>NC_092523.1:73220303-73523333 GCF_037038585.1 Patagioenas fasciata | reverse complement strand
TCTATCTTCCATATTAAACACAACTCTGCATTCCTGCCCAAAAAACTTATTAGCACAGCTGAGAAAAAGTGCTTGATAGAAAGGCAAAAGCCATCAACTCTAAAGATGGGATCAGCTCTAAGCATATGGAACTGAATTAAGAAAAAAAAGCTTCCAAAAATATTTGCAGGAGACACTGACTTTCTGTTCCTGCTCTTCTTTAAAGGCTTATAATGAATCTTTTTTTTCTTGTTTGTTTGCATGTCTTTCTCTCAGTAATTAGCTCTTTCCACCATTTAATTGTCTGCTAAGTTCCATATTGTTTGACATATTTTCCCATTTTTATTAATTTAGTTTTTCTTCTTTCCACTTTGTCCTTGCATTTTGAAATATCTCTAAGAATCCTTGAGGCTTTATTCTTGCAGGCTGCTCACACCCTGAAATGCCAGACCTGACAGTTCAATGTGCCTGTGATCATCGTGGCTTTTCTTTTCTTATCCTCCCACATGCCCTGTGCATGCAGACCATAGCGGGTGTTTTCTTATTCCCCTCCAGAGAAGGAGTAAAACAGGTTTGGTGTGGGGTTTTTTGTTTGATTGTTTTGTTTTGCTTTGGTTTTGAGAGAACACTATCAGGCACTTGTGTTTCTTCAGATACCACTGCTTCTCCTCCAGTGATGAGCATCGCAGCAGCCCCACGTCCTTCAGCCATTTCTCTTGTGGTCTCCACTGCCTGGGAAATCTTCTCTTAATTCAGTGCTGAGGGAAGAAAGACTTCTGTTCACAGATGGTCAGAGCAGGAAAAGCAAACCACAGCGGGATTAGAACTACTTTTTCTTTCTTAATTATTTTAAGATTTGAGCAGTTGGTTCTGCAACATGACCTGTAGCCTTTTGTTTTCCAAAAAGGTTTCCGCTTGAGTGCTGAGCAAAACAATCCCGTTGTCAAGCAGGAGTCCAAATTATCAGGTTTCAGTTGAAAAAAAAGTACTTTCAAAATCTATTTTCTGTCTCGTAGTCTGTCAGGTAAACACGTTTTGCAGACATAGGTGCAGAAGCAAGCAGACAAGGAATAGCTTTGCACTGCGCTATTGTGTGACAACAGACGGGTCTTTTAGACTTTCTCATCTCAGTTTCTCACCACACACATGAGAAATACCTGTAGGCTAACATCACTCCTGATAACACAAGGCAAATGCTTTTATGCATCGACTGTTGAACAGCGTGTGTTATGCAACGTGACACCACACACATGCCTGAAAGAAGAGGTCGGAGCAAGAAACATTTTGCAAATGAGACTTGTTTCAGTTGATGTGGCAGAGCAGTGGGATCAGCAGAGCAGTGAGATCACAGAGCCGTGCCACTGCGTGCAGCTGCACAGACATTGCTCGTGACCCCTGCGACTGGCACTTCTCACTGAGGGGCAGGCCCCACATCTCGTGCAACATATGGCAAGAAGCTTTTTGTTATGGCGACAGTGCAACGCTTTGGTTGTCGTCCCCATCCGCTTTGACCACGGGCAGCACTGGCTTCTTTATCTAGAAATACGTGTTCCCTCCCACCTTGTCTTCTATTTCATTTCCCCACTAACATCACCTTGGAGACTTCCTCTTCATAGGGACATATATTCTGTGTCCAGAAGAAGTCTTAATACAAAAACATTGTTATGTCCAAGATTAGGACACCGAAGAGATAAGGCTGAGATAAAAGTAACCAGTCCAAAAGTCCTACATGACATCTTGTGCCAAACTTTCCAGTTAGTAAGAAACTGTGCGAAGGGCCAGGATTTAACAATATTATTGTGGCAGGAAATGGACAGAAAAGTGGAAGAAGAGCTCAGGGCACAAGTCAGTAAACACAAGTCAGTAAACACAGATTCTTGTTTTAAAGCTATTCCCATCTCAGGCATACTGAGATATATGTTACTTCAATAGTTTCATGCAGCTGGATGCACACCTAACTCCTTCCAGGATGTGTTAGCATCCTGTTGTGAACTGATTACTTATCATTAAAGGCAAATAACATACAGGAACAGTATTTGCAATGCAATGCGATCATGATGTATTCAGTCAGGCAGGGTTCTGGGCTGTTCCGCTGGCTTTGCAGCTGTCACAGCATTACCCCTGACCTGTCACTGTGCCTTTCATAATGTCTTCCATGTCCCCAAAACTGTCTGATTGCAGTTGGAGAGCAGCAAGGAAAAGGATGACCCAGGACTTTGTCTTGCACCAGCTGCTTCCTATCAAGCACCATGTAGCCCTTCTCTTATTTGAAAACTCCTGACATTCCTGAAGAAAATTGAAACAGAAATACTCGTAATTCTGAAAATCTCCAGACTTCAGGGCTGTCCTTGCTGGGTTCAGAGCACTGGGGACTAGGCAGATGTAGCACAGGAATGAAACCATCAGAATACTGACTGGAGAACATGTTTTACATCATCTCTGAAATTGAGGATCATAAAACTGACAGGAGATGGAGACCCATGGTGTTAAAAATAGGATATTCATGGGAGCTTTGAAGAGTTCAGATGTAAATTTGAAAAGCCTAAAAAAACCCTAAACTCATTATTTCCTTCTTCATTTGTAATTCCTGCTGTTCATGGAGTATTTAAATTTATTTTTTTAAATCTTTCTACCTGGTGAACATAGCTGAATCCAAAGTTAAGCTTTGGAAACTTTACCAATGTCTAAATGTTTCCAAATCTCAGAGATTTTCAGATGAAACACTTCATCATTGTCACTATGGTTTTATTTTACAGAAAGTGGGGCTGATTTTTTTTTTTTCCACTATGTGATAAATACCAACAAATATCTTTGAGACAAAAGTTGTTTTGCAGTTAAAAGTGTGGCCCAGGCCTCTGGAAATCTGCATTTCTACTCTGCTCTACTACAGATGATCTTTATGATGTTGGGCAACTAATTTGATCTTTCCTTTGCCTATTTTCCCTTCTCTATAACTGAAGAAAATAATAATTCCATACTTCATAGAAGAGTTATGAACATAAATTAATTCATATTTATGAGGTACTAAAGGGATTCTGATGCGTATCATAAAAAGGCTGACTTACAAATAAAACCCTCTCTGTGTTCTGGTTTTCCACTGATATAGCTGTTTTTCACTACTTCTTAAAGCAAGGACTTTTTTCAGAGTAATATTTTTCACTTGTGATGCTTCTTGTTTTTACCTCAGAACAGTAAGTACTTGTACATTGCAGTTATAGCAATTATTTTTATGCATGATATGCTATATACGAAACTTTCAGTGTCCTTTATAGCCAAACAGAACAAAATAGCTTATTTTAAGATTTATTTTTAAAGCCTGTGAAAAAGCACCAGACTTGCAGCTGACAAGGCTGAAGCACAGCACCGTTACAGAGAAAGCAGAGGGAGGATGGGAAGCAGAGAAAAGAGCAACGCTTACAATTGCCATTCAGTCCCAGGGACATTTGAGTCACAGGTGAGACAACAGAATTGAAAACAGAGGCTTGCAGGGCATCACTCAAGCAATATTCAAACTTTTGGTGACAACCAACAAATAAACAAACCAGGCTGAGGTCTCTCAGAAGAAAGCGGAGACTATTCTGTTCTTGACCTTTCACAGGTAAACTTGAACCACTCTGATGGTGCGAGAAGCAGGAAACCTTTAGCAGAAGCTGTCACACAAACATTAATTCCTGCTGGCAATTTGGGCCGTCATCTATTCCTGTCCTCCCTGAGGGTGGAGCTGCCCTTATGGGGAATGAGGAGTCTTGGTGTCCCTGCCTTCTCCAGCTAAGAAAACCTGTGTGGTCCTTGGATCGATCCATTTTTCCCCATGTCTCATCTCAGAGGTATGAGATGTCAGTCTCACCTGAGAGCTACTTCAGCAATTCCTTATGGAAGAGTAGCCACAGATCATGGTCAATAAGATTTTAAAAGTAGGGAGCAATGTCATATGTTTATACTCAGTGCATTGCCATCTAAAAAACCCTAAACACAAACCCTAAACCTGAACCCTATAACTGTCACATTGGGTCAGCAGAAAGTGTTGCAGCAATGCAGAAAGTTTATCCTACTACCAAAAAAAAAAAAAAAAAAGGAATTTTAACATCAGCTTTGCAAAGGAAATCATGTGCACAAACTAAGTTTCTTTTGTTGCCTGAATGTACCTATTTCTCTATTTATATTTATGATGACACCCAAGTATTATGTAAGAAATTAGCTACGCAGTGCTGTTTCGAAATTCGCGTAGAAAATGAAAGCCTTCAAAATATGCAGGGAAGGAAATATTTTGACTACAAAAAGCAGTTTTAGAACAATTTGAGAAACAAAAACAATTTGAAATCTTTTCCTCCACTTGATGAGTATTAGGAATAATAGGGAGCTGTGTGACACCATTCAGACAAGAAGAATGTTTAGGTAAACCCCTAGTCAGGGGAATTCATTCAGCCCTCTGATTATCCTTCCCTCCGCATCTCATTGAGCTGGATGAGAAAGAGCTGTGGAAGAAGAAAGCATTTTAAGCCATATACTGCCACTTGCAGGTCAAACTAAGTCCATGTCAGCTCCATAAGGCAATGAGGGAAGCACACAAATCCACAGACGTGTAATGCAGGGCTTTAGTGAGAGATTTGGTAGATGTGCTCAGGAAGAAATTATTTGTCACCCTCAAGAAAAAGCAAGTTTGAACAAAGTCAGCTTTGCCTCCTAGGAGGCAGTGCTTAGCAGCAAGCACATCTCTTAGAGTAACTGGCGTTGCATGTTGGGGTGACTGATGGCACAGAAGGTTGTCCCAGTTTTCACAGCCCAGGCATGAGTGCACAGAAACACCAGCATGTTGAGAAAATGCTCCCAGACGACAGAAACAACCACTGACACAGCATGTGGTCAGCTCGGGACTGCACCAGGGTGAGTCCTGGGCTTGGGGAAAGGCACACGTGTTTTTAAGGCACCTCAGTCTCTCCCCAGGGCAGTCTTGATGCCAGTGTCCTCTTGGTGCCAGTGCATGCTGCCTCAGGATGGGTCTACATTGCTCTGAGAGCAGTGTTCCGTGCAGGCTGGCTCTGCGGACTCAGGCTTGTGCCCCATTCCTCCGCCCTTCCCAGGGGAACATATCTGTTATTAGGAAACATTTCTTCACAGAAAGGGTTGTGAAGCAGTGGAACTTGCTGCCCAGGGAAGTGGTTGACACACCATTCCTGGAGGAATTTAAAAGACATATAGATGAGGCTCTTAGGGACATGGTTTAGTGCTAGAGTTAGGTTGTGATTGGACTCAATCTTAAGGGTCTCTTCCAACCAAAATGATACTATGTTTCCATGATTCTATGAAAAGCCTTCATAGATTTGGCTATTGTAGGTTTGTGCTCTGAACCACTTTTCTGTGAAAAAGGTGTCTGTGAGGCTACCCATGGACAGGGCTTGTCCCCTTGCCCAGAGGAAAAGCAGCAGTTCAGGCTTTGGAAATCTCCTCCAGGTACCACGTACAGAGGAAGCGAGAGGAGCAGCAGTCAGGAGGGGAGGGAGGGCAGCAGACCTGCTGTTCCCAGCCCACGGCAACGCCTGGAGCCTCGGGAGCAGGCGGAAGGGCTGGGAGGTGGCAGAGCCAGGGTGCCACCAGTTCAATGTGTCCCACTTGGCACAATCCCCAGGCTGAGGTCCAGCAGGGTTTCGCCTCAGGTGGCACTTTGAAGCTGCTGGCTGCATTCGAGCAGCCCCCTGGGGCTCCTGTGCTCTCCTGGGCCTGAGAGGGAAAATACAGCAATGTTGGCCTCCAGGTCTTCATCGCAACAAAGGGAATTCACAGGCTTTCTACTGGTTTGGAGGAGGCAGGGAGAGAAGAAAAGCGAGTTTAACACATATGTAAGAGGTGGCCTTCATCTCGCAGCAGGGATGCATTCCTGCTGACATTTTAAATTAATAACTGGTTGATGGAGTCTGAATTACACTGTAAATATCATAGTACTGCACATCCATATTATGCTTGCGTGATTTCATCACAATAATATTCTAGCCATAAATTGAGCTGATGTAAAAAAACAATAAAAGTAGTAATAAATGTGAGATTCTGAAAATATTAATTGCTTTCCAGTCAGTAGGGTGACCACGAACCCCATGTACCCCTTCAGCAAGGGAAGTCAGCCCAGGATCTGTGCTCTGGCTCATAGGCTGCTGTACTCTGACCCAAACAGACAAGTGGGAAAGAGAATATTTTTATCCTGTTGAAAGGGTGTCTGAACCTTCTTGTCTTTGGTTTTTGGGTGCAAGGCAAGCTTATTGCATTATAGGGAAGAAATAACTGTGTCTACTGTTTCCACGAAGTATTTTGAATAATTGAGAAGCTAGGGAGCTTAAATAATGGTATTCACTGTTTAAAGCAGAAGTGAGAAAAATTCTGTAGAATTAATTGGCAATGGTAACTGAACATGCTCCTTGATGTAAAACCTGATTGCTCTATTTTAGTAGTAGATTATAGATTATACACATTTCACTTATTGAAGGAGAGAGAATAATCATTCAACTTAAGCTCAAAGTCATTACTCACTATTTTCAGATCCTTTCATTTTTGCAATTTTTGGAATTAGGGATTTTGTCTTAAGCATCCTAAGCCAGTTATAAATGGTTTACATCTGTATAGGATTCTCCCTGACAACTTTTTTTGTAGAAATTTGCTGATTTGTATCATAAATTAGAATCCTGCTGAAAAGGATTGAACTAAAATTATTAAGAAAAACAACTGTGCAATATACACATGCGTACGACATTAACTTGGGAACTCAAAGTATTGTGTATTTCCAAATTTACTTTGTTTATTATGACTGCAGTATAGTATTTATATTTCTAAATAGTTTAGCAAGTCTATGTTAGCACAAGTACAACATCATCAGGCAAAATGGCAGTGTATTAATATTCTAAATTTGGGCTCTTAGTAATTTTCCATGTTTAACCTTTCTAGAAAAATATAAACTTTGTGTCTACTTAGACTAAATATATTCAATTGTTTGGGGTTTGTTTTGTTTTGTTTTGTTTTTTAAAAAGTATTTCAAGACCAGATGAAAAGGATATTTGAATTTAAAATTTCTATGTTTTCAAGCTAGACCGACCTTACACTTCTCTGTCAGTCAGTGCCTCAAAGGTATAGACACCCGTCGCTTGAGCAGCTGATGAAGAGACAAGATCATCCTCATCATCTCTCCCAAAAAGTGCTGTAGGCAGCCTGGTTGTTTGGAATTTTCTACTTAAGGAGGACATAAGCGGTATAAACATACTTATGCTGCACACCACAGGGTTCCATTAGTGAGCTTTAGTTGCTCTCAGGTACCTCAGACCATGTCTGGTTTGATGCCGCAAGAATCAGAGAACTGCATCTGATTTCCGTGACTAAAGGGTGTGAGAAAATTACATTACAGTCAATTAAACCAAATCTTGTTCTGTAACCTGGGCATAAATTTGCTTCCTGGAGCATGGCTGAGCAATTTAATTCTCTAGAACCCAGACTTGCTGAAATTGCTTTCCACTTTCCTCATCTTATAATTTAGTTTCTTCCCATATCTTCTGGTTTGGGGTCTACGTATCAGATGGCATTAATATTGACCCTAAAGATGAACCAAAAGAAAAACTTTCCAAGTTAAAAAAAAAAAAACCAAAAAAACAACAACAAAACACAACAAGGATTTTGATGACTGCAATGGAAAGCTATTGAAGAAATTTTAGGATAATAAGAAAAGCCCCAAACACCTGGAATTCTTCTGTTAGGTCCTTAGGTTGCTAATATAAATCAAGCACAACCAAATCAGAGGAGGCTTACTTCTAAGGTTTCAGACAGCAGTTGCCACATGTTTTTGAAAGTGTACTTTGAGCATCTAAGTCTGGGCCCTGTCCCATTTCATAAGTCCTCAGGTCACACTGTGACCTCCCACCCCAACAAAGAGTTGATTGTCAACCTTCACAGACAAGTCAGGGTCCACTGTGCAGAGCTCATCATCACACTTTCTTGTTCTTTCATGCTATTCATTCTTCATCTCTAGCTTCATATGCTGCATAGAAATTTATTTATGTAATTATTCTGCCTCCGTGGCGCAAATCGTGTGAGCCAGGGAAGTCAGAGTTCCTTTTTGTGAGGTTAAATTTCACAGGATTTTTGTGCCATGAGGGGAAAGCCTGCTATTGACTAAGGATTTTGAAGTAAATGCGTTCAGCAAAAAGCAATTTATTTATTGGGCAGATTTTGGCAGAAACTTTCCCTGAAGCCCTAATACACACACTGCTGTAAAACCGAGCTGAACTCCCAGAAATATATTTTGATGTTTCTTCATCCATGTTCAAGTCACAGCCATCATATAGCCTTTTGGAGGGTTATGGAAATACTGATCTAAAGCCTCTGCTGATCAATATATTCCACTTGTCTGGAATATGAAAGAGATGAGCACTTGGACCCGGGATTCCTCCATCGCAGGGAAATCTTGGAGCTGTCAGCCACATCCAGTGAGGAGAAGATTTTGTAGAAGAAATGTCAGAGGGCTTACAACGAAGTAGGAAATTGAATTTGAAATTTGGACACTTTGTAGAAGGAATGGAAAAAATCTCCTCCTTACTCCACTACCCCTGTTGCAGGAGGCAGTTCTTGTGCTTTCAGGTTGGCCATTTCTACCATTACATCTTTTCCTCCCTAGTGGAGATCATCTCTGGCCTCAGCTCAGGACTGAGACAACATTCCAGTTTATTACACAGATGAGTAAAAGCAGAATTAACAAAAATAAAATATTTAAAAAAATTGAGGAAATTAAGAGAAGACCTAACACCATGAAGCTTCAGTTAGGACTACAGAGGACACAAACCAAAAGACAATATCCCTCTTCAAAACTTTCTGAAACTCAGACTGATTTTAAAGGTTAAGTCAATTTTCCAGCTTAAACACATGTCCAAATTACATAAACCCTAGGCCACTGGCAAATACAGATGCAAACAGCACCTGTATTTAAAAACCAAATTCAGTTTCAAAGGAAGATTTAAAAACATCAAGAAAACAGGCTTCTAGTGTGAATATGCCCACAAATGAGAAATGCATTAACCCTAGAGAAGTGTTTCAGAGGCAATTCTTGTGAATGATATGCAATTTCATGGGCATCACTTAAAGATAAAAATATAGTGGTGTAGTGTGCAAGTGACAAGAGCACATTAAAGCCCTATTACCCAAGAGAGGAAGAAACAAATTTTCGGATTTTCCACAGGTGCCAGAAAAAAACAGTTTAAGAAAAATATAATATATCCTTGTATAGAAAATAACTCATGATTCACTTAGACTTTTAATGGCTAGAATAAGGTAGCTGCATTTATTAAAGGAGAGAGTCATGCAAGGAAGGAACTTAGTAAGAGTTTGGGGCCAAGAAGCAGCTTCACCATTATGTGTATTTACTAGATGTTTTCCACAGTTCAGTTACTCACTTCTTGGACATTTTGAGTGAATTGTCAGTTTGAAGACCACTATTACGAATGAGAAAAATACTTAAGAGTATAATTTTAAATGGCGGAGTGTTAAAATAAAATGATCAAGTATCTCAGTTTAGCATGTATGTTGGTACAAAATAAAATCCTAGATCTAAACAAGAATATTTTTCTTAAGTAGCTTAATGGCAAAGAACAATTTCTGATTCTGCCACACCTCCTGTTTCAACAGAGCAAGGCATTTTGGTAACTATCTTTGACCTACCCAGTTAAAGACCTCATATAAAAGTTTTAAGGCAAGCAGCAGAGCAAGAAGTCTGGGACTTTATAGAGTCATCATTTCTGAAGGATGTGGTATTTCAAATTTCATAGATACTCCTGCATTACTTAGTGCCTCTGTTCCTGCTAACAGGAATGTCAAGTTCCGTTGTATGACAAGAAAACCTGCAGCCTTTCTAATTCAATTGGCAGGTCTGGAATTTCATCAAGTACATCTGGAAGTTCCAAAGACAAAGAGAACCTAACATATCTCAAAACACTAGTCCTTTCTAAGCCAGACTCACGTGGGTTGGAACTTGAACCCTTATATTTGAATATTTGCCTCTTTGGGATAATTCTTGTAATTCAGTTTCTTTTTGCAGTGCATCATTACAGATCACTACAGAGTGCATCATCTTCCTTCTGCATCCAGCAGGAGGAGAAGACAGGGATGCAGCCAGCACTCCAGTCTTTGAACTAACAGGGAGCCAAGTTCTCTGGTTTCTTATCCTGTGCAGCTAATGCAAGAGCACAGGAGGCCGAAGACACTAAATCACTCTGCATGAAACCAGCTGAGAGCTTGCATGGCCAGCTCCAACTGCAACATTCAACCCAGCTCCATCATTTTCACCCAGGTTTGAGATTATGGTCCCTCAAAGCCAGCTTTGGACCAGCATTGCTGCATTTGATCTCTATTGGGGCTGAGCTAATAAACCTAACTGGACCTGAGATGCTTTGCACAGTGTCTGACTGTAAGTTTGCATCCAGGTTAACAGCCAGATATTTAGCATCTGCAATGGAGACCTGAGTGTCGTACTGCTAAATCCTGTCAGGTACTCAGCACCTCCTCTCTCAGAGACTGTTTTTAAGGCCCCGAATGTTCAGACCTTTAAATAACAGGACAATGTCCCATTTATTTTGTTCTTCCAGCTTTAAATTCTGTATTAATGCTCTACTTGTATACTTGGCCAGCCAAATGAGAGTGTGGCTATTGTAAGTCAACGGCTCAGAAGCCTGGGGTTTAATACTGCATATAAATTCTGGCACCACTCAATGTCCTCAACAACATGTTCTCACAGTTGACTGGAATTCCAGGGGGGAAAGAAATGCATCCATACATTAATGGGATAAGGGAAATGCCAGCTCTGCCTCTGACAAAGTTTCTTTAACCAGATGTATAATTTTTCTCATTAGCAAACCGAAGGGGTATGCATTTTCTGTTACAGATGCAAATGTAACATTTGTACGGATCAGTAAATACTTTTCCACTGCAATGTAAACAGGCTTGACAGTTTGAATCTGCCACGATAATTATGCAAATGCCATACAATACCAAAGGAAAGCAGTTTCTTAAATATTCATGTGGGAATATTTATGTTATAATTATTATAGCAAGTTACATACAATTCAAAGTGCACTGACTATAAAATGTCTATGACAGCTCTATTCTACATGAGCAGTAAGGAAGAACTCAGTGCCACCCTTCATAGTTGTGGCCACAATAATTATTCTAAATCATTCTTATTAATCTGTCTCCAGAGGTATGGAGACAGATCCACAAGAGCTCCAACAACTAAGTGTGTACTGCCACATAGACTGCCAGAATATGTCACTACCACTGTAGAGTAAATAAGGTTGCCTGAGGACATGCTTGCCGTCAAAATCTGTATAAAAAGCTGTCATCTGTGATAACCACATCTTGTTTTTTCTGGGTGTTTCAAATTTCTCAGGAAAATGCTCATCTCATTGGTATGGCTGCAGATTAACAGCACTTATTGTCTTCAAAGTAATTTAATATCTAAAGGCCAGTTCATTGTGGAGAGGAATGAACTCCACACAGTCTGAGTGTTAAAAATGTAACATTTCTGATATTTTAATAGTAGACCTATTAGACTCACTCTTTTATTCAGTCATATCTTACATGACCACCAGGTATAGGTTGGTATTGGGCACAGCATTAACTACTTCTGCCTCTGCACTGTTGGGAAACCCAGTGTCAGACCGTTTTCTACTGGCAACATCTGGGGCTACACAAGAACTCTGTTCAGCATCTTATGACAAGGGAATCCCGGCAGAATGAAGGATTCCTGGCATTTCAACAGTAAAAAAACCCCAGCTTCTGGACTGGTCACATTTGTTGTTTTGAAGAAGGCTTGTCTCCAAGTAACAAAGTATTCCTCATGTCACAACCAGAAATTAAACACATGGACAGAGCCACCTCCACTATCCTGAGATGGTGCTCTGAGGTAGCAATGAGCCCCTTTCTTCTCAAATAACTGAACTGGTTCATCATTATTACAACAGGAAGAGTGAGAAGAATTATGGGTCCTGCCCCAAACCTGAAGGCCAGAGCTTAGGAGATATAATAAAAGATCTCACTAATTCATTGGAATCACAGAAGAAGATGAAACAAGATAAAAAGGGAGGGATGGGGCTAAAGTAGTCCCTTCATCCCAGATTGGAGAGAATTTATGGAGCTTTAAAGATAAAACATAATTTTTTGTCCAGACCTTTCTCTGTTCCAGTCCTGTGAGGAGACATTAGGGCAATATTAGATCTTGTTTACCATCATCTCTTTCCACATACATGAGAAGAAGAATCCTTATATTGTGGCTGAATTTGACTAGTGACATGAAGAAAGGAACCGTGTTTTAAAATGGTGTTAAAATTCTTCTTTGTGGAATGAACATGCAAGTTTCAGACACACAAGGCTCCCTCAGTTGAAGTAGCTTTAGTACTTGTGATACAGACCTCTCTGAACATGGGTTTCTTGACTCTTAAAGTCAAAGGGACTGTTGTCACTGAATATTTGGCAATTCAGAAAAAAATCAGTGACAATATACCATTAGTTGTTGACTCCTCTTCAATATTTAGAGGACTTGATGCTTTTCTAGCAAGGTCACAGCACTGCTCATTTCAGTGAGATCCCACTACGAGTCCACTACATCTTGGATACATACTGAAGATGTGGAAGCTGAGCAACCGCTAATAATACCTTTGAAGATACGGAACATGTTTTTCACTGAGGTTCCTGGAAACACAAACCAGATAGTTACCTGTAGTTTGTTCTCTGGTCCTTTCATACCACTGTGATCAGGCTTCCAACTTTTTAGATCAACCCACAATTGATAATAAGAAGCCTTGTCTCTGCACCAAGCTGTAATCACAGGGAAGTGGCTGTTTACCATGAGTGATGTGAATGCAGCTCCTGCAAGCTCTTAAACTGCAAAATGAGGCAGAAGAAAGTGGATTGACCAAGAAATAAGCCCTTGCCTGAGAATACTTCCTGCAATCCTCCTCTTTTATCTAGATTGGTCTTCATCAAGGAAAGTTGGTTAAAGGTTGTCATGCTAGAGGAATAGTAAAAAAAATATCACATAGATGGTATAATCTTTATTGCATTAATCCTGTTAATTATTAGCTCTCTGCCAACTGATGTCAGCAGCAAATTACAGAACAGATTAAACTTCTCATTTTGGATGTGACTTCACCATGCCCTCTATATTTCTTAGCATTGTAATTGTAGAGGCTATTCCTGAGCAGAACTCCCTGAACTGATGTTGAAGTTTTTATGACTGCCTTCAAGTTTTGTGGGACTAACCTGTATTAGCAATAATGCTGACCTTTAGTACAAGGATATCCAAGAAGGAGCAGGACATACTCTGACCAAGTTAACCATCTTACATCCTTTAAACCTAGATTACATCTCTTTGAAGTACGAGAGAAGTAAACAGAATTTTCTGATATAAATTTGTACTATATGAAAGTCACTTGGTTTAGGCAGAACAGAAAAAAAAATATTTGATGCTATGGGTATATATTGTGCTTGGCAACATGTAGGAAGTATCCTTCTGCATCTGAAAATATCTCTGTGTTTATTGTGCTGTAAGATCATCTAAAGAATCTAACAAGCATCAGAGCTTTAGTGTGGCAACAACTGTACAAATTAAAAACTCTGCCTGCAGAAGATTTTGTACTTTTGCATTTGGATTCAGAGTTAATCTGTCCCTCAGCTAGTTGACGGTATAGGAGAACAGGTAGAAAAGGAACATAAAAGACAGAGAAGGGCAGTGGGGTGCTTTGATATGTTGAGGGATTGACCCCCTCTTTTGCCTTTTACAAAAGAACACATCCAATGCTAGTCCACAGCAGTACTGATCATCAACAACTGTCAATGCTGTTAGCAGAAAGCAAACAGCCCCAGTACTTCTCTGGTGTTCACTTCTGCTCAGATCTTCCTCCCCTTTGGACAGTGACCTGGGCCACCAAGGAGTCTGTCCCAGCCTCGTACCAGCTACACTAGAACATGGCACCCAGTGCTCATCTTCTGCCCCAAGCTCAGATTGCCAGCTGCAGCACATCAAGCCATACCATCCCACCATAGCTAAGTCCTCCAGCCAAAGGAGAGCTGACAGCTGAATGAAAAGGGAAGATTTCTTGCCATTCAGCTGCATTACACTATGACACTTTGGAACTGAGAACAGGAAGGCACTGCAGTTAAATGGGTAATTAAGAATTTAAGTAATAATGAGCATTATATGAAAAGTGATATTGTAAATACACAGATATATACCTTGGAACTTCCTATTTCAAAATCTAAGAATTGAAATGTGAGGGTTAGGCAAAGCTAAGATAATTTTTCATTAGATATGGACCAGGAAGCACACTGTTGCAATAATTTTCCCAGGGACTGAGATACAATTGTTATATCCCAGCACAATTCCAAGGTAGTTGAGCACAAAGAATAGTTACTGAGACTTTCCTGTAAAACACATTGCAAAGAGAGGACCTGATAATAAGTTAGCAGAGCAGTTTAAAAGAAGATAAATGTTCTTATGCATACAGAAGCTCATGTGTGCAAATGTGGAATAAAAAGCATTTTCCTTGCTCAAACAAGCTTGCATACACAATGCAGTTAGCTGCGATCGTTTGCTACCAAAAAAAGTAGTATAGAAAGAGCAATATCTTAACCAATGGCCTGTTGTGTCAGCCTGATCACTGATATACAACCCACAAAGCCACAACACAGCAAAACATCACATTACTTATAGTCACACCTGTAGGTCCCTGTCCAGTTTCTCCATGTTCGTCTGACAGATTTCCATGGAAACTTCAGATGTTGTTGAAGCCCTGAAAGGGTGAGATGTTCTGCAATTTGCCCAAGCTCAAAAGAGATCTACAACTGCGCAGCTCATATTAGGGAGACCTTTTGTGGGCTCATCCATCATTTTAGCCTGAAGAATGGACAATGCTTCCTCTAACCACCTGATTTTACCAATCACTGGGTATTTATGTAAGTTCAGCAATAGAAAGAATCAATTAAATGTTAATGTGCATAGAGATGACAGTCTAAATACTGAGGCCACTGAAATATGGCCATTTATTAGATAAAGATAAACCTTAATTGTTATTTTGAAGATAGGTATGCCTAGTATAGTGGTGCTGTAACAGATTTGTCACTTCAGTATCAAGGACGCTAAGATGGCAGTCATTAAGTTTGCATGGTTATATATTATAACTTTCACGCAGAACTAAGTAACCTATAAACTTTCTTTCAGGTGAAGTAAGGTAAACTTGATATATATTGGGATGTAAGAGCTGCTGCTTCCAGAGGGGAGATGGTAAACCGAACTTTCTGTTGGAGGCAGATGAGGGTTCCATTGATCCCTAACATTAAATCAGATCAGTGTTAGTGAAGAACCTACACCTCTTCTTTTGAAATCAAGTATCTATGTTAGCTTCTGTTCTTGACAGTTCTGCACTTCAACAGGCACTTCAGACTTAGTGTTTATGTCAGTTTTCTACTTTCTTGGTATCTCAAGTGGCATAACAGTGACATGATCTGACCCATCTTTACTGCAGTCATGAGACTGAGAAACTGCTCATCTGTAAAGTAAACATGTGCACTTTATACAGGTGCCTTTTGATCAAAAATAATTAGCTTTGTAGATTTTATGGCATATTACACATTTATCTATTTTTCAGTGCTGCTATGCTTTAGAAGAAAGAAAATTAGTCTCAGGGAAGATCATTAAAATCTTGCAGATAACTAATTGAACTGAAGCTTCGTTTTCTTTCCTGCAAACATCTTCAAGGTTACAATGAAAGGAAGGCACAGGTAGAAAATGAAGGCTTCTGTCCACACTGTAAAAAATCGACTTTTCCTCCAGGAACACCTGACAGGCATCCCCTGATACCAACACTTTTAGAGTAGCAAATCCTGCTCTCACAGACATGGCAGAACCCCACTGTTGTTTACACTGTTTGCTCAGAAGCCCTGAAACCAAAGCAGAGCATCCATATTTGTCTTCCAGTGCATCCCTGCCCTTTCAGTAGGAGAGGTACAGGTGCTGAAGCAAAAACACTGCTTGCAGACTTAACGAAGCTGGGTTTGATTATTCTAGCTTATAAAATAGTTCTGATGAGGAAAATAAAAAGCAAGAAAGAAGAGAGAACAAACACTAATAACTTTAGTAGAAAGGACTGTGTAAGCATTTGATTGTGCAGACTGAGTACAACCCAAAAAACACTTTTGGAAGTTTGGAGTCCAGTACTGGAACAAGGAGAATTTTAGTGACATGAATAATAAAATGGGAAAAAAGAGCCTGAAGAATGCAAAAAGTCAAGGAAGTCTAGTGTTCTTGGAAACCAGCTATTGCACTTAATTTCTGACGGGGGGAATGAAGTGAGCAGCTCTTTGGAAGAGCTATCTAACGTTGTAAAACACATCCAATCTTTTTGTCAAGGGTAGAGCTGACCTAACTTGTATTCATGCTGACTGCAAGTACTGAAAGTCTTTCCTTTCTGTCTGTTAAGTAGCAGACCAACATCAAAGGCCAAGATATCCCCAGCTGCCACATGAGCGAGCAAGCGAGGATGTGTAGGAAAACTCTTCCTTCCCTTGGTGTTTCTGTTCCAATGCCCATTTAGCTGGTCCCAGCACTGAGCTTTAAGAAGAACCAGTCCTACATCCAAGGTGGAAATGAAGCACCCAATTCAACTTTTAGGCAGGCAGCAGGGACTAAATTAGCACGTTTTGGAATATGCAGTATCTGTTTTCTCCTCCGAAGCTGCTCCGTTTGGGTGTCAGAAGCACAGTCCCCACAGAGCTCCTTTGAGAGGAACGATCCATGAGGTCCTTGCTTCCTGCAGGTACCAAGAGCTGAACAATTCCATCTTCTGCAGTTGCTCACACTGTGTGTGCCATACAGATTCCACCCAAAGGTTTGTCCCGCACACAGAATTTAACAGGTATATGGCCCTAATGCACTTGTGTACACTTTCCTACTATGACCTTGAAGTCTTAACACACTCTAGAGATTAAAAAGATTTTTCTCCCCCAGAACAGATGTCACAAATCACGATTTATGTGGTGCAGTCACAGAAGCTCTGTTTTGCCGGTGTCTTCCACATGCTTTCCACATCCTCACAACTTCCAAGGCTTCCCAATGAAGCATACCCTGTGAGCAGATATACTTTGAGCCAACCCAGCACTTCTGCAGCCCAACAGACACTGTAATGTGCATCCACACACACTTTCAGCTCTGCTGATAGTCCTGATTACTCAGCTGTTGTACCAAACTCTTTCTCCTTATGCTGCAGTATCAAAGCAAAAGCACACTTTATGTTGAATTCTAGATCTTCAAAGATTGCAGGGCTACAAAGAAGGAATCCTGAATTCCTGTTCCCACAGTGACACATCTCTCCTGGCTGCATTGTTGTGCCGCACTGGTGGATAATCAGAGTAGTTCACTTGAAACAGGAACAATACAGCATACTAGGTAGTTGACTCTGCCTGCCAGGCCATTCAGCACTGACTTGAATGTCCCTATGCAGCTATGTACAAGGTTTTATGGCTCAACCAACCAAAAGTTATCACTAAAGAGGGAATGCTAGGTTCTGAATTTGCTGTGTCATCGTGGAGTTGAACCCTTTTGTAATGTTGTTCCACATATATGATAACCATGCTGAAATTACTGTAACTATCATACATTTTTCAAATAGCTATCAAAGTCATTTACGCATGTCTTTCACTAACCTTGCTTTTTCTTATCTCTGGTGCTTATCTCATCTGTAATTTAGATCTTGGCAGGTGCTGCCTAGCTAAAGGTACTGAGAATTTCTTGAGGGAGCCTCCTGCTAAGCACTTTCCTATTTCTTGCTGAACAAGCAACTTTTTTTTTTCCTTCCTTGTTTTGAAGTCACAGCTGCTGATCATGATAATCAGCACTTTGGCAAAGCTTCCCTTTTTATTTTTACCAAAAAGATCCTCAAAGTCATTGTTCAAGATCCCTTGGCACTGTTAGAAACATTGAATTTCGCCCCCTGCCCTGATGAACACTAGCCATTTCAATGCTTTACAAGTAACATAAGCTGTTTTTTAACATATGTTAGGCCTTGAGTGCACTAACAAGCTTTTATGGTCACCTGGGACCCACATCCACACCCTAATGTATTGGGGCTCTATTTAGTGTCAGGTTGGGCTTTTACTCTCTTCAAGCTGTGTTGCAGTCTGTACCTGGCCAAGGACTCTTATATTGTGAATTGGCTGCCCAGTTGTACCCCAGTCCTTTTTCATCATTGTAGGCACCAATGTGGCATGCTGGTGGAAATCTCACTTTTACAGATTGGGACTTTCCTCAAGGGATGACACGTTTTTGGTTCTATGACTGGGAAGTCTGTGGCTTTTCCTTTGAGGAAAGACAGATTCTTCTTTGACACCAAAAAGCAGACTAATTTGAAGTCCAAAATTGGATCCAAGGAAATAATTAAGGTTTGAGGAAAAACTGCCAGTCCTGAACCGTGCCAGATATGTTTTGTAGCCATGCAAAGTTTTGTAAACCTTCTGTTAGAGATGAAGTGGGGAGGGAGTATTTAAATTTTAAATCTAAGATGCTTCCAGGTCGAAGAAATGTTTTCAGCAATACTTACCTGTAGTCAAACTCCAAGGCTATGCTCTTATATTCTGTTTTATTGTACAATATAACACTTTATTGCTTTATCTTCTGTTAACACTACCTTACAATTTGAAGTTGTCACTAGTTTGCTTGATTTTAAGTACCTTAGATAAAATATCTAACCTCAGCAGAAGCCTTCATGTACTGAGCTCTAAGTTGTCAGTAATGGGTGTGACATCTCATGATGCTGCCACACGTACACCATGGAAAGAAGTATTAATTCAAAAGTCACATCTTTGTAACAGTTTTACAAGTGGCTCAGAGGATGTCGGCTCCTTGGTTTGTAATGTTAATGGAAGCTCTTGTACAGTTCCTTCTGACAGAAAAGTAGGCAGTGAAGGGGTTAGACAGAGGTTAAATACTAATCCAGAACCTTTCTGGTCATGGAAACTTAAGTCTTGTAACCCAGCTTGGAGCCCAGGATTTCATAGCAGGGCAAGCTGTACTACCTGCTGTGTAGTTTAATATGAAAAGCCTGAAGGCTTTTCCTGTTAACTCCTCCCTAAAGAATATAAGTTTATCATTTTACTGTATGCCATACAGGAACTGCCACTAAAGACAGTCCTTTAGCCCTGTGCATGGAGAACGGCTTCTAAACACCTCCACTAAACATCTGCCTTCTGCAAGTGCTCCCTCCTGAAAGATCTTTGAAAGAAACATTAACAGTGCCTACTGGAAAGTACCAAGAAACACAAAATTAAGAGTTTGACAAAAAGTACTGGACAGGCATATTATTGATGAGGACTCAAAGACTGAAAAAAGACAGTCATGGCACAATGGAGTTGAGAAAAGATGAGAAAGCAACTGATGTGAGTGTACATCTCACTGCTTTGGAAGAATGACCACAAGAAGAATAGTGTCAAAGTGTGAACTGAGACCTCACTGTCAGATTCTGGATAGTACAACACTTCTCTTGGATTGCAACAGAATAAGTATGAAGGGTCTGAACACCTAACTTTTACGTGTCTGTATATTGTCTTGAAAATGAATCCTGTGTATGTCAGCACTTTGAGTATTTTAATGGAGTAGGTTCTTTTTTCATTCCAGAAAAGTAACTTACAGCTGTCAGGCACAAGCAACAACACGGTTTCAGTTGTGTAGTAACAAAATGTTGGAGTCTGGTTCTAAAAACAGCTAGGTTGTAAAAAGAAGTAGCACGGTTCACTTCATAAAAGCACATTTCAGAACCAGAATGACCAAGTGCACCATTAGTATTAGCTATATTAAACAACTAACTTCAGAGTGAGATGGCAGGGGAACATCATTCTACTGTTTACATGAGTAGAGGGAAGTCATACAGATGCAGTAAGATCCTGTCCTTTTAGCCTGTTCATTTATTTTTAACAAAAACAATCAGTGAATGATGCAACTAAAGCACAGAAGTTAACAGTTATGTACTGGGTAATCTCCCAAACAAAATAGCATATGGAAGTTAGGGACTTGTTCACACAACTTTGAGGTTATTTTGCCAAAGGTCACTTTGTAAAATCTTTCTGTGGTAATAAACATTCATATCAGTCTATCTTTTTTACTTGCTGCACTTTCCATAGGTGAGAACATGAATACTATTCCTATGTAATTTGACAATCATTAAAGTCACTCTTGATGAAAGAATAAAGTCCAACAACATGCAATAAGCTAGAGCTATTTGCAGCATTTCAAAACATACTGGTGAATCCTGAGTAAACTATTAACAGGATTAACAACAAGACTAATTGCAGCCCTATAGCACAGGAATTCCTCCATAAGTGAATACCCAGTTTCCATTTAAGCAACAGGCAGTTCTTAGAGCAACAGCTGTGGCTACCTAAATTCAAAATACTGCAAATCTATCAGCACAAGTCTAAAACAGAACAGCATCTTGATTCCGTTTGCATAATCATGCATATTGATTAGCACTCCCTCACTGCCATCTTCATACAGCTGCAAAATGCAATGTGTTTTGTACCTCTGGGCATTGAAGTGTTAAATCCAGCTGTTCTTGGGGCAGGATGCACGGGAGAGAGCACAGAGGCTCTTCCACTCCAACCTGAGCAACTAGCTAACAGGGGAGTGGGTTGTCTTCACAGAGAAGCTAGTGCGAAGAAAGGGAAACAATATTAAATTGAGAGTAAATAATCTTATTCTCCACACCTGTTCTTCATTGGTATGTGAGTAAAACATCTGTTCCTATTTATAAATGATCAATGAAACTGCCACAGAGTAAGATAATGGAAGTTTGTCCTCATGAGAACTGCAAAGCTACCTTTTCAAGACATGCAATGTAGGCAAGCAGCATGGCCTTCCACTTGCTGGAACAGGAAAGTGAATCATAGCCTGATGCAAAAAATCCCTCAGAGCCACATTTCTGCCACTTCCAGGTCACTTAGCTCACAACTTTTGGAATTTGACTACCTTAAATACGGAAATCATTGCTCAGCTTTGGGAAGAGCATAAACACAGGTCCTGGCTGCACTTACATTGGTGGGAGATGGATACGAGAGGCTGCACGTGTAACATTAGCGAAAGGAAATTGAATCTGAAGTGTTATGCATCTGTCATTGAGTCACACAGGTGTCAAAAATAAACCACCAAAAAAATCAGTCAGGTTACCTCATTAACCGCCCATCCAGGGAAATATTTCTACATATATCCATCCTCCATAGTGGTTACACAGAAATCTCACTCACTCATCAGGCCTCACCTTAGAAAGCAAGTTCTTTTAAGCCACCACCTCCTTTGGCCACTCTCTTCCCAGCCCTTTTATTCAGAGCAGTTGAGGCCATTTCCTTTGCTCCCTGCTCATTGCCTGGCTTCACCCCCTGCATTCTGGGTGAGGTTGTAAATCCCAGCAGATCAAGGGATTTGGAATTGTATTTAAGAGACTAGTTCATGATGCTCTCAGGGGGAAGTGGCTTTAGTGATTTGCTGTATAAAAGCACTTTTTACAATGATTTCTCATACTCCTACAGCTGCAATCATGTGCTGAAAAAACACCTGAGAAACTGAATTTCAGAATTTCCCTGGCAAAAGGCATTGATGGGTGAGTGTTTTTACTGACCCCAAAAAAGGAATGCAAGGGTTTTGAGGAGACACTCTATTTAGTGTTGCAGAGACAGTAGAAATTATGGTCTGTCTGAATTGAGCTAGTTCCCAAGGACTAGGTTAGCAGAGAGTACAGACAGTAGCCTTTGATGGGACTTGGCTACTCAGAGGGGCTGTGATACAGGGCTAAATGTGGGATCAGCATTGCTTGGTAGAATTGCTCTAATCCTGGCTACACTGGGTGCTCTGCCCTGGGAGAGGCTGCAGGATTAGTGCTGAATTTTATTTCCTGGTGGAATGACAAAGGCAGATAGCAGACTCCTCCTCCAAGTCCTGTTCTTGTGGTCACCAGATGAAAGGCACTAATAGGCCATAGAGAGAATTCACTTGGACGCTGTTGCTGATCATGTGCATGACCTGAAGCAACAGAACTTTCTTCTCTGGTGGCACTTTTTCAGTGTATTGCAGGAGATGGAAAGTCCTGAGTCTTGCTACACTGCAGGGAAGGCCTGGCATGACATGAGTGCAGACACCCAGCTCAATGTGGCCATGGCAATAGTCCAAGTGATCAGCCAAGCATAATCAGAAGTCATCTTTTAATTAAACAGGCTGTATTTCTTTCTGCAAGTCTAGATGTAGTCAGGGGTATAACATTGTTTCTGACAGAATTCCAGGAGGGCAGATCTGCAGCAAGTGATACATATAAACCTTCAGGATAACCTTGGAAAGCAAGTGTGTTTTGGAGTTTTTTTACTATTTATCTTCTTTTTTGCTTTTACTTCACAAAAATATTAAATTGAATTACAATTTCAGGTGTTTTTTTTTTTTTTTCCTGAAGAATCAAAGTTAAAGTGGATGGTTAAGTTCACTAGAAAGCACTTGAAAAACTGGGCCACCTGTCTAAATGTTTCATGTGAACCTGGGAGTCTCAGCTGAGCGTGTGCCAAAATATTGCCACAGGACAATAAGAAACAGTTTGTGCAGCATGCTAAACTGTAGTGAGTTTGCCTGGAGGCGAGGCTGTGAACTCTGCTTTCTTTACAGCACCAAGTGTACAGCTACCTCTTAGAGAAGCATAAGTGTTCAGAAAACCCAGATGCGCCTTGGTAAAACAGAAAAAGCCTTTTCTATTTCTCCATCTAGAACTTTGAGGATTTTTTACCTGGTATTGTTTAAACGGCACTGCTGACATGTTCCACATAGTCAGAAGCATTCCTTTGCAATCTGGGCAAAATATCCCCAGAATATCAGCAATTCAGAAATCTGTCCTGGTTTGGGAAAACAGACAATTAGTAGTAAGCAGGAAGGACTGGGAGGCGGAAATAGGTTTCAGTGTCCTTTTACATTAACATTTTTTTAGTTGACTACAAAGACAGTCATGTTTTGAGTCTCCTGAGTGTTCCAATTTATTTTCCCTCCTACTGGCCATGTCTGAAGATTTGAACATCTCTGTCAACAATACATTTCAGACCAAGATAGATTGAAGGAAAGGGGTGACACATCTTCAGGAAAAACAAACAAACAAAAAACCACCACCATCACCAACAAACAACACAAAACCTCAGCAACAACTATACCCAAAAAACCAAACCAACCAACCAAACCATCTGACCCTCCAGCTGGAGCAAACAGAATCAAATCTTGTGCACAGATGTCCTCATGTCATAGTCAACTTAATGAACAAATTTTTATCGAAACATAAGAAAATTATTAATGTTCTGTCTCTGACAGAGCTTTTTTTGCTGTGTATCACTGCAGTAGTGTATCTTCCTCAAAAAAATATTATTCCCATTCTAAAAATCACACATAACTTAGAGGTGTGAGGGGGAGTTAAATAGAGTGCACCTAGCTTTATTGTTAACCTAAGTATGTTCTTCAGAAACAACTTTCTTTTCTTGGAAAAGTAAGGTATGATCATTGTAAAACTATGCTGAACAGTTTGTCCTTTGACTTTAGAATCTTTACACTGACTCATCAGAATTGAAAAACTATTGCACCATAGTTATGAGTTCTGGTAATTCAGCTGGGATTGCTTTGTCTGAGAGTCCAATAAGTGCTCTTCTTGGCTGAGCAGATATTTTTACGGAATTACCTAGTTTAAAATAACTCAATTTCAAGTCCTGTGCCATTGCGAGAAGCGAGTCAACAGAATGAGAGCCTGTCATGTAATGTGAATTACATATGTTGGATTATGTTGGACGTTATTTTTAGTAAAGGAAGATTCCTGCTAAATTCTATCATTGGGGTTTGAGGAAAAGGAAAAGAAAAAAAGTGAATTAAAGTGAGAAGGGAAAGAAGGCTCTGTGGGAAATACCTGTTTGTACAATAATATTCTACCCTATAGCTTATCCTGTAAAACACCAGTGCTTAAACTTCTCCAGGGACAGCAGAGAAAGCGATCCTACAAATTTAAATGTCAATTGATGGATAAGATTCAATCTCATCTGACATCTGACTCTCAGTGGAGAATGTCTTGGTGAAGGGGTTAAACTCCTGAGCTGGATCCAGACAGCCCAAGACACGATTTGATTTAATATTTCCCCAACTCTAAACCTCTTTGGCTCCATTTGGTGTGGGATATAAAGGACGCAATACCATAGCTGCTTTTGAAAGGAAGATGAAATATTACTTTGATCATCTGTAAGATCTGAAATTCCTGCATTTTTTTGATTTTGTTTGCATTGCTTTTTCTTCAGTGCAATATCTACCAACTGCTAAGTTTTGCTGATCTGTTCATTTATGCTCTTGCCAATCTGTACTGCCGCATACAGGCTCAAAATAACATGTTATATGTCTGAAGAATAAAGACGTCCTCATCCTTGTGTAGAAACACCTACAATTTTGTTTGCTACTGCTCATAATAAAAAATAATTTAGATATGAGGACTTACTGTTGGCTGATAAAATTGTACTCCCGGGTCAACTTGGGTTTGCTAAAGTAGAGGAAAATAATTTATAGTATTCTTTCTGTGTGAAAACATTCGGCCTGTTGTTGCTCATGACTCCCAAATAACATCAAAATAAACATTACTCATTACAGAGCCCTTCTCCTAATGTGACATCCCCTTTCAGGCAAACTTGCTACTCCAGTGCATACACTCCACCATCCCGCACATAAATACCTGCTTGTGAAAGTGTGTGCGGTGAGTGATTTAGGAACTTGCCTGGGAATTGTTCAATGATCTCTGTCTATCTCGTGCTCTACCCACCCATTACAACTACAGTTGACAGTGGCTGTGGGGATGTCAGGACTGGTGAAAATTGAGCTAGTCCTTGAAAGAGGGAGATATTCCATGCAGGGCAAAGCTGGTGAAGTAAATGTGGTTGAAGTCCCAAAGGCGTAGCTTGTTCTATTTCCACTTTGCAGGCAAATAGATTCAACTGGCGGGGAGGGAGGGAAGGAAGCCAGACCTATAATTGCCCACTTTCTTTCATCCCCCAATCTCTTGATTCATTTTCAAATACCTTAATACAACTACAATCCTGTTTACAAAGGGAAAACCAAATGATTACTTTTTTTTTAATATAATAGTAAATGAAATAGTTTATGCTTACAATTGTTTTTTCTCTTACCAACTTCATCATGCTGGCCAAGAAAATGAAACCAAGGACAAATGCAGAGGTAGCAGACCTGGAAATAACCTAAATACGTGCAGACAGAAAACTCCCCTGAGATTACATAAGCAACTGAACAAAAGTGTTTAACTGTTGTCTCCTCTTCCATTAACTTGGTTTCATTCATGGGAATTTTCTAGTACTGGAAATCATACGAGCAATTATTTTTCATGATATGGCATGATTTCTCATGCACCTTCAACAGCAAAGGACCACACAAATTTATACAGCAGGATAGATCAGAAATCTGGCATTAGATGCTTCACAATCAGCATCTATGCCCCCTCACTATAAATGCCACAGGTGAGGTATATGAGAGATTAACATGAAAAGTTTTCTCCTAATCTCTGTCAAATTTGCTGCCTTTGAAAGCTCTGTGATTTTCTATGCTATTATGCTGTGGGATAGGGAAACTATCTTAATCTAAACTGCCCACAGTTTTTACACTGTTATCATATCCTATTGCTCCTTTTTCAGATTCTCGAGCACTTTGTTATTGACTGTTATGAAATTGCTCCCAGTACACACAGTTGTAAGAGAGCAAGATTCAGTGTCTCAATCTCTTTTAGTGATTAAAAGGATGATTGATCCTTCAGTTCTGTTTGTCTTGCCAGTTACGTTGATGTCTTCTTTTATTTCCACTGTATCTTTTTCAGTGAGATGGGAAACCCACAATTTACTGTAAGTGAAAACAGGCCTTCAACTGCAAATACTGTTTTCCACAGTAATCTCCATTACCTGCTCAATGAAGCTACTATCATACTTGGATTTAGTACTATCACTGCATGCTGAGCAGGCATCATTACTGGGCTGCTAATGCTTCATTTTCATTTATTCAGCCCCTGAACTTCCCACTGCTTCTAAAGGAGAAAGCAGTACAAATAAGCCTGCCCTGAAGGTTAACAGTTTTGGGCTGGGGCCAGTTAAGGTAAGAAGGAAATTTTACACCTCTCCTCCATTAAAATTCTTTTCTCCTCATTCCCTGCTATCTAGACATAGAAATGGATCAATATGACTGCATACTGAATGACACAGCAGTGCTCAAGGGCAGAGGTGGCACCTGAGGTAACTGCAACTCGTATCAGACAGATTAAAGTGGTGCCCTGAATTGCAGGTGGAGAGATAAGGTCCTCTAAGGTATTGCACTCACCAGAAAAGACGTGTAGAGAGTGGAAAGCAAGCTTCTCATTCTAAGAGATGGCTCCAGAAGTTCAGCAAATAATTTCCCATTGAATTTCTAAATTGCAGAATTTGGTTTTCCTGTGGACCTGCTGGTGTTCCAATGTATCCTAGAGGTTATACTGTAAAAACTTGTTGCTTTATTCACTCTTGCTTAGAAAGTTGTTAACCAAGGCATGTGTTGAGTGAGTTTGAAAAAACATCCATAAAAGTTAAATTGTATTTTGTTGATACAGTAGAACTCCCCTCAGGCATGTTTTTAAAGACAAAAAGGAAATTTCATATTGGAAGCTAGACTTTGAAGTGCAGAGCCAGAAACTGTAACTATTTTAATGGCCAGTGTTGACCAGAAATAGGTGACTAAAATCTAGAAATAATAAAACATGTTAGAATTAGAAAGTTGGAACTCTACTGACCGGGATCCAGACTTTTGTTCTGGTTGTGTATTAAAGGTTAATTATTAGAATGAAAGAATCCAAGCAAGCTCATCTTGGTAACAATGCAGTGGAAGGTTAAATGATATGATATGATTATGGTATGATAAGGAATAGCAAAGCAAATGAATACAGTTTGACTTGCTTTGTTTACACAAATAGTATAAGAGAAGACATTCACATTCAGAGGAACAGAATTCGTGTCCAGGAATTTTAAAAAGGAAAAAAAAATGGAAGAAAGAAAGAAAATGGAGTCTCTAGTACCGGTAAATCACTGTACTTTCTTGTGAAGAGGCTTTGAGGTAACTCCCTTCAACCTCGACCCTAGCGATAAATAAAATACACAGCACTGACCTGCTGGGGGAACCCAGCAGAACCCAGAATAGGTGGTGGGACTGCACTGCGCTTCAGCCAGCATGTTATATGCAGAGCTCATCACTCTGCAGCAGGAGATAACACCAATCTTCAAAGGCACCACAGCCCACAGTGCCACACAGCTGGGGCCAGATTTCTAAGATCTAAATGAGGAAATAATTATGACTGAAGAAATCCTGACTGTCTTTCTCAAATCAGTTCAGAACATTTGCATTTCCAAACAACACAGATGCAAAAGGTATTGTGGCTGGAACAATGACCGCTGCAGGCCAGTAATTACTGAGACTTGTGAACTCTAGGAGACTCATGATCGTTAAAAGGTTTTCAAAGCTAAGGACAGAGACCAAAACAGACATTACAAATGTAGGAAAACACTGGACAAGGGAATTATTTCTGATACAGTTCATTTGTGACCTGATGGAACACCACAACCATCTCTCAAATTAATATCCTAAATTTTTTTTGGTAGAGGGCCACAGAGTAGAAGTCTACACGTGCAGCCCAGCCAGAAAGCAGTCACTACAGCAGATTGCTTCATGCCTTATTTTTTTGCAATGACAAATGTAATGAGGAGTGTTAGTTTAGCATACAGAGAGCCAAATTCCTCCCGATGGAGGCAGAGAGCATCCATTTATTATCCTTAAGTCTTGTAGTGGGAGCAGCTCAGAGAACAGAAGGAAGTCAGAGGTGCTTAGACTCTGTTGCCCACATGTTGCCTTAATGTCCCTGGACACAGGGAGCCAAATACCTCCTTGGCATAGGCCCAGTAAGTGTTTCATGTTATTCCAAGGATAGACTTGGCTTGGAGGAGTTTCATTTGTTGTGAGTTGCAGTTCTTCTTCTTCTTTTTTTTTTTTTTTTAATTAATATACTTGATTTATTTCCATGTTTTTGATGCTTTCCAGAGCAGCTCTTTTCTTGTTGTCAGCTTCAACTGTAGATTTCCTGGGACTATGAGACCTCCCCCTGAATGCCTACAGCAGATCTGTGCGAGTGCTGCTCCTGGCTGTCACCTGCAGAAATTTTATTCCATTTTCTGCACTTAAAATCAGAAATTATACTGGAAATTTGTGGCTGACAATTAAGGGATAAAAATTATTATTCAATTGTATCCCTGGTAGTTGTCAGAAAATATATCTGGATATTGTTCCTCCAGGAATTTACATGTCCTCACCAGCAATGTCATGACAGAGACTTTATACCGCGCTCCATTTTAGGTAACCAAAGGAATGTAGTTAAGTCAGTGTAGTAATTCTGGTGCTGACGGAGAACTAAAGCCTAATTTAAGGTGAAAATAAAAATCAACACCAAACAAATGATAGCAGTTGTTAGCATCGTCCAGGTAACTGATAAGATTGTTTTAATCTCTTTTCAGTTTTTTTCGGAAATTGAACTAAAGCAATTTAAACCCCTTCAAACCTGACCAGCACTTGACTGCAGTCATGCTTGTGATTTATGCTGGAGCAGCCTGGAGTGAGCTTTCTTCTACTTTCCATATGGAAATTCATCATTTTATGCCCTTTGGGGAGAGGTCAGACAAAGTATCTATACTTTATTGATGAAGACCATGGTGCTCTTTTCTCTGGAGGGGCAGAACCTGTTCGCTGCCCCTTTCTACCTAGAGATAGCCAAGTAGGGAGGGCACTGGCACCACCTTGGGGAGCTTTGCCCTCCCTTTATGGCTCCTGTGCAACAGAATTAATAGTTTGAGCCCTGCCTTATCCTTGGACATGTGTATTGGGTTGCTGACAGCGAGGCAGCTTCTTAGCACTGCTGGCTGACCCCAGTGGTGTCAGCTAGGAAAAAAGCATATTTCTTGTATGGGAGGGATCAGTGTGCTCATAACTACCACTCTCAGAAATATATCATACCTATTTTGGGCTGCAACTAGGATTGAGCCTCAGTTTTTATAGAGAAGATCAAGGCTAGAGCTTGTGTATAAATGCACTATTTCTCTTGACTGGCAGAAGACACCACTAATCTCTGCTACTTGAGCTAGTTCATTTGTCACTCCTCATTAGCACAAGCTAATGGCTTTTACTGCTAGTGTTGTTTTTAAGGATTAGGATAAGAAAAACATACATTTTTGCTGTTTAGGACTAACTCATACACATATGTTTTCTAGCTCTTCCTGAAGAAGGGAATTGTTTCCAGTAAAAAATCTGCAGTAAATAACTTCCTCTGCAGTCTATAAGATCAAGCAGGATTTTTCATCTTCAGATTAAAAATGTAACAGAAAACCTCAGGGCTAAGGAGAATAAAAATGAAGGTGATGTAAAAAGTATGCCTGAAATCAAGTCACATTTATTATCTCATCACTTATGGCCTGCTCTGGCTTAAGATGTCTTATTTAAAATCTGTTCTCGCTCTTTCTCCTTGTTCTGTCCAATCAGAACAAAAGAAAAACTGTAATGGTTTTAAATGTTAAGACCATGATCTTCAGTGCTGGCTTAGTTGCTAGAAATTAAGTTCTTACCCAATCCATTAAAGGGCACTGGTTTCCCATGTCATATCTAGTTTTGATCACAGCAGAGAAATGGGAAACAATAAAAACAGACATAATTTGAAACAGATTTTTAGCTTTCTGCTTGATTTTTTTTTCTTTGCATTGGTTTTTCACTTTTGAAAACAACTGAGTAAGAGTTAACTTGATAATCTGAAAAAAAAAAAAAAAGACCTTTTCTCCGTTTCTGTTGGAAAACTTTGTCTTTAAAAAGAAGACGCTATACAAATAGTTGTGTGCTGTAAGATTGCTGATGACAATTAGGATAATTAGGTAGCTGAAGCTCCCCATGGTGGCTGGTGATATTTTGAAGGCAGACTTCTAAAGCTTGTGAGGAGATACATTTTTAAAAAGACTGGATGAACTCTGTCCTGCTAAAGCTCCTTCCCTGATTCAGTGCATGTCACTCAGAGCATGCGTCGGCCGTCGACCCATCCAGGTGTAACTTCATCTATTTCAAAACAAACAAACAAAACAAACCAAACAAAACCCAACCAAACAAAACCCTCAAACACCACCACCAAGAAGCTAAGTAGTCAGAGAGTTGTAACTGATGTGAAAAGTGATGTTCATCTGTCTCCCTGTAAACTAAAACAGGAGGCATGAAGCCAAACTGATGTTCCTGATTAAAAATCTACTCAAGTGTACTCCATAAGTGGAGAAAAAGGGTTAACAGTTCCAGAGACCGAGGTTTCTATTCTACAGTTTTCCTCTAGTTCAGCATCAAATAAGGTCAAGGCTACTCTGTATACAGTTTCATACCGCATTAGCAACATCTTGCTTGCAGGCTTAGCAAGGCCTTGCTTACAATAAGTTCCCCCAAGCAGAATCAGGCTCTATTCAGTTAATTTGTTTCCATGAAGCGCCACATCGTGATGACAAGCAGTAAATGTTAAATTAGGTCTTTACTATGTAAATCATGTAACTGCATATTTAGAAGTGTCCCTCACAGCAAGGGTTCACTTCACAGTCAGGACTGTAACTGTGCTCCCGAACAAGGCAATTCTATTCCAGGTTGCCAGCCTGCCTCCTGGAAAACTGGCCCAATGAGAGGGGGAAGAGGAATTAGACATGTTTTAAAGTTTGAAGTCAGAGATCAAAATTTATTGTTCCACTGTGCATTCTTCTGCCCGTGACTGCCTTGAATTACTCAGCAAAGGTAAATGAGCCTAGAAAAGAGAGGCGATTTTTACTGGATTTTTGAGACTTTGGAGATGTCATTTCACAAATTACAATGTGGAAGTTCAAGGAAATCATTGTTAGTAAGAGGAAAAAGTAAAAAACCCCAAACCTCAAAAAACCCAAACAAGAAACAGCAGGGGGGGAAAGAAGGAAAAGGTAGTGGCAAAGGTTGAGGGTTTGGAGCAGTTACACCTCTATCTGCAAACTCTTTCTGAAAGCTGCTGACAGAGCTTTGGCATCTGATCATTTCCTAACTGCTGATTAACACAGCACTGTTTTATATTTAACTCAGGCCAGAGCAGGAGGGGCTGGGGGTGGGGTTGCAGTGCTTATAAGGGGAGCATGGCAGGAACAATGTTCTTCTGCGTCGGTTCCCTCCATCTCCCGGTCCAGCTGTGCTCCTTTTCATCATTCACATTTCCTCCAAATGCCTGTTGCCTTTAATTAATTGAGTGTCTTGTAGAAAGCAAGGTGGGGGAGACAGGCAGAGAACAGCTATAGCTACACAATTAAAATAGAAACCAAGTCTGCTGAGTTTACCGAATGCAAGTGCTGAAGTGACTAATAAGCTTTTTTACGGTTAATGTTTTGCTCTGAGAACAGACCCCGGAGCAGAGATGGAGGGCATGGATTTTGACGATAAGAAGTCCAAGAGGTACTGCATGAAGACAAAGCATGTGGCCATCATCTGTGGCGTTGTGGTATTTGTAGGTCTTGCCGTGGGGCTTGGCGTGGGATTGAGCAGACCTAAATCTCAGCAATCTTCAGGGGAAACAGATCAACCAACAAACTCTCCTCCCACAGAGGATCTGGTTCCCTGTCCTGCTAGAAGTGATGACACTGGAGAATGGAGTGATTTTAGACTACCAACTTACATCAAGCCTGTCCACTATGATCTGGAAGTCAAGCCTGAAATGGAGACAGACATTTACACTGGGACAGTCAATATTTCTATCACTTTGGAAAAATCTACCAGCTACCTGTGGCTCCACCTGCGAGAGACCGAGATTACAGAAATGCCCACACTCCGGAAATCCTCAGGACAGCAGATTGCTCTGATTGACTGCTTTGGGTACACGCCGCAAGAGTACATTGTGATGGAGGCAGAAACAGAGCTCTCTGTCACTGACGAAAGTGATCCCTACATACTCACCCTGAAGTTTCAAGGCTGGCTGAATAGTTCCCTGGTTGGGTTTTATAGGACCACCTACACTGAGAATGGAGTGATCAAGTAAAGCAGTTTTTCTTTTATTTATTAAACTTTCTTCTCTATTTCTACTTGCTAAGGCCTGCTCTATTCCTGTTTCAGATTCTCAGTCTTGTCTTTCACCAGCTTGCTGACATTTCTGGGCTGTTCTTTAATTTTCTCATTCCCCTAAGGAAGATGCTGTGTTCAAAACCCTTTGGCTGTTGACAAGTGAATGTGGGCTGGAGAGATGAGGGGTTTGTTATTATTCTGAAAAATTTTTTCAAACTCTACTGGTCCCAGGTTACCTTTGAGCTTTACAAATGGCTTCCTCAGAAAGCTGCAAGGATCGAGGGTTTTTTAATCTCTGTAGTACAATAAATAGCATATAGCTCTCACCACTCTCTCCTGTCACTCCCCAAGGTAACTGTTTTGGTGTAAAATGCTCTTGTGATAGTTCTCCTGACATTATGCCTTCTTGACGTTATAAGCCTGAGGAATATCCAAACCAGAACTTCTCTGTCTCTCCTGCAGCTCATTTAAATTATGGGTAAGAAAATCCAAATTATGAAAGTTATATTTGACTCAGATTTTTTTGTGCTCCAGCTCTTGCTTTTTAATATATCAATAGTTATTGAAAGACTACAAAGCCTCTTACTGTTCAGTTAACCCATTCCACTTCAAAAGTTTGTACTGCTTCAGAGTGGAAGCTTGAAAAAAACATTGCCCGTTTCTCGGAGGCATTTCTTCACATTTAACTTGTGGAGCGGACACTCTTTTTTTCCCCAACATTTACATCTCTGAAGTGATTAATTCCAGTTTTTATGGCTAGAAAATAAACTTGGCTAGAGTTTTCCAAGGCCCTGTAGCAGGAACATGGAGACAAACAGTGGTGTGTTTTCACAGCACTTGTTTGCCCTCCTGGGACAACGGCATCATGAGTGAGAGTTGCATCAGCTCCATTCAGCTTCTGACAGGCAATGCCAGGAGTAGCAGTAGTGACAGGCAGCAACAAATCCAGGAGGCAGAAGAAAAAGCAAGCATTGATTTTTCATACTTAAACATAATTATCTGATCTGTGAAGAAGCCAAGCAGAAAGTGGATCAAACCCTAGCCAGCACCTTCCCTCTTGTTTTCCTCCATCTACCACTTCAGTATTGCTCTGACTTGGAAGCATCTGACATCCCCACAGCAGTTTTAGAGTGTAAACACTTAGCATGCCTCTAAGTTGAGATGTGTCACTTCCTTTTTGTTGGTAAAGGATAGCTAGATATTAAATGAATTGCCCCATGTCCACCACAACACCAGAACAGCAGGACGAGAACACAGGTCTCCTGAGTTACAGACAAGGAGAGCTGAGTGTCCATCCCTCAAATCCAGACAGTGCAGGAAGACAAGGACCAAGCATGTGGTGTCAGGAAGGAGAACTTCAGAAGCTGAAGAAAGCATAAAACGTGAGCTCACTTCAAGAGTGTTCCTATGTCTCAATTTGGGTGCTAGAAGCTACATACAAATGCAAGGATGATCCTAGCCAGCAGTTTGAAAACACTCGATACAAAAAAGAACTTGAGTGTGTGTGTTTGTTAAGCTTGAGAAGGGCCCTAATAAGAATGAGTGAATGGTGATTTCTGAAATGCTTTTAATGTGGCTAAGTTTCAGCAGATTGTTTGTGGGGGTGGAAGAGGTGATGTATGTGATAGTGATAAGTACAGCTTTGAATTGGAAGCAACCACCAGCCAAGTCGCTGCTATATGGTGTGAGCGTAGGTGATAGGATGGGATGAGGAAGGATGGGGAAGGAAGGCTTTTATTACTCATTAAAACTGCATTTTCCCCTGGCTTTCTACTCAAAACCAATGCTGATTGGAATTAGCTTTTTTATTTAACCTTTGCCTGAGGCAGACATAACTCTTAGAAAATTTCAACCCAAATAGTTCCTATTTTGTTATGTTGTAAGTAAATACAAATCACATCAGGTAACAGCAAAAGTCAAGCAAGCCTACTAATAGCAGATGTTAGAGGAAGCGGTGGCTGAGGTGAAAATTAGAGCGAATGAAAGGAAATGATAGTGAAATTAACCCACTCCTCATCCCTTCTGGGCAGTACTAGAAGCAGCAGGACCTTTTGAGAGAATTAATAACACTGGAAAACCAGCTCCCAGGGCTGAGCTGCTCCCCAGCTGTCAATCTGTGAAGGTAAAGGTTTGCCAAAGCATTGCTATAATGCCTTTTGTTTATAAACTGGGCACATGTCCAGACTCGGCTGTTGCTTAGATTCAAGTCTCCCACCAGATGTTGTGGAAAACAGGTAGGGGTAGACATGTGCTGAACATGCCTGAAAGTCTGGGATCCTTGGGAGGCTTAGGGAGAAGAACGCCTCATTTGGGAATCCTGTTCAGGCAGATCACACAATCCCCATCAGGACAAATGTGCTTCTGGACGTGCCCAGAAGTGGATCTTGAGGTACCTTGGGAACACAACTATTTAAATTGACGTGCACATGCAGGTAGGGAGCAGGAAAGCAGAAACTTTGAAAATGCAGATTTTAGGCATAGACCTGGCTAGATCCTCCTGTGGGCACCTGAATCCAGCTGTATATATACATGAAGTCCTTTGGTAAAGCTATTCCTTTGTCTGTGCTTTTTATTTCCCCATTGATGAAAGGGGAATAACAGCCCTTTCCTACTTGGCATGATGCAGTGAGCATAAATAACTTACAATTGTGTTATTTTCAGATATTAGGGAATGGAGCACAACAAGCATCCTTGTCTGGTGTGATGGGTTCTTTTTACTCATTAGTTCCTCTCAAAGAATCTGCTAAAACCCCCTTTTTATTTTCTCCTTACTAATACAGATAATACAAGGATGTCACTGCAGCTGTTTTTGATTTTGCATTACTGTTAGTGACAAGGTATGGCTTCCGTTTTATAGGAATTTTCTCTGTCCTCTGTAAGAGGAAAACAAGAGACTTATAAAAGATAATCAGCTGGGCACGTCTCTAACAGGGAGACTTGCATTTAGGATTCTATTGATTAGAGAAAGGCAAAATATTATTTAGTTTACAGAAGTAGCACTGCTGGACTCCATCAAGGAGAAAATTTTCTCAGAAGCAGCAATGAATCTGAATTTAGGGAAAGAATAGAAGAAAAAATGCCTAAATTATCTCAAGGGGAGGGGGTTTTGCACCAAGTCTTTTGCTTAAAAAAAAAAAAAAAAAGGAAATTCATCATGATTCTAAATGCAGCTCTGTTTTATTTGAGGAACAACAGCTGAATGCAGTCTCAGCCAGACCTTCACTTCTTATTGCTATGATCTTTACAACTGCCACCTTCAGTTCACATTTAATTGTCTGGACATCAGCAGCAAGTAGAAGGGCAGAAGTCACCAAGCACTGAAAAAAATCTTATCTAAAACCTACATTATATAATTTGAAAGGAAATTACAACATTTTAGTGCCACTTCTATGTATGCCATAGCCTGGAGTTCTCATCATTGACCTCATAGGAATGGTAGTGCTGTTTGTCTGTCTGCCCCCACAAATATATGAGGATAGATGGATTACCAGCTTATAACTCAACAGAGATATCACAGTGTTATCAGTCTGTAGGAACAAGATATAAATGTGTCAAAATATATAGCCAATTTTTTAAGCAATAGCTGTGAAGCATTGCCCTGGGGACTTGAAGTTATCTTCGTTGTGAAATAGTAGCTTTCAAATCCTACAAAAAGTACAGAGTGACATCAAACAATTTATCAATCAACAGAAATTCTACTGAACCTGAAGTTATGCTAAGGTAAATATTCATTATGTTTTCTGCCCACGAACTTTGGAGTTACTATTCCAATGAATGTGTATGGTAAGAACCCAGACATTACCTACATCAAGCTTGTAAATGACCCTTGCTGCTACAAGTTCCTAATGACCAGTTTAGTATTTAACCATCACAGGTAAATGCCAAGGGCAAAGAAGCATTGAAAAATTGGTTGTCAAGTGAGCTTGTAGGATGCTGCAGACCTGTAATTTATGATGTACACTTTTAATTACTTTTTGGAAAGAAAAACTACCTTAATAAAGTTGGAGCAGCTGTAGAACTGCTGTCAGAAAATGCTCAACATTCCAGATTAATTGAAGAAGCATCTGTGATCCCTTTCACCATCAATCACTGGAGAATACACTCTGCCACTGTATGGTTCATCATTGGGGGGGCTCAGTGTCACTGTGAGAAGCAAGCACAGTATGAACATTCACAACCTTCACCTTATTTTTTATGTGACCTCTATTGACTAGGTCCTCCAGTTGTTTTTGCATAACTGGGGTGACTTTCTAAACTCCCTAACATGGCTAGCACAGCACCTGTTATGTACTAGGATATTTACCTGAACTTGCCATGCTTTCTCCAACAGCTTCATTGATAGAGTCAGGGCAGCATAACAGCACCAGCAGAAAACTGTATGTGGTAACTGCAGAAGAAGAAACACACAAGCAGGATGAAATTTTAGGGGCATTTATGCAATTCCAAGGTGTCTTCTCAGGAAATGTTCAAGACTCCAGTTCCAAGATAGGCTCTTGTGGGTAAACAACACATGGAGTGACTTAAGTAAAAATCCCTATACCAAGATGCTAATTTCCTTACTGATTATATCATCAGTAGTTTATTTTAGGCACAAAAATCAATGGGAAAGCACATCAGGAAGGTAAGCAAAATTTTTACCAGCCATGAGGGGTCATTCCTACCTTATTGCTTGGCTCCAAAAAATCATTGACGATAAGCAATTGGCTTTAGCTTTTGCTGTGAAGCCTAGACAACGTTGATTACAGAGGTAATGTCTATAGAATGTCAGCTTGTGCATTTCTGGTGTTGCCTACTTTTATGAATGGACAAGTATACACAGATATGTGCAGTTGACTTTAGTTTATGAAATTGCTAAAATATATGCTTAGAAATTGCAGATAAGTTTTTAAGGGTATATAATGAAGATTTGCCAATGTGTTGTTTGTTTAAGGAGCATTGCAGCTACTGATCATGAGCCAACAGATGCACGGAAATCATTTCCTTGCTTTGACGAGCCCAACAAAAAGGCAACTTACAACATATCTATCGTCCATCAAGATGAATACGAAGCACTTTCAAACATGCCAGTACAGGTATGTATTTCCAGCTCTGCTGCCTAAATGGAATGGTTCTGTAAAGCCACTGGAAAGGTGGCATGGATCAGAAAGTCCTGATACATTCACAGACTCTACCATCCAGACACTCTAAAGCTAATGCTTAATAAATATTCCATAAAACAGGACTGCTTGGTTGGTCAGGACTCCCAGTGGTCCATCAGCACACAACATCCAAAGCAGAAATGAAACATCTCTTCTGTCTCTAGCTAGCTGGCCCTCTATTCAGATTTTCTAGATGAGCATCCCCTACTAACTATAATGACAGCTTCTTCACTCAAATCAGATAGATTCTGGAAGACAGCTGCTTTTCAGGTGGGAAATCTAAAATAATCACTGAAATGACATAATGGCCCAAAGTGAGGGTCTTCTGCCCACAGTCTAATGGAAAAGGATCCTGATAGTAAGAAAGTCTGGGATTATTATTTTTAGTAATACAGGATCTGAAATCCCATCTGTCAACTCACGGGTGTGGACACTTGTCAGTCCACCATGACTGTAATTTCCTACATAATCTATTTCTGGACCTGGTGGGTCAAATTCCAAGTTTTGTATGAAATTCAATGGCATCATTTATTTACCTCTGGGCTCTCTGGGAGAAGACTGAATGGCATTCATTTGGGAGAGTTTCTAGTGAATAGTTTAACTGAGTGTCTAGTCCAATGTATGATTTCTAATTAATATGTTCTGAAGTGGGACATAAACTGCCAAGTTTGGTTTTTGTCACTTGGTTTGTTTTTTTGGAGGTTTGTTTTTTTGTTGGGGGGTAGGGAGGAGTTTGGGGTGTTTTGGTTGGTTGGTTGGTTTGATTCGGTTTGGTGTTTTTTTAAAGAAAATAAGAACTTCCAGCCCCCAGGCTGTTGACATTCGCATCTTCCCAGTCACTCCCCCACCCAGAAATCAAAGGTCTGCTTTACTGTGTACTGTTTTATTTAGAGTCTCCAAAACCTTAACTATCCCCTAGCAATGCAGCTGAGAGAACTCTTACCAATCTGACACAGCTGCCTCATGGACCCTTTGCAAATGTAAAGCTCTGACCTATTGTTTTTAAAAATATTTCTGTGATACCCAAAAAATCACCAGGCATTTTCATGGACAACACACAAGAGTGTTTGCTGTACTTTTCCTCACAGACTTCAGATAAGTGAGGGTACCAGCAAGGAAGGTGAGGGGATGAGACTTGATGTTATAAAGATTTAGTGGGTTTCAATATTTACTTTACACCTTTACAACTAGCTCTTGCCTGTAGTGCTTTCAAAGGGCTAACTACTGCTTGTTAATTACTTTGCCAAATTCCAAGTACAGTCTGGGAAATGTATATTATGCTGGGTTCACACTCATATTTGACTAACAGGCGATAGGAGGGCACTTTTTCGTCTGGTGTGCTCATGAGGTCAGTAGCTCTGTTCTTAGTAGTGAAAGAACTTTGGGAAATCTTTTCAATGGATTGAAATGTAACAGTTTGGAAATGTAAGGCATGTTGTGTGTTGCACATCCTGTAGTAGTTTTGGTGGTGTGGAGCTTTATAATCATCATGGCAAAATCAGCTCCACGAAATGAAAAACTTGTACATTGCATTTGCATTTCACACAACATTGATATTTTTTTTCCTGCTTTTTCACTGAAGTTCTAACTTTGTTGAAAGAAACAAAAGACATCAAAATAGAGTCAAAATGAGTGAAACGAGAGAAAAATAGATAGTGAATATCTCAGTGACAAGAGATTTGTGAACATATCTGTGAAAATGTGGGGTTTTTGCTTATGGAATCATATTACCCATAACATTCAATATCAGTGCATTACTTATACCGTACTTATAACAAACAAAACTCAGTAAGTATTTTTTCTCTACCAGAAGGTTAATGTCCTTTATATGCTGTTTGTTTTTGTCCTATTTAAATTAATCATCCACTCAGAACAACAAGAAATTATCAGATAGGCAACAGCAGATAACAAATAGCAGATATAAATATTTAGAGGATGAGTCACATACAACAGGTTGCAGGTTTGGTCGTATTGTTCAGCTGAGAGTTAAGGACTTTTGGGAAAATGAGAAATTATTTTTAATTGATTTACAAAATAAAACTGTGATCAGCACTAAACCTTATGTACCTTTAAACAACCCACCAATGAGCAGTGCTAATTTGTATCTGAATGAGTTCAGGATAGATTCATTAGACTGGTCTTTACCCTGAGTAGCATCTCTGCAATTCCTGACTCCTACATGATGGATATATTTAAGAGAGGAGAACATCCAGTATCTTCTCTAATCTGTCCAAAGTGATGTTATTTTATGCAACTGTTTCAAGAACAAAACAGACTAGCATACACTGGAAAACCCCTGTTGGCAAAATCCTTGTGCATGTGAATTATTTCAAATCCTTGATGCAAAATTAGAAGCAAGTAAACTTATTTAGTGCAGAAAAATAAAGTCCAATTTTGTGCATTGCAGTATTGCAGGATAAAACATTTTGTCTGTTCTCATGCCATCAGCAATGGGATGCCAGAAGAGGTGAACACAAAGAGGTGATTTATCACTCCTATGTAGTTGCAGCCTTCACAGAAATATTGTACCCTCTTCTGCATGTGTTTGCAATTCCAAAAATCAAATTCATTATTTTTCCATTTCTGCAGCAAACGGTACAGCTGGGCGATGGCTGGAGTCGGACAACTTTTGAGAAGTCAGTTCCCATGAGCACTTACCTGGTCTGCTTTGCGGTGCACCAGTTTCAGTGGGTAGAGAGAAAATCCGCTAGTGGAATACCTGTAAGTCCTGTTGCAGCCTGAACACGGTGACAAATGTACTATGATCTGCATTTAAAAAAAAGAAAAAAAAAGTGGGACATCTCTTTTTATGATACAATCAGGAATATATTTTTCCCTTTCCCATACCCTGCTTTATACAGCCTATTTGATCAGATCAGGTGCTCAGAGTGGTCCCCCGACCTTGACTACATAGTGTGGTTTGCAGTCCTTCCATGTCTCCTATCTGGTACCTCCCATACAGACACACGGGTGAGCAAGGAGCACTATTTCTCCAGCCTCATCCCTGGCTTGAAGCCCACATTCTAAGGGAATGTCCAAGTCCAGGGGTACAAGAGATTCACAGGCTATGGATACAAACACTTCACAGTTTTCTGTGGGTTAAAGGGTGTGAATTTATGCACTTGATGTCTTCCTATTTACAGTCATGAAGACATAGGACTACAATGCTATGTGCCATTGTGTATTTGCCCTAATATTCTTTATTTTACAACAGTGACTTAAGGCAACTGCCCAGTGTAAGTTCTGTACAAATATAGAAGTGATAGTAACCTGCCTAAACAGCTGGACATTTGGTAGGTGCCCTAATGAAATGAGTATCCAAATCCATAACATTTAAACAGTGCCTTTATTTAGATGCAACAAACAGTCCAATCTAGTTCTCCTGTAGATTCGTCTCCTGAGGTGTAGCAGATCAGGCATAATGAAATCACGAGACATTACAGTGTGTCACAACCTGAAAGCCTAAATACCATTTTCCCCTCAATATAAAGTCCTCATTTAGCCTAAACCTAGTCTGGGATTCTCAATCCACTGGTAGTTATTTATTGGTTTACATCTTTTCTTCATCTGAAACAGAGGATGAGCCCAGAGCTGTATGCTCTTGCCGCTGCCCTTCTTTTCCCCTTAGGGTTGTCTTGCAGTTCAGCTGAGTTGGCAGCACTTTCCTCTTCTTCTGGAGACAGAAACACCAATGGTGGAGGAATCTGGACCAAAGCTCCAGCCAGACCACTGTTCCCCAAGCAAGTAAACTCTTCCTGAGTTTCTCCATCCAAAAAAACTCAGCAAATCCTTCCCACTTAAAGCTGTCCACCAATGAGAAAATCTGTCTTGTATAAGTCTCTGAAGTGCTGATCCAGTTCTCAGCAAAATCTTCCTACACAGCATTGTGCTGAGACCTCCCTCCTCTGCGTCCTTGCTAGCATCATGCTGTACGCTTATATCATTGTTCGACAAATAACTAAGGCTAAATTACTCTTAGCCAAGCAAATGGAGCCTAGTTTGTGATAAGGATGCAATATTCTTAGATCCCTGCTGTTTGTCTGAGTAATTTGCAAAACATATTAGGCCACCCAGCCACACAATTTTGTCAAGCAGATGGTCTCCAACACAGCTGCTCCATTCACTATCAGAGACAGGACTTTGGTTATTTGTCCTCAATATATTTTCTCTAGAGTTTGATTATTTTAAGAATCAGAACTTGTACAGCTTTTATAGAACATAGTACAGTAGGGGGAAAAAATGCTGAAGATGTACATATAACGTTTTATTTTCTAGATGCAAAAATTAACATTCTATGCTTGTCCATGCCACTTTCCAGAATATGGCTCTCAAGTCAATATTTGTTTGTTTTTTTTCTTCAAGCAAAACAGTAAAGCCCACAATGTTCCTGACCAGTTGTAGCTTTTCTAAATCGAAGGGAGTGTTCACTGAAGAATGGTATTTAAAATGTGTATGTGTATAAGCAGGGGTATTCGTGTCAGTACAGAGGTTGTCTGGAGAGGTGTTTTCTAATTCAGGTCTTGGCTGCTACATATTTTGTTAACACTGTTCACTAAACAGTGTTTGAGGACTTGCCTGTACGACGAAACCTGGGTTTTAAGTGAGGTTAACATCATAACTGTTTCCTTTCTCTTAGCATGGACATAGTTTTATCAATATAAAGTTTATGTGTAAGATTGGTTTTAATTAAGAGAGACACATAAACTCCAACACTAAAAATTATCTTTTACCCAAGAAAAACAGGCTATCACTAGAGTTTTTAACCAGATATTCAGAAAGTCCTACTCCTAAGGAAACAATTCCTTTCTAAAGGAGCAATGAGGTATTTAGATTCACCAGCTGCTGAAAAGAACATCCAACAGTTTGCTATATAAATTTCTAGCAAAAAATCCCTCATCCAACAGAAAATATTCATGTGATCCATATATTGCTTTCATAAACAACAACAGCATACAACTTACCTGACGTGGTAAATTATTTAAAAATTCTACCTTTCACTCTGAAAACCCTTGCCCTAACAAAGATATTAATGGAATCAATGGTGGGAAATGTGCCTACAGCTGTAAAGGATGCTCCTGAGCTGATTACCTGTCAGGTACCGAATGTCTAGTTTGGAAAATCACAGAGGAGATTATACAAATGCAACCCAAAGTCAGTTCTAGTGCATGATGAGCGTTTTGGAAACCATTAATATGGATCAGCTAGGGGACCAAAGACTGCTAAATTGGGTAAAGAGCTTACTGAAGTGGAAATTGCAGACTGTAATTGCAAACTGACCCTGAGGGAAATCCCCTGGCTGCAATGGATTCTCTATTGAATTTCCTAAGCTTTTTTTGGTTTTGTTTTTTCATTCCAGCTCTATTTATGACCAGTTTCCCATCCTCCCCTCTTGATGGAGGAAGTGCGATTTCATGGTATTGAAATCAATGTGCTGTCAGGCTCCAAGACAGCTCCTAGAATAGGTCAGATCCTTTGTTCAGTTTGAACCCTAAAGTCCTGGCTGTAAGACAGCATTGGGGAATAAACAAGCTGCACCAACCCAGACAGAAGAATGTGCCCCATTCATTGGACACAGAGCCTGCAAAATGGAATGGATTGGTTTTCCTGAAGCCAGAAGCTTCACTCCATATAAAGATCTCTTACTTTCCATGCTGGAGGTTTTGGGGGATGGTGAAGAAAAAAGCCTACAGCTCCTGACAGTGGACATGGCAGCACTATGGCTCTGCTACAGGGCAGAGATCTGTGTGAGCTTTGGGACAAAGAGATTAAGGGAAAGACCCCCAAAAGACTCCATAAATTCTCAAGTCAGGCTTTGTCTTCACAATGTAGAGACAACATCTCAAAAGGCTTTTTCAAGCTGTAGGTCTCCTCATCATGATTGTGGATGCCACAAGGACTTTAGTCCTCCAGGGCTTGAGGTTTCCTATTGCTCAACAGCAACAGCCAAAGCAGTCGCAGACATCAAGCCTCAGGGATGGAAAGGTCAACACTCAACACACCATTTTTCACGTTAAGGAAAAAAAACATTCTCAGATATCCAAGTGAAGCACAGGAATAGTCATTCATCGCGCACAGGGCTACCAAATGTGCCAGTTTTCCTGCACCTGCCAGCTGGGATGAGAGAGAGCTGATTTTTGTCTGAGATTTCCAGAGGGGCAGCAGCCCTGCAAGCTGGGTGTTACGTGTCTTGAGGTCCTAGGCAAACAGCCACTTCATCTGGTAAACACACTGTCTTCAAAGGCTCTGAGGTCTTCAAACATCCAAGGACAAGAGGAAATTATGATGATAGTAGGTAGGAAAAGTAGAAAGAAATCAAGAAAATAAGGTGTTCCAAGGCTTCAGACACATTTCAGGACAGATGTGCTCCACCAAATTAGTCTGATGGGATCAATGAATTGTTCGAAACAAGTGGATTCCCTTCAGTTGTTCTTGACCAGTCTTCCTTCTTGAGAAAACAAGGCCATGAGGAAGGTGGGGCTGGTGTGCATCCAGACCCTGCTCCAAGCTTGGCCACTGTGAGCTTCTGGACATGGGTCTTTCCAGTTTTACAATTTCAGCATACTGTGGACAACGTCCACAGATTGTGCTGACTTGGTCTCTCTCTTCTGTACATTTGAAAAGCTTTGTTGAATAAATGTGTTAGGGAACAGAATTCAGTGTTCAGGCCAGTCTCTTAGAGAGAACCTGCAGTGTTACAAGTATATATGTTAAATAACTTTTCAATGCTTGCCACTTTCTAATTTCTTGTAACTGAAGACTACCCTGATTGTCTCTCTCTATTTTACAGCTGAGAGTTTACGCCCAGCCACTGCAATTACACACAGCAGAGTATGCAGCAAATGTAACAAAAATTATATTCGACTTCTTTGAAGAGTACTTTGATATGAACTATTCTCTTCCAAAACTAGGTGATTATTAATACTTACAGTTTTTCATTTTGCTAATTTACTGTTATGATTATGTTTCTCCCAAAAATCTATGTGCTTTGGTGGAAAACACCATGAAAGCATTTGGTTGCTAACTGGTGATATTATGTCAGGATGTTTTAAATCTGTACCCATGTAGTTAAGGATGTTCTTAAATGTCATGATGGGAGGGCTGATCTCAGTTACAGTTTAGTTATTGGTTCTCACAGTTTAGTTTGCTGAAGCACTGGTCCTGGCATGGTTATTTTAAAGTGTCTTGTGGAAAATCAGGGGAAGCATTGGTGTCATCAGCAAAGGAACATCATGAGCTAAAATAGAGCCAGAAGAAGTTTGGGAAAAATATGTACCACTTCCATGGGAACTTCTGGACAAAAGTCAGCAGTGAGATAAGTGAAGATGTAAACTGCCAGAGAGTATGTCATACTATTTATTGACCTTAGTGCAAAGTGGGCGTGTAGCTACTTCTTAGAAAGAAAGATGAACACGGTCCAGCATATCATCTGTAGTTTCTACTGCTGGGCTAAATAAAGGCCCAGAGCTAAACAAGAACGGGCACGTTGTCAAATTTCACCCATGGTTACAAAACAAGCAATGAAAAAGTCATGCGCTTGGGCATCCTTTAGCTTGGCCTATCTGGACTCTGGATCTGATTTGTGTAGTTTGAACTAATAAAGTTGGGAATGTAATCAGAGTTTTGGAAATGCAGCCTCCTAAGACCTCCAAAGAGGTAATACAGTTAGGCTCATGAATTTAAAAGGATGGAAAAGTATTAGATACAAACATATTAGGGCAATGTATTGGGGATAGAAAACCCCCAAATTTTGAAGATGATTAACAGTGCTATGCAAGTTTTTTGTTGGCTATTCATACATGCACCTGTCAGGCTAACTTGTGTTACTTTAACAACAGAGTTTTACCTCCTCTTTTCAAAATATCATCTGAGTTTACTGCAAAGCTTTGTTTGCATTTCAATGACAACTGAATTAGAGAAACCAGTACAAAACGTTGGTTTTTCACACACTGGTCCCCAGTAACAATTGGGACCGTATCTCACCTATGCTTCCTATTCAAACTTTCATTTCCATATAAGCCTGGTGACTTGACCACATCAGCATATGGATAAGGGTCTGTCTGCACTCCAGGGTGGACTGGTAACCCCAGGTCAGCACTATCACAGGGTAGATGTTCCTGTAGACTTTATACTGTTTTTCTCGGAATGTCTATTTTTTTTGATCACAAATCTTGAGTTACTATGTTGTTCCCTCAGTATCAGAAGTCAACTATACCAAGCCTGATGAATCAAATATGTTTCATTTAAATATTGTATTTCACCTTGATTTATGGCTTCTGGCATTGCCATTCTCCTTGTGATCCTTATTTTGATGTTAGTGAAGCCCTTGCAAGATTATCAGCTTTGATTCTATAATCAAGTTGTTTAAATCAAAATAATTAATTCATATTTTCTGTTAAGGTGGAGTGAGGGCTGTTTGTTCTATTCAGTTTTAAATCTATCTGTAGTTTTTCACTAACTCACATAGAAAGGCTGTGGTCATTACCTACAGAAGAAAATGCCAGTCCAATTGAGTGCACAATTCTCATTTAAACTTCTATTGATTACTGACCATAAATGAGTGACCCCCACAAATTGCCAGGATAGAAGCAGATGTTGTTCACTGCATGGGGAATTTATTTCAGTTAACGTGTCAATAAATATTTTTAACACAACAGTGTGACAAACAATGACATGCCTCATTATGCTACAGATAGTTTCGGGAGGTTTACTGCATACAGCATATCCCCAGACAATACTACTGATTACTGGAGCCCAAATTAAGTATGTATGATACACACGCTCCCAGGAGGTGGCACAGCATCACCTCGCAGGACAGATCCTCAGCTAGTGCAGCTGATCCCAGCTCTATTCATCTCAGCAGAGCCAGGGTGCTGCTATCAGCTGCTGCAGGCCAGTCCCCTGCTTGGGAACCCACGGCTCTAAGTCAGAACCACGAATGGTAAGCAAAATGGGTTGTGAATACACAGAAAGAGGACAAGCTAAGTGTCGCAGAGGATACAGTGGTAATCATGTTCTCTTTCTTTCAATGTAGATAAAATAGCTATTCCAGATTTCGGGACAGGTGCTATGGAGAACTGGGGGCTGATCACATACAGAGAAACAAACCTGCTGTATGATCCCAATGAGTCAGCCTCTTCCAACCAGCAGACAGTAGCTGCAGTGATAGCCCATGAGCTCGTGCATCAGGTACGTTTTGAGACACGATTCATTTTTACAGTGCTTCAAATGTGGAGTCACACCATTTTAATCTTGGAAATACTGCCATTAACTCCATCTTGGGACCTTCTACAAGTGCTCACAATTTGATCGCAAAGTATCGTGTTAAAACAGGGAACTGTTAGAGCTTTAAAGTACCTTCACTACTGCCTTGAATTTTTCTTAGGAAGTTAGATGCTTGGGTGTAGACTATGAGCCAGCTTATGAAAATCTGTCTGAAATGTCTTAAAGGAACTAATTTGCATTTGCAGATGTCTCTCTTGGGCAAGCAAATAGGGACAACTATACACTGGGGAGGCTGTCTGAAAACATTTCCTTAAAAGCACAAATCAGCAAATCAAGAGGAAGAAACTAAAAATATTTTCAGTGGCACATGAATCATTAGCAATCTCCTCAGTAACATGTAATTTTATAATAAAAATGATGTTTCAACACAAGGCGGGGCCTGAATTCCTATTTAAACCACAGAATTATGATAATTTTCATCTGGCAATAGGAATAAAAGTGAACAAATAAATTTTCTACTTGGAGATGTGAGATATTGAAAGGTACATTTACCATTTAGCTAACACTACATCTTTCAATGTTTGTCATTGTAGTGGTTTGGAAACATCGTGACCATGGACTGGTGGGATGACCTGTGGTTAAATGAAGGATTTGCCAGTTATTTTGAGTACTTGGGAGTAAATGTTGCAGAACCAGAATGGCAAATGGTAATTATTTCTGTCTTGTGGAGGGTTGGCAGGGCTGGGGGAGCATTTTGGGGGGGGGTAGAGGTCAGACAAAGATGATGAAGACTCAAAGTATATTTGTGGAAAACTAACATAATGCAGTGTAACATAAACACAAAGTTGGTTTAAAATTTTCCATGTACCTATGCTATGGTGTCAAACTAGCCAAAGTAAACTTCAAAAAGTATTAGTCTCCAGGGAAAAGTCACTCTTTTTTAACAAGTGAGTCAAGTGTTTGGTTATTATCATGGCAAAAAATACCTCGGTGGATTCTGAACAGACCCTTAATAATTTTTCAATGTTGTTTAAAAGTCTAACCCTTGAAGATAGAGATTCTCCTATATTTTTTGTATTTAGTTGGGCTGTAGTGTCTCTTCATAAGACACATCTTAAGACCCTTATCCAGCCTGGTGGGGGCTGGGAACCTGGGCCTGTCTTCACAGCTTAGGCTATATATCAAGGAAAATATCAGATCCCCCTTTCAGCTGCTGCCAGCATTTTAAGTGTCATTTCAAATACTCCAACGCACACAATCTCTACTCCGCACAGTGCAAAAACAGGTAGTGACAGTGGATGTCCCACAACACTGCCTGTGCAGCTAAACCAACTCCAAACACTTTAAGGGGGTTGCAGGCAAAGAGGGTAGCTTTAAATATGCATTATACTCTGAGAAATAATAACAGAGTGTGAATAAAGAGAGGTTTCTTGCTTTCTCCTTGCTCCCCTCCCAAACAGACATGATGGCGCATAGCATGCGTATTTTCCCCGGCTATCCAGTTGTAATGAGATTCTGGCTACTAGAAAATACATAACATAGGACAGTAGAATAAATCAGGGTAGGTTTTGTGTAGGTTGAGCTTATTGTCAAAAACTACTAGCCCCTGAGCCTAGTAACTTTAGAAGCAGGCAGTGTTTGCTCAGTGCCTAACCTGCATCCCTCCCTGCTCCCCATAAATACCTCTTCTCATCCATGTTACATGAGGCTATGAAAGAAATCATTCCTGGATCACTTCTTTTACATTTTGAAGTAAGAGATCTGTTGTGCTACCTACGTTAGTAAAATTTTATTACTGAGCCTAAAATTTAAAAGACCCTTTTGTATCTAGACACCATGTTTATTTAAGATCTAGAGCCATTTCAGTGTTATCTTCCTAGTGAATATTAGAAGAGAAAAACTAAATAGAAATTTAGTCTTTTTTCATCAATATTGATTAGGAAGTAGGGGAATTTTGACTGCATATCACTTCATCTTTTAAAAAATTATAATCACTTTTTTAAAGTTATAAACCTTGGGGTGGGGAATCCTGCCTTCTTCCTCCTGCCTTCCCTTCCTCCCCAGCTGCTTTTTCACAAGAGGTGCCCATAATGCTTTGCAGATATTGTCACACTGCTGAAATTGGTAATACAGACTCCTTTGTTGCCTACTGACTTTTGTTGTTGCTGTTGTTATGATACACATGGGAAAACAGGATTTTTCAAATGGAGATTTATGTTAGTTAAGGAAAATATGTATCCCTCCCCGTCAGACATAAAGTAAGAGTTCACAATTCCTTCTTTAGAGGAAGCAAAATTTAATTTCAGCTACCACCTCCTTGAGAAGTCTAGTTCAAGCTTCTTATTTTATGTAGTTAGACATATAGAAGAGCCTTTGTTTCTATTCTAACATCTTCTCTTTCTCAGCTTGATCAGGTTTTAACTGAGGATGTGCTTCCTGTAATGGAGGATGACTCTTTGGTGTCTTCCCACCCAATTGTGGTTGATGTGTCAACTACAGCTGAAATCACCTCTGTGTTTGATTCGATTTCCTACAGTAAGGTAAGATATCATCCTCTTGTGACTTTGGATTCAAAGAAAGTGGAGACTTGGGAGAGGAGATAAAAGTCAGGAGAGCTTGTAATCATAACTCCTAACCCACCTGGGCAGTGGAAACAGGAAAGTAACTTTTTGTCTCATGTTGCTCACATTATCTCAGCCATCTGAGAAGCCTTAGCAAAGATGGGCAACCACCAGCCTCTGCTGTCATTGTCCCTAAATTGGGAGATAATTTAGCTCCACATTTCACTGAGAGTTGTGGAGCTCAGGACTGAATTCGGGTACACTAGTCTGTAGCCCAGAGAGGGTAGAGGGCATCTCATTAGGTATTTGATCAGTTTTTTGCTTATCCTTGGGCTGTCCCTGTCAGTTGTTCATGAGGACCTGTGCCTATCTAGGCTCTCTCAAGAGCCAGCTGGAACCAACTGGAAGAATCCCTTGTGTCATGGGTCAGCCATCTCCCAACCTGTTGCTTCTGACCCTCATACACCATGTTTGTGTTTACAGCTTCTTGTATGATTTTGATGCTGTAACAAGTTTCCACTGAACACACAAAATCGACCATTATTAAATCCTACTTGTTGCTTTCCCTCCAGGCTCCCATTATCAGCTAAGCATAACATATTGCATTGCCTCTAGCATTAGCTGTGCTGGAGTCTGTAGCTGTAGATATTACTTTTATTAGTTAGACTTGATCCATCCATTTCCATCAAGTTTTCTGTTTTCAATTGTTAAATCCTCTATCCAACAATACAATCAGTACTTATTGCATCGTAAATGCCTCACAGTCAAATCGTAAACTATGTGAAAACCTGCCTTGTGTAACACTGTTCTTAAATCAAACTAAGTCAAGAAACATACAGAGCTAAATCAAATACTCCAGACAAAAATGTATTTTAGTAGTGAACTAAGTAAGAGACACTTCTGTATGGTCTGAAAAAAATGACTGAGAAGAAAAAAACCCTAACTTTTACTCATCTTTTTGTGCCTAGATAATTGCTACATTAACTCATTTTTTTTAAGCTAAAACACTTGAGGACTTGTGCATTGTTTGGGAACAGTCTGTTTGGGATATAATTTGTCTTGGGATATAATTTGGCTTGAATGAGAAAGTCTTTGCGTAGATTTAGCTCAAATTACTGTTGGTATTTATATATAAATGCAGGACAAAATTAACTTGTTTCTTTCTGGCTTCATTTTGGCTTCTCGTTTGCATGTTTCTTATCAAAACAATCTCCTCATGATGTTATTCATCACTAAACAAATAAAGCATAATTTGGAATGCTCTCTGTTAGTTTTACCAGAGCAATTACAGGGTTTATATAATCCTAAAACTCCAATGAGTTGCCTAAGGCTCTGTGGAGTCATTGCGGTGGATTCTCTAAGGGAACCTCTGACTGCTGTATGAGGGCGTTATGCATCAAGGAAAGATGTATTCCAGTAGAGCTGGTGACTACACAATTAATGTATATAATGCTTTTAATCCGCTCTTAAAAAGTAATTGTATCTCAACTCTTTTCCAGTTTAATCTTCTCTCTTAGGGTGAAAAATTTAAAGTAACAATGAGATGTTTTTCTTTGGAAGTTCAGACATTGATTACCTTTTCAGAAAACAGATTCTTAAATAATTTCTGCTAGAAATCTGGTCTTGGCCCCCATATTTTTGGAACCTCCCAGTTAAAGGAGCTTAGGCCTGAACGTTCCACATTTCTGCTACATAAAATCTTGTCATATACTTAGCAATTACTACAGCTTTCTAGGAGAAGTTATGCAGGTGTTGAGATAAGACTTCCCCCATACCCCCTTTGGACAAGGTCAACTATTCAAGTCAAGGTCTAACCTTTTGAACTTCCCCAAATAGTAATGAAAAGTTATGGAAACACTGGGGTTCTTATAACTGGTGGTTTTGTTAGCATGAGATTTTTTCAAACATACCCATGCATGGACTGTAGAGGAGGGAAAGGAGTAGGAAAAAGAGTCTGAAAAGTAGTAGCAGAAGATGTAAGGGATTAACTATACATTGCAATCTAAAGCAAAAGAAACTTCCAGTGCATGCAAAGACATCCACAGGTGTGTATTTCTTCTCTGATTTCTAATATAAATGAGAGAAGATGGTCTATGAGAGGTGATAGCGGATGAGAAGTGTCTGATAGACAAAGGTGAGGGACTGAGATACCCTAGTGCACACACACGGCCTTATGATCAACTTTAATCATAAGTAAGCTTCTGATTACCACTAATGGATACCTGTTCTAAATTTCACTGAATCTTTTTTTAATGATGTTTTGTGGCAAACACATTGAATTATTGTGTCAGAAAAGAGTCATCTGCTGACCACCTTGACTTTGCACCAATAGTCTGGAGAGCACTCTGAGGCATATCTGTTCAAACAGTCCCTCTACTGTGACTCATGCAGTCAAGCTGACATTCTCAGACATGTAAATAGGGGAGACAGGATTTACTGAGAATTCAGATAACATTCTTGTTTTCATGGAACAACTGGATTTTTAAACCATTCATAGAATTAGGTTCCCAGCTGTGCTATGATTTAATCTGGAATATGAAAACACGCTAATCCTAAAATCGTATTTTGCATTTTAGATTGGGTTTGTACTGCTTTTATTTTATTTTATTTTTTTTTAATATTTTGTTCCCACTCTGCTCTTTGTTCCACATGACTCTTCTGCTTCTCTATTTTCTCTTCCATTTGCTTCTCTCTTCTTTCAAGGTCCTAATTGTTGTTTTGGTTTTTTTTTCTTTGACACCCAAGTAAGTAACTTTTCTCAGTTCTACCCAGCTTCAAAAGCCAAAGCTTTTCCACCAGTCCTCATCAGAGTTCATTCTGAATCTTGCAACAGCATCTCCACCATGTAAAGCCCCAGACTTGCAGCATTTCTGAAGTTGGGCGCTCAGCAGAAACCAGTTCCTCCATCAGGCTGTGCTACTGGTCAGGGCTGCTTCCCCAGCTGCCCTCACCCCTGTCCTGTTCAAAGTGATAGAGGGAACCTCGCTCACACAAACCAGCAGAGTGCTGGAACAGTGACCTCTGGCACCAGGGCTCGGGAGCCCTTGTGCTGGCAGAGCTGAACTTGGAAATGAGCGTCTGATCCCAGCTGAAGACCAACTCTCACATCCAGAATTAAATTCCAGCAGGCAGGCATGCTGTGTACGGAGGAATTAGAAAAACCACTTCCTTAGTCAGATGGATGGATTCTATTTTTGCTTTATAAAATATTCATTCACATGTTCCTTTTTAGGAGAACAGAAATCTGGTGTTGGAGCAGCACGAAATGACCTTCTCCCCTTTCCCTTTGTCCTCAGGGTGCATCAATCCTCAGAATGCTTCAAGACTGGATTACACCAGATGTCTTCCAGAAAGGCTGTCAGGTAAGAGTGGCACCAAAATATACCAGAAATACAGCTCATCCCCATGCAATAGTAGCAAAGCCATTATACAAAAAGTGCATATCAGAGATCTTGGTATTAGTAGCAAAAGTATTTAATTCATTTCAGTATTGAGTGGACAATGTCAAGGGGAAGAACTTTCACACTCCCACAGAAACAGGAATGTGAGCTGCATGAAGATTTGATAGCCTGCCAGTGACAACCTGAATTCATGACAGCTTTTAGTGGAGAAACCTCCTCCACCCTGCTGTCATCCTGTTGTCAGCTAGGAACACTTGTTCAGTTGTATGCAGCTTCATGTGGCCACAGTCCTCCAACTCACTCAAGTCTGCTATGCACTCTTATATCTTACAAGCTCATCCATGCCCTGAGACTTGATGCTGGAGCACCCACCCCTAGAAAGCCAAGGGAACAGGGAGCAGAAAAGAGATGTTGCACAGTTCATAGTCCTTCCTTGTGGAGAATAGAACATGATGCTACAAAACAGGAGAACGGATCCCTCCCAGAAAGAGGACGTTATTTGTCCTTTCCTCTGAACAAACATCTGGCATCTCTGAAGAGTTACAGCACAGATTTACCACATTTGTTCTTCCCTTCTTCCTTCATAGGCTGCTACAAAATGGTTGTATTTTCCTTTGTTTTTCCTTTCATATATTCAATTAGGACAGTTCCCCAAGATTGGAAAATACAGCCACCTTGTCCACAAGAGTCTAATAATTCCCTTCAGAGCCTTCAAGAACTTTAAAGGTAGCTGTGGCTGACAGTGAAACAAACAGCACCATCTACTGACTAAACAACATTAGGATCCAGATAACAGGATAGGAAGGCACTCCTTAAGCAACCATGTAAGACACAGGACAGGAATAGTGTTCAGGAGGTGCAAACACTTGGCTGAATATCATTATTCCTTGTAACGGTCCTTTTGATTACAACTGAGAGGTGACGAGACTTCCCTACTTCCACTCAGAGTTCACAGCTACTGAAATCTCCTGAAATAGCTTCCTCCTTCTAAACAGCCTCTTACATTAGACAGAAATTTGCAACAGGGTATGTTGTTGTCCATTTCAACAAAATACAAATAACTCTTGAAACACAAATTTATTTCTGACTAACAAGTCACACTGGAAAATGGTGACTTCTAACATTACAGGATACATTGGAAAGCAAAGGAACTTTATCAGCTGAATATTGATCCATTCAACCTCCTACTCACAATATGACCTCTCTCGGGTAGATACTCTGTACAACTGATCCTGTTTGAATACGTGTATTGTTTTCATAGGCAAACAAGAAAGACCTGGTAGTATTTTCACAGTCTTCTACCTCCCTCTAGGCATATTTGAAGAAATACCATTTCCAGAATGCCAAGACAGAACAATTTTGGGAAGCTCTGGAAGAGGTAAGTTTTGCAGCATCTCAAACCCTTGCTAAATAAATGTAACATTTCTCACCCACTGATTTCAGCTTCCCAAACTTCTTACATTCTGCAGCTTTTCTGTCAATAAGAGATCACAAGCTAGGCAACCTCCTACTATATTCCAATACATCTTATTTCTAGCAAACATATATTATTTCCTCTTTTTTTTGGCAGAAGACTCTGGAAATGGAATAAGACACAAGAAAGGATGCCTTGCTAACAAACAACCTGTTACTGAAACACTCCCGTGCAACTCAAACTCATTTCATGGGTGAAAACACCCCTCAGCCACCACACACACGCATCGTATACTCTCCCTTATCTGTAACCAGAATCAGCTGTTTGAAACCTCTCAACAGTATTCATTCCCATGTAATTTTGGTGCTTATCTCAGTCTCTAGCTTCTGAGCTGGGTCATTTTCTGTGCCACCATTTTCTGATCTTTCCTTTTCCTTGAGGTTGGGTTGTTTCTTTCCATCTGTCTCATTACCCTCAGAAGCCCGCCTACATACTACCAGCTTCTTCCCGTGATGATATTTCCTGTCCTTCCACTGCTGTGGATGCTCACACAGCCTAAGTTGTACTTCTTTGTTTCCTTTCAATTTCCCATCTTCTCCTTGGTCTCAGACTTCTTCCCGCTCTCTCTCTGGTGCTCTGCATCTTCATGTCACCTATCTCATCTGAAGAAGGAAACAGTGACCCCAGCTCCCTTCCGTCACAGGTGGCATCTTGGGTAGTCAGTGGGAGCTTCCTCCAGCTCCAGTCTCTAAGACAGAAGTTCACAGTATACAAAATGAATGAAATTTTACATTAGTGCAGCTGCTGGTCGTTAATACTGGCTCTTGCTTCCCACTCAAATCAGGGGATGCTGCAAGAATTCTGGCTTTTAAAAGTCTCTTGATGTCCTTTCTGTTCTTTTCGGTTATTTCCTCAGAAAAAAATTGAGAGATCTTAGAGCGTGTAAGGGGCCCCAAAGGTTCCTCAGTATATCTTGTCCACATTACTGATCGGTCTCCTGCTCGCATGCTTCTCATGTCCTCTTTCCATGTTCAAGTTTCCAGCTCATTCCGTCTTTCAATGACAGGCACCATAAAAGGATTTAATGGAGCATTTCTTTTGTACTGAACTTGCTCTCTACTCTGCTCCTTTCTGCTCTTCTTCCTCTAATATTAGAGAGAATTTTTTTTCCCTCTTTGGACTGAATTTACGTTTTCGCTGAAACCTTCTCCCACCATTCATAGGCAAGTAATCAACCCGTGGCAGAAGTCATGGACACATGGACTAGGCAGATGGGTTACCCTGTTTTGGAGATGGGAAGTAATTCAGTACTCACACAGAAACGTTTTCTCTTGGACCCCAGTGCAAATGCTTCTGATCCTCCTTCTGATTTTGGGTGAGTTCCTGCTGTAAATGTCTATCCAAAACAGGCAGAAATATTGTACAGATACTCTCTTCAGCTGACATACACGTAGGAAGTGTTATACCCATTCTTGCTAAATTTACTCTTAGCATTTGTTTTTCAAAAGAAACCAACAGGAAGTTAGATACAAATATTTCAAGTTTAGGACACCATCAGCCCTTTGTCTCAGGGTTTCTTTCTCAAACATGGTGGAGGAAAATTAGACAGAATCCCTCAGAAAATTTTCCTTCCACACACAGACAGCTGAGATGATTGCAAGTCATCTGTCGAATGACTGCAAATAATAGTCTGCCAGACTAAGAATAACTGACAGAAAATTGTCTCTGTCCAGAAACCAGATACCATGATCCGGGTATTTTATAGCACAATAGCTTATTTCTTCTCCTAGCTGGTATAGGATCTATAATACCTCACAGGGTCTTCACATATAATACAGTGTCTTCTCTATATGTCTTTAAAACATGAGTTACTGCAAAATACCTAGTCATGTATAAATGCTATTAATTTGCATTGTAAGCAATTTCTTTCATTTTTAGCTCAGGATGGTTTTGCTTAGTTTTATCCATCCAAAAAATGGTTATCTAGCCAAAGTTAGGTATCTTGGGCTCTTTTGCGGCTGGACAGCCGGCTGGACAGCCTATTCAGGACAGGTAGGATACTGTACAGGAGCGTATCTCTTAACTAACGGATGACTAATTGGAGGGGAGATGAACCTACCTGTGGGGTGATGGACTTGCACAGAAAAATGGCTCAGGTGCACCACGGCATTAACCAACTGAAAACTGCTCAGAGCTGGCACTGTGGATATTCTTAGCCAGCCCAAATTTTGAGGCAATACAAGTTTGCTAACATTTCAGTGAAAGAGATTCAGTTTAACCCACGTTATGCGAGCCTCATTCCTTGAACCACACCAATCAGCTAAACCAGTAAAACTTGCCTGTATGAACCAGAACTAAATCTACCCAAATGCAATTTTCCGTTAGCTTCTACCAGTTATTTTAATACAAAGAGCAAGGACAAGGAGAAAATGAAGAAACAGCTGTGGCCACTTTAATTCATTCTGATTAAACAGAAAAATCTTGAGCAATGAGAAGGCGCATGGTATTGGCAGTTTTGGATAGGTATCAAAAGAGTTGGATGAGATAATTTTGCAATTTTGTATTTATCCCAATACAAGCAGAAAAGTTTGCAGGCTTTTGAAGTAACTCTAGCTGCAAACCACAGCGCTGTGCTTTCTGAAGGCTGGTGTTATAGACTATTCAGGCAAAAATACTTCTTTGTGTTAAAAATTTTGACTTATTGTACTATGCTCTGAGGTAGCAGACTCAGGAATCCTACTTTTGCTTGACTTCATTAATGAGTTATTGCAGTCATGAGTTATATTGCATTTGTCATTTCTTGAGTAGAAATCCCAAAACTGTTCCTAACCCAATCTGTCAAGAAGCTGAGCTGTGCTCTGTCCCCATTATTCCCAAAGTGAGAAAGGAATTTGTTTCTAAATATGTACTTTTTGTAAAAGACTTAAAAATAAAATGCAGTAATACATATTAATGCTGATACGATCTATTCTGGAACAGATTTACTCCCTTGCCTAAAAGTCAATCCACTGAAAATCAACACCCCATCCTTCCACCTTCAAAGACAGGGATGAGGAAACTCCTAAAGAGGCTCTACCTCAGATAGGACTGGCCTATTTCATGTCTGGGTGTGGGGTTTTGATTTAAGCAATGAAAATTCCTTGTGTATGCTTTATTCTCTGAACACTGAAGGGATAGTCTCCTGAGCTGCTAGCTTGTTTCAAGCTTGTTTGGCTTGAAAGAGTCCTCTCCTGCATGCTGGCACTCAAAAGAAATGGAAGGTCAAAAACTTGTGCTCTTAAAATAGTGCTGCCGGGCAAATATGTAGCTACAGCACAGCATGCCAGGAACACATCCTCAATATTCACAGTTAACAGGATGCAGCTATTGTATCTTATGCTCAGGAATAGTACTTCTGTATGCCATCTCAGGAACATACAGAGAAAACAAACAAACAAACAAAAAGTATAGGTTTTCTCTTGGGGAAACACAATCTTGAGTCTTCTGGACAAAAAAACCCACAACCTCTCTAAATTCCATTGCAGTAAACTCCATAGGAGAAATAGTAAAACCTAAAAATGTATAAATCTGTCAAGATACTTTTGTCTGGAAGATACAAAACAACAGCTGACCTTTCTTTCTGGAGGCAGCAGGAGATACTGTAGCCTTCATTTTGATATTTTCTGGAAGTTAATGACCATTCACTTAATCCAGGGCTGTAAAGATGACTCAGGTTTTCCTGTAGCACTTGTCACCAGGGGTTTTAAGATGGAAGAAAAATCTCCCTGGGATGGACTGTAATATGCTAACATGAAACAGCACTTGACTGCTCAAAAGGGCTTAATAATTTTAGCAGCCCTGTGCCAGTGGCTCATGGCATCCTCTGCCATACCTCCCTGACTGCCGGGTCGCAGTTTCAGTCAGGATGTGCCGTGACTCCCTTCCAGCCCAAATGTCTCAGCCTCATCCTGTGCATCCCCAGACTGAGGAACCGGTACCTGCCCACTGAAGGTACTCAAGGAAACGAAGAGCAAGAAGCAAGGTCATATTTGGCTCCCAGTGCTTTATAATGGAGGAATTAAGGTTCTCTTGGTTAAGGAAAATAGGCTGGAAAAAGCAAGAGGTCCTACAGACTGTATTGTAGTATTTGCTTAAGTTCTTTCAGTTTTCCTATCTGTAAAAAAAAAAGGGTTTTTAATACTTAACCAGTTATTTCAAGTTAGCATTGCAAAGATTAACTGGTGAATGCACAAAGCCCTAGACACATCAGCATTAACACTGACACCAACCATACACATATAATCAACTTTTACTAAATTGATTGTTTTGTATCCTGCTAGATGATTATCTACCATGACATGAAGATACTGCTCAGCGGGGCCACAGGTTCCAGAGCTGTGCAGTGCAGCACAATGGAAATTCATTCACATGGTCTTTCTCTGATTATGGGTAATTATTACCCTCTCCAGTACACAAAGTCACCAAGAGGTGAAGATTGCATTCAGAAGGAGATGGCCCTAGCAGTTCCATTGATTTTCATTTAAAAAAGAGAAAAAAAAGTTGCGCAGCTTTCAGATTTAACTCTAGGCATGTAATCAACACAGTACTATATTAACTTGACTAATACATCAACATCAGTCAATGCACAAAATCCCACTCCCTTGCTTTTGAGAACTGTTGATAAATACAAAGTTTTATGACAAGCTACTGCTGTTCCCCATCACTAGAGCATGAACATGCTCAGACGTGTCATGGTTTTTATTTTGCTTTTCAGGGAATATATCTGTCCCAATCATACCACATGAATATCTGACATTTTGTTGCCTGAATAGAATATCATAGCACAGAAACATCTTTACAGCATAAACAACAGATATTGGTAAAATGCTGTGTATTGTTACATGGGATATTTGCTAAATGTATGTGTATATAAGCATGCAGCTGGCTTCATAAAACAAGATGTAAGCATTAAAACAAATAAAAAGATATATTGTTTTTTTATTTTTAGCATTTGGTTTCAAATGTCATCTAATTCTGTTTCCCTTTAATTTCAGTTACAAGTGGAATATACCAGTGAAACTGAGACTTGGAGCATCAACAGATTATACTCTCTACAACGCATCGAATTCTGCAGGTAAACTTCCACTTTTCTTTTAAGGGTAATGGATGGATAAAGCTTTTCGATGTCCGTAACAGGAAATAAAATACAGAATTAACTTTCATGCTTTTCAGTTTTCAGATCCAGGAACAAGCACACAACTTGGTTGTGCTGAAGTTAGTAATCATTTCTGCAATAAGATGATTATTTCCCCTATACGCATTGACATTATGGCAATTTAGGCCAAATTCAGTAAAGTGGTTAAGCATGAGTTTAAATCCAGCCCTATTCAAGGAAGCATCTAAGCATACTCTTTGTTATGATGTACTAAAATCAATGGGACTTAGATAAGCTCTTTGTCAAGTCTAAGAAAAGAGGTGAAGTGAGAAGCCGATGAATGCATCTGTGGCATGTTAAACTGGCAATCTGTGTTCAGCTGAACAAAAAGAGCTACAAAAGATTAAACACATTTTCTAATGCTGATTTCAGGAATGAAGAAATACCGACATAAGTAGGTCAAATCTGAATTTCTCATTCTACAGCTCTAGTGGCCAAAAAAGGGGAAAAATTGGGGAAAAAAATTACTAACTGTATTTGGTTTTAAATTTCAACATATATTATAATTTCAGAAATACCACAATCAACTCTTCTTGTGCTTATTTGAATGTCAGCTATTTAAAATACAATTTGTCTTTCATTCTGGTTTTGGTTGTTTTGCTTTGTTTTAACCTAGTTGCAATTAGTACCTGTGCAAAAACAAAAAATAATGTCCTATGTCATGATACAAGTCGGAGATTAACACAAAGAAAATCTCCTTTTCTAAATTCCACAAGACATTACCGTGGCCTACAAGGGGCTATTAACTTGATGAAGCCTGCAAAGGCACAAATAAGTGCTTACTTCTACATCCATAAAAATCTTGGCTAGTTGAGCAAACAGCAAATGTAGGGAAAAAATGCCTTTCAGAATACCTTGCATGGAACATCCAAACAGAAAAGTGCTTTAACTCCAGCCACCCTCAAACCACAGATTGTAGCCCACTGCTTTCAATGGGCAATAGATGAACTTTCATAATTAGCAGCACCAGCTCGACCAGGCCAAGCTCCTGAGAAAGGAACATTTCCCAAGGATTCATTTTAAATGGGATATTCCTTAAACATGAGTTCTAGAGTAAAGGGTCAACCTGTTCTGTAATTCCTTTATCTATAGCCAACAGAAATTGAATCAAAGAAGAGTACAAGGAAGAAAACACTTTAAAAGTTAGTTGAAATCTGGAGTTAGACTCGGTGATCCTTGTGAGTCACTTCCAACTCAGGACATGCTATGATTTTATGAGTCCATGTAATAAACTGAAAAAATGAAACTAACACAAGATAAAGTATGAGAATTTTAAAACTGATAGTAATCATGAGAGTGAAAAACCTTTTAAAAGAGATATTTGCAAGAACTGTTTCTTTGCAATTTCACAATTTTTGCAATGACACTAATTTTCACCATCCTCACTCTCATCACAGTGATCTCCATTTTAAATTTAACTAACTAGCTGGCCCAAGTAATCACACAATTCGTTATTCTAAAACAAGTGTTGGCATTCATTAAAGCCTATAATAGCTCATCTTTACTCACAGCCATTTAAGAATAAATAAATAATAATAAGGTTTGGATTTTGTTTTGATATACATTAAAACCAAATATTACTTTTGGAGTCAAGGAGTCTCCAGTGACTTCTGTGTCATATAAGATGCACAAATTGATCATTGTTTGTTTGTTTTGCAGGAATTACAATAACATCAGATCCTAATACTTTTGCAAACATTAATCCAGACCACATTGGATTCTATCGGGTGAATTATGATAGTCAAGGCTGGGCCACTTTAAGCACTCTTCTGGTCAACAACCACAAAGTGAGTGTCATAACATTAACCCAGTTGGTCGGTTTCTTACAAAGGTCTGTAGAGGTTGCTTTTCCTGCAAATAATCTACCTATCTATTCTTGATCACTCTTTCCTTCTTTTCACACAGAATTTTTCAGCTGCTGATCGTGCAGGGATTTTGGATGATGCCTTTTCTTTAGCAAGGTAAACTGATTCCCTGCAGAGATTTCAATGCAAGTTTTTCACTTTCACTTGCCTACTAATTAGAACTCAGCTTAGGTGGCTGAAAGAAAATTTCTGGATTTGTTACAAGCCTTAATTGTTTATTGGCCTGTAGTCCTCCAAAAGAAGCAAATTCAAATATGCATTGACAACTCGCAGTACTAATGCAGTCAAGAGAAGTGGCAGGGAAAGAAAAGAAAAAAAAGGGTTGTAATTGCACAGGTCTTAGAACGGGGTTGTTTTGCAACGTAAGTAACAATAATAGAAGCACTCCAGAAGAAGTTAGGTGTCCAGAAAATCAGAGGCATGCTTACAATGCATAGCATGGCACTAGGAAGTTACCACCTCAGCTATCTTGTTTGGAAACTTCCAGCTCTTGTACCCAGCCATGCTGACACTGATAAACTTTAGGTGACTTGCTGCGACACCGTGCAAGTCTGAATCTCCTCAGCCTTTCAGGATGACCCCAGAGTTAGCAATTCCTTTTTGAGTGACAGGAGTTAATGTCATCAGTCGAGGGCTACCCACTTGTGGGCACACTGGGCTGCTGCACATTGAAGGCAGCGAGAGCTCCCGCAGTAAGGTGTTGGCCGACACTGATTCTCAGTGGTCTCTTTGGAAAACACCACCCAAGTTCCATTCCACCCAATTTTTCCCGCTCCCAAAATTTATTGTTTCAGACCTTCTAAAGTAAATAGTGTTGTAATATCTTGAAAGAACCAAGTTCATCAAGTCCATTAAAATAACAGTAGTTATGTTTTTTCCTTCTACAGACCTGGACTCCTGAATTACTCTGTTCCCCTGGAGCTCACAAAATACCTAATAAATGAAACAGACTATTTACCTTGGGATAGACTTATATCATCTGTAGCTTACCTCGCAGATATGCTTGAAGATGACACAGATCTCTATCCCCAGTTCCAGGTGACAAAGCAAAAAAAAGCGTTCCTGCATGGTACCGCTGGATCTGACAATTCAGGACCTATAACAGCAATAATGTTGAAATTCAAGTGATTTTCAGTGTTGCTGAGCTATCAGTACTTACTTTTTGTTACTATACTCTGAAAGGAGGTTGTAGCATGGAGAGTGTTGGTCTCTTCTCCCAAGTAACAAGTGACAGGACAAGAGGAAATGGCCTCAAGTTGCACCAGGGGAGGTTCACATTGCATATTAGGAAAAAATTCTTCATGGAAAGGGTTGTCGGGCATTGGAACAGGCTGCCCAGGGCAGTGGTGTAGTCACCATCCCTGGAGGTGTTTAGAAGGTGTTTAGATGAGGTTCTCAGGGATATGGTTTAGTGCTGGAGTTGGGTTAGGTTATGGCTGGACTCGATGATCCTGAGGATCTCTTCCAACCAAAATGATTCTATGATTCTATGAAAAAGTGCTGAAAACTGCTTAGTACTGATTTCTGAATTACCTGGAATCTCAATTCAGGATTACGCATTCGGAGGAAAGAAATTATTTCCAATTATGCTATAATCCATCACCATGAGTACAGATGTTTGTTAGTCAAGGCTGTCCTGTGTCCAGTATAGACCTATGTGTATGGCAGCACAATCTCTGACACCTGTCCTCAGCATGAAGGACGACTACATCTCAATGTGGCAGTGGGATGGTTTGTTAGTTGAGCCAACATGCTGAACACATCGCTAAAATAAGCATGACCTGAATTCAGCATTATGTCTGGAAAACAGTTGTGGCGCCGTGTCTTTGTTGTACCTCAACCTTCATTTGAGAGTACAGACAAGGCTGGAGAGGAGCAGGTTTCCTTCGTCCCACCTGTGCATCAGTATTGGAAGCATTCAAACTTGGCGTGCTGTGATGATCTGGAAATATTGTGCATGTGCATATTTGTGTTACTTTTTCTTTAAGATGCTAGTTCTGGGGAAAATGAAGGAGAGTCAACTGTGAATACAAATCTATTATTATTTAAAGAAATTGACACAGTAACTAACTCCCTTTTCTATCCCAGGAATATTTTCGCTCGCTGGTAAAACCCATTGTGAATCAACTGCAGTGGAATGATACTGGAGACCATTTAGAGAGGTTGAACAATCTTTTTCTTTTTTTTTCTTCTCATATTGTTGATAGATCCAAGGAATGCTAAGCAGTAGTAAAATATCTTTCTCCCCATTACTTTTAAAGGCTTCTTCGTGCATCTGTTCTAAGCTTCGCCTGCAGTATGGGTGACACAGAATCTTTGAACAACGCTTCTCAACTATTTGAGCAATGGCTGCAAGGACAAACGTGAGTGTGCATGACTCTTGTGACTGGTAAAGAACACAGCAAGTGACTTATTCACAGGTCTCAAACAGGAAAGGGGGAAGAATATTCAAGTACTGTTTCTTTATTTTAGTATTCCTACAAATCTCCGACTCCTGGTGTATCGCTATGGAATGCAGAACTCAGGCAATGAGACATCGTGGAATTACATGTTCGAGAAATACCAAGAAACTTCATTAGCACAAGAAAAAGTAAAGCTGCTGTATGGCCTGGCATCAGTGAAGAACATCACCCTTTTGGACAGGTGATTTAAAGTCGTGAAGATTTTTCCTTCCCTACAGAAGCAACTGGCCACCATTTGCTCATTCCCCTTTCCTCTGTCATGTGCTGTCATTTTTGCCTGATTACAGCATGAGGAATGCAACACATTTTCACAACCAGTTATCTAACACCCCCTCTGAGATTGTACTATAGCAGAAAAAAAGCCTTGCTCCTTCAGTGGAAAGATGTTGAACACATGATAGTTTCTGCACACAGTCAACTGCCTTCAGCTGTTTCAACAGTGCCTTCACCCTGTGAAATTTTAACTGCCTAATAGTTAAGCATCAGGAGAAAATTAGCCTTCTATGTTTCCTCTATAATCAATGAAGTGAGGCAGGACCTTCAGAGCATTGTTAAGACCAGACCAGGAAAGGGATTTGAAATCAGCAGGAAGAACTGCTTTTGGGTGTTGTCAGTCACCCTCCATTAGCTACAAAGGGAGTTTGCTTAGACTAGATGTCTACCTTCTAAGTAGCCACAATTAGGCAAACAACTTGGAGTAATTGTTACTAACAGACCTATGAAGGTGTCCGTCACAATGGTCCTCGAAGTGCTGTGCAGAGGTACTTGAGCTAGAACCAGAAAAGATGTATTCGTGCCACCACAGCAGTGCCAGGGAGGCTGGTCCAGCTCTCAGGCTGGGCGAGCATCTCCCCAGGCTGCTGCTCTGCACAGACACAACAGCTCCTTTCAGTTTATCTGATACCTTTGCATGCAGTTGTGTCATGTATCAGAGAGGCGGGCAAACATCTTCAGCAGGGGCATTCATCACTGTATTGGAGCCCTATCTGAATATCATAAGATGGAGCAGTCTCTGCCTGGAAGAGGACCAAGTTTAAACAAGATGAAACTAGGAAATATAGGAGGTTCAGGAAGAGTAAGTATAAGAGTTAGTGTAATTAAAATAGTGGTAGGAAGCAGCTGTATTCCTACATTCTTGTATTCACAACTGCCATAACCTAAAGCCATTCAATAAGTAATTGCTGACATGATTAAGACATGAATTAATTAGCTAGATCAGCCTATATTTGCAGAAAATAAAAATCCCCCCTAAGGCAAGGAAAGCTTCTCTCTTAATTTACTGTTAAAATGAAAAGGAAGGGGAAAAACCAAACAGATTGAGAAAATTGTGCCTTACATATATGAAAAAAGAAGACAGTCCTTAACCCCAGCACACAACAACCCAAGGATGTTCTTCTCCAGCTGCTCATTCCACGCTACTTATCTCTCTACAAATGTGTGTGTTGAGGGATCCCTCCACTCCATCGGTCAAAACCATTTTTGCTGTAACTGGAAGTATAACTGCAGTGTTTGCAGGCATACTATGCTCAGATGAATTGTAGCTTTATGTGGATAAGAGTTTCAGAACAGCACAGATTTCAGTCTGAACAAGTCATCTGCGTGTGTACTCATGGTCCCCATAAGGTCTTTATAGCTTGGACTATTACTTCTTTTGGCGCTTGGCTTCCAAATAGGCTGGCCCACTGAGTAATCCAATCTTTTTTTCACTACTATTAAAATACAGGACTAATAATTGGTTTGGGCTATTTTCAAGTAACTTAGAGATATAAGCCCGACTTACTTTCTGAAGATAAGCCTAACTGCTTAGGTTACTTTCAATACAATTATCTCTTGACACAGTTTTCAACAGATACTTATATTTTAGATCAGTGTAGTTCACCTTTAAAATGCAGTAGAAAAAAATAATATTCCTGCTTAGAAACAGGCTGTAGACTATGGTGGCAAATACTTGAGAAATATAGATATTAACATGGTGTAATTTATTATCATAATCAGTTAGGTCTACACCAAAAGTGTTAACTTAACATTTTCTTTCCATCATCCTTCATGAAAGGCTTTCATTGATTCTTCTGACATTTCCCACAGATATCTGAAATATATTTACGACACCAACCTCATCAAAACCCAAGATGTGTTCACAGTCCTGAGATACATCTCATATAACACCTATGGGAAGACAATGGCCTGGGACTGGATACGACTGAACTGGCAGTACTTGGTTGACAGGTACGTTAATGAACTCACTGGAAACTTAAGCTCTACATCCATCCATCCATCCATCCATCCATCCATCCATCCATCCATCCATCCATCCATCCATCTTGTTATATTCCATGCTTTTCTATATTTTCACCATACGGCTATAATAATTGACCTTTACATAATGAAAACAAAAAGTGTATTCAGTGCAGTTGTATCCACCTGTTGTGAAAAAGTACTTTGCTGCTAACTTGAAAACCATTCTTCCCCTAAATGATCACTACCAATAAATGGTGATTAAAAAGCATAGAAAGTTCTACCAAGGCCATAGAAATCTGGATATTGCATGGAAATTAGTCACTTTCTCCACTGCATTGATTTCATGACAAGAAGACAGTGTATAGACTTTTTTTAATTCCTTCTAGTAGTAGCAATAAGCAGCAGATGTATAGACAAGCAGTGGAAGTAATAGAAAACTTTTCCTTTGCTTTTCCCTATTTGAGTGACTTGTATCTCCTTCCTTTTTCTTTCTAAGTGCCTAGTGATGGCACACAGGCAGAGCACATCTGCAAGCCTAGAGCGATGAACTAGACAGCATTTGTATTGCTCAGCAGCAATACACCTAATTGTCAAAGACAGACAATAAGTCATTAATTAAAAAGAAGAAAAATACCCCAGAAGAGATCTCTCCATTAGTAAATGTTTTTGAGAACAGCGCAGATATCGTGTAGGAGTACTATTTTTCAAGTATTTCCAAAAAAGCCAAAATCTGAGTGCCTCTGTTTTATTGTAGCACAGTTAGAAGCTTAAGCTTCAGATAATTACTTGTGCCTTTTCTTTTTCAACAGTTTTGCATCAAACATCATTTATTTCATTGTTTTTCTAGATTCACTATCAATAACGGAAACCTTGGTCGAATAATAACCATTACCCAAGTCTTCAACACCGAGCTCCAGCTTTGGCAGGTATGGTGACAGCACTTCTCTTGGGTTTAAGTCAGTACATTTATCAATCTACTGGCCAGGAAGCTTGAATTTTTATCCTCTAAAAGTGTTAAACAGTAGGAGTTACATGTAAAACTACCCCAGTGCTACTAGCCTGAGCTTAAATATCTCTCCCAATCAAAACAAAAACCACTTGCCCAATAGCAGCGTTACTTACTTCATGTCAACTCTTTTTCTCTCTGTTTTGCAGATGGAAAATTTCTTTGAGACATATCCTGATGCTGGGACAGGAGCAACACCCAGGAGTCAGTCAATTGAGCAGGTGAAGAACAACATTGAATGGCTGAAAGCGAACAGGGAGGAAATACAAACGTGGCTAGAACAACAACAAGGCTCTTAAAGTCTTTGTTAAAAATACCAGGCACTCATTCTGGGCACTCAGATATTGAGAGATACATAACAATGTGGATTTCTCACCTTAGAGGACCAAAGCCTAATATTTTTCTCTACAAACACTCAGGAGACCACTGGCAGAGCAATACTTGTGTAGTTGCTGATCCCAGATCCTGCCAGCACTTGTGTGCAAGAATAGCTTTATGTTTTGAGAGATGAGTTTGCCTGAACAAACAGGATGAATGTTTGAAATTACTCAAGGCACAAGTGATGGCAGAACTGGGGTCCTCACTGATCAGGCTGGTCTCACTCCTTCCACTTACCACTCTGAAAAGCTACTTCTTGGTTCACGCAGTAGTAAATCTACTACACTCAGGGATTCCTTTCCAAGTGCACCTCATGGGAGCTTTCTCCTGAAGGAAAGCAGTAGTTTCAACATTGTCTGAAAATGATCCCCTATATTTATACCTGTAAAAATTCTACATTTGAGATTTAGCTTAGCATTCTGATACTTCAGAAAGGCCATTAATTTTTGAAGTTTAACTTTCAGTACACAAGGGATCAATATTATCATCTTCTTTTTCAATGTTATTAGTTGGGATTCTGGGATTCCGTGGCTTGGGGTATAGGTTGTCTTCATTATTTTTGTCTTATTTCTAAATCTTCTCAAAAGAAGAACTTGTGGTGGTCGTTACTGCAAATAAGGCGTATGGTACTCACTGTCTCTTTTGTAAGGGAAAAATAAAATTAAGAAATTTACCTGGAAACCTCAGTGTTTTTCTAATAAGTGGTAACCTGCCTGGCATGTAGAAAAGCAGCTGTTACATAGCCTAGCTATGATATACATATCGTTTCGGTGACTTTTGAGAGGGAAATATCTATTATCTCCTCTGAGAAAACACACATCTTAAAAAAAAAGAGAAATTCAGGCACAGGGGACAGATGAGTCCCACTCAGTCTGTTGCAGAAGCACAGGCACCGAAGAAACAACTCTCTATTCCAAGTCTCTCTGCCTCTATGACGCTGGAGAAGGCAGCAGAGCTGCCCTGCCTGCCCCTCCCAAGCTGGGAGCTGGGGTGCCTTGGAGCTCCCTGGTTTCCACGTCCTGTGTCCGGACACCAAACAAGCAGCAGACGTGAGTCTCAGCCCCATCCTCCTTGCCTTCTCCCTGGTGTCCTGAATGGAAAGGTGCAGCAGAAGGAGAGCAGCTGGAGCCGGTCCCTGTCCAGATGCGCTGGAGCAGGGCCGCAGAGCATCTCCCAGTAGGTAGCCCTGGGACAGATCAGGCACAGCTGTCGGGAAACTCTGCAGTGAGACGGGAGGAAAGAAACATAGAAAAGCACTTCTCCTCCCTTCATCCTGCAACTCTATTCAAAGGGAAATCTGGAGATGTCGAGGAGATGGCTCTAATGTACAGAAATCCTCCAGCTCAGTCTCTGCCTGCTGCTGGGCCTTGGTATGGCACACAGGGCTACAGAGAAGCTTATACAGTCCCATATAGAAACGCTTTACGTGGCTCCCCCAGGAGATTGAGGGCTGATGCTGTTTTGGGTCTCTCCCTAGGTACCCAAATAGCTGTGACAAGCCCAGACAAATCTGGTGACCAAGTCAGTTGTCCTGTCAAAGGAAAATGTCAGTCATTCGCCTCCTGCAAACAAAACATGACAAGATTTTGACTAACAGTGGTTACAACTTGCTACATATACCAGCTGCTCTTTGAGGTAAAGCAGTGGTAAAGGGCCAGGCGATTTCTTCCAGTTTTTCTTCTTGCTCAGATTCACACAGGGTGGTGAAAGTGAAGCTGCTGCCCACACCCAAACTACCAGCAGCTCAGCACCCACAGAGATGCTGTCCTGGGGCAGCTGCCTGCTCAGTAGGACACACATCAACTCACATTCATGATTCTACAGTTCTGATGAGTGAATTGAAGGAACAGAAGCCAAACAACAGCTCTATTGGTTTCAAGGTCATGAACTGGTTTCATAGAATCATAGAATGCTAGGGATTGGAAGGGACCTCGAAAGCTCATCCAGTCCAACCCCCCTGCCGAAGCAGGAACACCTAGGTGAGGCTACACAGGAAGGTGTCCAGGCGGGTTTGAATGTCTGCAAAGAAGGAGACTCCACAACCCCCCTGGGCAGCCTGTTCCAGTGTCTGTCACCCTTACTGAGAAGTTTCTTCTCAAATTTAAGTGGAATCTCTTGTGTTCCAGTTTAACCCCATTACCCCTTGTCCTACCCTAGTTTGTCACCAAGAAGAGCCTGGCTCCATCCTCCTGACATTCACCCTTTATATATTTATAAACACTAATAAGGTCACCCCTCAGTATCCTCTTCTCCAAACTATAGAGCCCCAGCTCCCTCAGTCTTTCCTCATAAGGGAGGTGCTCCACTCCCTTCATCATCTTGGTTGCCCTACGCTGGACTCTCTCCAGCAGTTCCCTGTCCTTCTTGAACTGAGGAGCCCAGAACTGGACACAATATTCCAGGTGTGGTCTCACCAGGGCAGAGTAGAGAGGAAGGAGAACCTCTCTCAACCTACTAACCAACCCCCTTCTAATACACCCCAGGATGCCATTGGCCCTCTTGGCAGCTCTGCACTGCAACACTGACTATCAGCATGTTGTATCACTGTGATTATACAAGAGTATGATCAGCTCAGAAAAATTATCTGTGCACTGCCAGTGCTGTATGTTTTAATTGAAAGTTTTTAACTACCACTATGAAGATGTTCAGGCACATAGCTCAGTTGTTTTCCCTTTCAGAAAAGGTTTAATGAAATGTGGCAGGAAAAAAAAAAATTATTCTCTAACCATTCACAGGCTTCTGCCACAATTTGCTGTAGGGAGGAAAGTACGAGGTGTGGGTACTATGGGTATCATACAAGATTAAGTAGTTACTTTAAGAGATTTACATCCTTTGCTACATGTAGACCCTACTCCACTGAGTTGGAGCAGACTTGCCAACATTATTAGCTACAGTAGTAGGGTTTAATCAAAGAAAACATAAGTAATAAAGATTTTCTATAGTTCTTGAAAGATATACCAAAAGCAACCTTCATCCAAATCACACAGACATAGCCTGTTCAAGACAAGGCACATATTGGTAGTATTGTATATCCCTGTGGTAGAAAAAAAAATACAAAAGGTCAATCGGAGAGAAACTGAAAAATACCACTGAGACAAAGAGAGAGCAAGAAGCCAAGGACAAGCCTGAACAACTACAGGGCTTGTGACCCTGAGTGGATGGAGAAGGGGATTTAAAGCAGCAATTGCTGCCTGTCATTCAATTCTTGCTCTGTTCAGAAGGGACCATGTGCAGCTTTTGTGTCTGAGCTGCACTGAATCAGAGAGACATTTGACTGATGCTTGGCTACTTCTGATGTTACAGAAAGGTTAACTGGATTTCTACACCAATCTTAAGTGGGTAAATGAACATGCAAATAAATCCAAAAGCCCCAGAAGAAGGCTGCTTTTATGGTACGGTAAAAGTTCTGTCAATTTTAAATAATGTTCTTTAGATTATGCAGTGCTCTTGCTACCTTTAAATGTCTCATAGAGACTGTACTGTATGGCATGTGCCTCTTTCAGACTGTTTGTCCTAGGCGGATAACAAATCTGGTACATGCTAAATCTTTCAGTCAGGAACTAGTGCATTTACAAATGGTCTGTGATAAGCTTAAGAATGCCAATTTGAAACTGAATCCAAAGAAATGTGAACTGTTTTAAAAAGAGATAATTTTCCCTCGGTCATTCAATCAGCAAGGAAGGAATTTCCACTGATAAAGTCAAGTGAGGGAGTGCAGAACTGGTTGGCCCCTTAGATCCATGTGGCTTTTTGAGGTTCTGCTGTTCCTATTGTACCATAGCAAAAGCTATTGCTCACAGTGAGGTAGAGAAATGCTTTGAGTAATCAAAGTGCAATGTGGTAGAGTTAAGAGGGGCCATTTGTGACTGTGGCAGTGTTGCCTTACACTAGTTCTGCAAATCCTTCTCATCAGCCACAGCTGTGCGTCCTATGGAGCCTGAGCCCATGAGCCCCAGGAGGCTGTAAACCTGATAGGCACATGAAAATCCTTTATCTTGGTGGTTCAGGTAAAGAAACAACTGAAAATACTGTATTACTGCACAGAACAAAAAATGAATAGCGCCAGTGCAAATATCAAGGCATTTACAACTCCCCATCTGAGTCAGTTTCTAAACAGCAGTTAATATCACTACAAAGCATGCAGACATAAAAAAATACCATAAATGCATGATGTGTCTCACTGTTGAAATAGGACATGGTTAGGAAGCATTCCTCCAGTCTTCCTACAATGACCAGTGGTATATCTTGGCTATCATCATTTTGAGTGATAGTGGCTTTTGGGACTCAGGGTGAAAGGGAATAAGCTAGCTTGTGCTGGGTGCAGGACAGACTAGCTAAGCAGGGCCAGAAGGATAGTACCTCATGTCATTGCTAGCAGCAGCAATGCCAGATTAGAGTTTCATCCTGTATTATACATATCCAATTATGAAAGTTGGTCAAACAAGGTCGTCTTTGCTTTTCCAAGTGCTAGCCAGAAGCCAGCTGATCTGGAGGTATTCCAACTTCACATCCACACCTATGAAAACTGCATGTATGCCTGTATGGGGAAAACTAGTCCAGATATATATAGCTATATGAGACTAAGGGAAAGTTCTCCAGCTCACAGGTATTGTAGTAACTCATATGGCTACCCAGACATCTGAACTTTTCTAGGATGCACATTGGAAAAAAACACAAATCGATTTATACAAGCATCTGAAATATATATGGTCCAGATAAGCCTGAAAGTTTCTGGCCTCTCAGCACGATTCTAAAGAAAAACATGGCCAGGACATAGTATCTGAGAGATACTGTTCTGAAGTAGCACTCACAGGTATGTTTCAGTAATCCCTCACCCATAGAAAAACTTTCTGTATCAACCCTCTCTTCTTCACTAATATATGTCCAGAGATTGCTATCAAGTTGATACCTGGTTGCTGATGGTTTAATGATGCTGAAGCAATGTCTAGGGATGGTCTCAAGAACGAGGCAGTCAGGGAAAGGAAGGGATTCATGCCTGAGAGAGGCCTGGAGCCTAACTCTTTGAAAGGAAGGCTGGTTATACACGGTCATTATTCCTAGTAAGAACCAAGAGTTAATTTGAAATAGATGTTGCAGTTATATATGAGATATCCATCATACAACCTTCACCCTAGCTTAAACCATCAATGTTAATTTTCTTTAGGAGATGGATGAAATGGTCAGGTGTCCTCTAAATATCCTCTCCAGTGCTTTCGAATTTTTTAAATTGTTTGCAGTGAACAAGAGACTGGTGACTGGTATGGTTTCTTCCAAGGAGTGCAAGGCCAAGCACAGATCATGAGGTTGTGCCATTCCAGAGCTCCCATTCTGTATTGCTGGTTCCCCAATGCATGCACACACCGCAGGTCCGAGAAGAAGCCTCTCCAACCAGGAACGGCACACCATGCTGCTACAGAGCTCATACTTGTGGCAGGTCTGCAACTCAGGGGTACTTTTTATGTCTTTTGCAAAGTAGGAGCCAGAAACCAAACAACTGCAGGATGCTCTCCATAGGGTGGTCAATGTATTAATACTTCTTAACCAGAGCAAAAGTTGCACAATGTTAAAGCAATAAAGGTGTTAAGCCGTAGGTAAAGTTCTTACGAGCCAAAGGAGTTACTGTGGCAGTTTAAGAAGCAGATTTTCCAGGTGTCTGGTGGGCAGCCAAAAACTGATTTGATTCATTTATTTTAGCAAATAGTCACTTTCAGCAAACTGAAATTACGACCCACTCAGGTTAATTAAGCAACTTCAGCTGGAGAAAATCCTATGGAACTGAAGTTACAGAATTACTGATGAAAAGTCATCTCCCCCCTCTTTTTCTTAGGCTGGAGCACTTGAAACAAAAAGCAAGCAGATCAAGGCTCAGTTCTGCCTCCTCCACAGAAATGCATGCGAACTCTTCCACAAGACTATACTGGGCCTGGTCTTTCAAATTCTCCTGTGGTACTTAAATAATAGACAGGATCAAAAGCAAATTAGTAGCTTTCTAGTTTGGTGCTTCACATGAGCACCTGAGAACACAGGGTTGCCAGACCCTTGCATTTTATAATTACTTTAAGTAATGATGGATACCTTCAACAGAGGCTGCTAATAAGCTCGGATCTGTATTAATAGGCCCTAAGTAATTAGAAATGTAGAGGAATACCATACCATAGTACAACGGTTTGAGCAACAGCCTGAAAGGGCAGACATGGTTTAAAATTCTCTCCAGCAGAAACAAAAATTCACCAAGTCTTCCACCTCCCACACAAGATCTCTGACCTTGTACACGTAAGGGGTGTTCCTCTCCTCTAGTGCTCTTGTAAATGCAGCCCTTCTTTTACTTTACCACCTCAAGGACTCCAAACCAAAAGGCTCAGTCCTGTGAAAGGGAACATTTCTGTGTCAGGCGAGGCAAGATTTCAGCTTTTCATTTCCTCAGCAGAAAACAAAGCTTCATTCAAGCTGCACAGGCTCACTCCCCTCCTCCCTAGTTCAGGAGAAAAACAAACAAAAATGTGCTCCCCCAGCGAATGCCCCAAAATAACACGACTGTTGGCTTCACATACGGGCTGCTGAGCTCCCCAGCCAGACTGCAACAGAGGAAAGACAAGCTTCAGGCATGAAAGAAAACCAGTGCAAACTAGGAGGTGAACCAGAGCAAACTACACCCTCAGGTATCACCCTAGCCACAAAACAACAACACACAATTACGCAATTTGAGAAAGGCTGATGCAAGCAGGGACTGGTTTTAATGAACATCGAGTCAGTCACCATATATTACAGAAACAGAACAGCCAGCAGAGCCAACAACGCGTAATTAGCATTGAAACAACACAACCGAGGGGCAGGTCAGCTACGGTTAAGATCAAGTTGCAGGAAGAGGAAACTGGGTACGCAGGCAAACAGTACGTCCTAGCTGGCACTGAGTGGCCCCATCAGTAAAGTCAGGGCTCAGATGAAGGACATCGTTCATGCAAACATGATGCCATGTTGACACACCGATATGGCACCTTTTGCTCTGATGGCTCTACAGCCCAGCCAGACCAGTCCCCATGTCCCCTCCTCATGTTTGCAGGTGCACAGTTAGATAAGAACAAAACAGGGCAAGAAGTGTTCAGACATCTTTGCATTTTGCAAGAATGGAGAACACCTAATTTGGCCAAAATAAAGTGTTCATTCTGATCTAATGGATGGGTGGATTTACTCAGGAAAAAACATTTGCGTTGTACCTTCTGTGCTGTCCAAATGAACACAGAAACAATGCACAGGACAGAGGGAGAGAGAGGCAGTTAAGCCACCAAAGCAGGTTGATGTGAATGTCCTAGTGACACAAACAGCCTGTGTTTTGTTTATTTAAACACATCTGGTTTACATGTCAACAATCCTGCACGAAATATTTAAGTTCTTTGCAAAATATTGAAAGGATTTTTATTTTATTGTTTTAGCTAGGACTCCTTACCTGTCAAAGACAAAACAGATGGGAAAGATTGAGAACAGAAAGCAGCAAGCATCAGAAAACATATCAGTGAAGTATCATTAAGTTTTTCATATGGGAAATGTATTACTCCAAAAACATATGCTAAAGTAAACCACACATTTCTTGTTATAATTAGGAGTTATTACTCAAATACTTCTTAAAATGCAACTCAAAAATTTTGATCTATTTTCTGTGTGTACTAGAAAAACTTGAATATTGGTGGTCTGGGAAATGTGGTTTGTCCCTGTATTGCCTAATCTCACAGAGTTGTAATAGCTAGAATGATTTTATGGTTAAACGAATAGTTTAGTGATGAAAACAAATAGGATAACGGTGCAGATGCATCATGGTGATTAAGTTTTTTTCCTCTTGTGAAAGAAATAAAAAAGTTTCTCCTTGATGTGAGATGGAGGACGTGTAAAGTTTTTCCCTATTTTTATTTCTCCACAGTGTATTAAGAGCAACCTCTAGTGACAGCTGGTAGCCATTACATTTAATTATAGCAGCTCTAGCACAGTGTGCATGCTCACAGAAACACTTCCTTAACTATTTTGAATACATCTTAATAAAAACCCCAAAGTTCCTTTAGAGATCTTATGAACAGGACCAGGCATTAAGTACAGAGGTCCTTCTAAGTATCATCGCATAAGACTACTTAACCTAAAATAAATGGCAATCAATGGGTAAAATTTTTAAGCATGAAAAATTAAAAAACAAAAAAAAATTAATTAAAAAAAAAACAAACAAAAAAAAAACACAGAAAATAAGCTTCTGTGTCACTTTCAAAGATAACATTTAACCATTCGAGTCATCAGAAGTTGCTCAAAATGTAAGTTATGTTTCAAAAAGCGGAGGGCACTGCTATGAAGGACCAAGAAGCCAAACACTTAGAACTTGAGAGAGTCACAACAAGCTTGCATGTCTGCCCATACACAGCAGGAGCACTGGACTCTGGTATGAGTTCTATTGTACCTTAAGAAGTTGTTTGCAACTTATAAGAAAAAAGAAGCTTCCCAGCAAAAAAAGGCACATGTAACTTTCAACAATCCTAAATGCTTGTAAACTCCCTTGCACCAACCTGAGCCACCTATAGCAACTGAGGCATTGAAAAGATCTTACCTCTCCTTACAGACTTTATGAAGATACACACACACACTTGCGCTTCGAGGGGTTGTGGAAACAAGTGTCTAGCTGTGCTCATGCTGGGTAACTCACTGCGCTCAGCAAAATGCTGAGGGGCCATGGCAGAACTTGTGCTGCCATGGGGAACGAGCTCTCGTTGCCAGAGGTGGGAACGTCAGGGCCCATGCTGCAGAGACCCCTCCCCTCTGGTCTGGCAGGAGCCCACAACAAAGCTCTCAATGTTTCCAAAATGGGCTCATTTATTTGTTTTTAATCCTTTACTCTTGAGAATCATATGTTCTTTTATCCCTCGTTGAAAAGAAGTTAGGAAATATTTGTTTAAGAAACCTTAGCACCTGCCTTAAAGTCATTGTTTCATTTACAGAAGGACGAATCATCCCCCTCTGCCTGTGGCAGTTGTTCTCCTGCAGACATGGCTCTGCTCAAACCGTTGGAGAACTGCTCCTGCCAGCCAAGCTTTGATTACAGTAAATGGACCCAGGCTCACAGTCATGACTTCCTGTAGCTTCAGTCATTCAGTGACGCTTCCACGGTGTTAAAAATCATGGAATCATAGAATCATTCCAGTTGGAAGAGACCCTCAGGATCATTGAGTCCAGCAATAACCTAACCTAACTCCAGCACTAAACCATATCCCTGAGAACCTCATCTAAACACCTTTTAAACATCTCCAGGGATGGTGACTCCACCACTGCCCTGGGTAGCCTGTTCCAATGCCTGACAATCCTTCCCGTTAAGAATATTTTCCTAATATTCAGTCTGAACCTCCTCTGGTGCAACTTGAAGCCATTTCCTCTTGTCCTATCACTTGCTACTTGGGAGAAGAGACCAACACCCTCCATGCTACAACCTACCTAGTTGTAGACAGCAATAAGGTCTCCCCTCAGCCTTCTTTTCTCCAGGCTCAAATTCCCCCACTCCCTCAACTGCTCTTCATCAGACTTGTGCTCCAAAAAGGGAGGCTGGAGAGCAAGACCGAGGCCAGGAAACAGTGTCCCAGGCAGGACATCAACCAGGCATCGGGTGTCATCCCCTCCGCACAAGAAGGGCAGCGTGTGGCACCCCCACTGCCTTGGGCAGGTGGGAGGAAAAGCCAGTAGAGGATTGGGACTCCCTTGCATAGCTACTTTCCACAGGCTATGGTGGACAAAGTTCACCTCAACAGAAACAAGGGTTTGGGTCATGAGGTCCCTACCTTCAGGCACATCTCCTGCCTCCCCTCACACCAGCCTTCTCTGGTAGGGTGGTCTTGCCCTTACACAGTCTGAGGAGGCTGAACCTGCTGTGCTGAGCCACCATTTTTCTCTTTTAAATTAAAAAAGCCTCTCCCTGAGAGCACAGGTGTGGACTCAGTCTTGTTACTGGGCTCTGAGTGACAGCTGAGTTGGGTTCAGCAGCTACACCCCCACGAGCACCTGAGGTGGCTCCAGCTTCACCTCACACCAGCCCTTGGGTAGTGAGATCCCTTCACAATCCCCAAAGAAACGGCTGCCTCAGCTGCCCCAGTGGGCTCTCCCAAGCAGCGTCACCCATGGCCGCTCTGCCTCCTCACCCCAATGGGAGGTGTCTGTGGTGCCTGGGATGAGCCCAGCCCCAGGGAAGGGATGGTCTTTCCTGGTACAACACTTGATGGAGACTTCTCCTGGGAGGCCAGGAGCCTGCCAAGCATTTGTTTCTTCTCCACATAGCAGGCAGGACCACATCAGGTTGGGCAACACCCAAACCTTCGGCAGGCTGAGTCTCCCATGCTGCGGCACAAGGGAGGGCAGCAGCGGGTGGCTGGGGCCGCTCTCCTTACAGCCACTCATCGGATGCTAATCCGATCATTCCACTAATGAAATCAGGCTGTGCTGCTAATGAAATCACCCTGTGGCAGCCAGCATCGCTTTGCAGTGCTGCTGATCTCAGCACTGGGGCAGTCGTGCTGGTGGATCACCTCTGCCGACAATTCCCAAAGCCGCTCCTGCCGATGGGGACAGGCTGGGTCCACTGCTATTCCCCCTGCCAGCAGGAGACGGCAGGGAGCAAAAAGCAGCATGGCTGATAACAAGACAGAAAAGGCACCTATTTCTTTATTAAATGCTTCACTTCTGATACTATCATACCAACATGGTAGAAGGTGCTGCAAAGAATGCCAATTCTGTTTGTTCTTAATGTCTTTCTGCTCAGGAGCCTCTTGAAGAAGCCACAAAACATATCATATTAATATTTTTTTACTTTAAAAGCCGCTGGATGTAGGGGAGCATCCTGAAGCACCCAGCTCATGTTTGGAGTGAGGTCTACCTTTAATTAGTTTTTTCTTTTTTCAAACAACTTGGAGCTGAAAGAAACAAAGGAGAGGGTGATAACAGTATTGTTTGTATGAAACTTATTCATAGTAAAGGCTTTAGCATTCTGCGAGCTAGCACGCTTCTTCGAAGGTCTGCTAGTTAATTGGCATGTTGTTTAAGGGAAGGTTTTAACGGTGTAGGGGGCATAAGCCTTTGTAAATAATATTATCGTAAATGCAGAAGGCCTTATCGTGCACTCCTTGCTCAGGCAAGTCTCCTCTTGAGATCATCTGGAGTTTTGTCTGAGTGTAGGAGCGCAGAATCAAATCCATAATGAGCCAACCACTTAAGCGAGTGGTACAGAAAAACACATCCAAGCAGTTTTCAGTCACATCTGCTACACATCAGTACTGCTGCAATCTCACTAGAGGGAGCAATTTATTTTGAAATATTAGTCAATGTTAGCTCAGTGCTTAGCTGGGCAACCAGTGGGTCAAAATTAGAAAGACTTTTCTGAAGCAAATACACATCTTAAGATAAAAAGACAAACTAGGGGAATAGAGAAATGAAAAGACAGCACTAGTTAAAAATCCTGACTTCTGAAACAATGAGTTGTAAACAGAAAAAGGAATCTATGCAACATATGGAGATGATTTTTATGTTGTTTTTTTCCTGCTGAAACATCTACAGTAGAGATTGTGTCTGTGTTTCCAGTAGAAATTCCTGTTTTCAAGGATTACAGATCATTTAGGTTGGCCCTTGATGTGAAGTTTTGCTTTTATTTTAAAACATGGGTAGAGCTATTCTCTTTTTTATCATAGGCTGTAAAAGGAAATAAATTCCCAGATGCATCAAGATTCTTAGAAGTATTGCTAGCACTCAGGCTCTGTCAACATTTCCATCTTAAATCATTATTTAATGTTGAGTCATAAACACCTTTCCGTAAACATTTATTTAGGTGCCTGACAAGGTCTCCCCTCTAAAGGGGTGGGGGATGGTATTACTCAAAAAAACAGGGTTTAAAAATATTTTTAATGATATCTTTAAAGGCTGTGTTCTAAATCTGTCATGGTTCAATACTGTCCTTATTCAAAACCTATATCGGGCTGAGTTTGTTCTGGACTTGTACAGTGCCTGGCACAGGAAGGTTCTCAGAGACCTGAGGCACTGCAGTGAAAGCAAATAATACAGATTTAATACTGACGGTGTTTATGCAGTCTGACCCTGCGTACCGCCCAGCTCTGGGTCCTGCTGTCTGCCTCAGCTACGTCTTGACTCTGCGTTGGGATGAAATGTGGGAATGCGATCACTCTGCTTTGCCCCTGCCCAGTCTGGAGGGAGGGAGGGAGGAAGGGAGGAAAGGGGGTCTGGGAGCCAGGAGGGAACCAGAGCAACCTCCGCGAGGTTTGGTAACGTGGAGCACCCTTGTCCCACAAGCGAGACACAGCCACCAGGAATTAATCCCTCCTCACAAAGCTGAAATGCTCAGCTTTGTGCATCTACACGAGCACTTTGTTTCGTGTGCTCAGTAAAGATTCTGTTTGCTTTAAAAGCCCTAAACTTGCCATCCTGGCTGCTAAAGAGGAGCCTTCTGTCTAAGGAGCGTCAACTGCGTGGCATAGTTTGCAGAACAGGAGCTGAAAAGGTCTACATGTTAGTAAGCAAGATAACATCACTACCCACCATGATATGTATTAGACTGAATTAGTGTTATTAGCAGAAACTATCAGCATCACAGTTATGTTTGGTGATGACATTGCCTCTAAGCTTTATACAAACAAAAGCATGTTTTGACTTCTCAGATGTGAGGTACACAGAGGACATCTTATGCCCATACCCTCGCTGCATTTTGGCAGGTTGGGTGGGGGTCTGTGCTCTGCGCTGCCCCAGGCCCTGCCCGTGTGCTGGTACAGAGAGCACCTTGTTATGCTTAAGGAAGCCGTGCTTGAGATACAGCGGGATCCGCCTGGGTCTAAGTGCCATTTATCACAGGGTAGGAAACTGCAACAGAGCTGGAGGAAGAGAAGGGAAGAGGAAAAGAAGGGTTGTGCAATCTGCACCTCCATCACAGCCTGGAAGAGCTGCCTTTCTTATACTGCTGCTGACATTTTACTGTCAAGAAAATTAAATGTCAGTTTTCACTGGAAGATTTTAAAAGAATGGCAAGTGCAAGTGAATGCAGATTTAAGGCTACGCTCAGATGTGATTGAATAGTGGGACAAAATAACTTTTTGTAGTTTTAATCTCCACTAATCCACTAGGTTGGGTTTTTTGTTGTTTTTTGTTTTTTCTTCCAGACTGAGATTTTCTGGTAATACTTTATACAATATATGTATATATGTAGGTCCTGGTTTATTCTACTTGTCTTACTCTGCAGCTGAATAGAGATTTACTAAATGTGGCATCAAGAGGCAAGGAGGAAGGGAAATCTGACAGACCGACAGAATGTGACTAATAATAAGCAGTTCATAAAGAAAGTCTTTTTGTTAGCACTAACCCAACTCCATTGCTGCGTGAGCAAGGAAAAATCTGTTTCTTTCAGCAAAGTAGTGAAGCACAAGGCCAACTATGTGAATACAGTCACTGAGTAGTTCATATGCCTATGCACAGTGCTAGAAATTTTAAAATATTTGTATCTTCATTTACTTACTGAGGGGTCTCCCACTGCTTTGAGAAAATTTCCAGAAAGAAAACTGAATGTTGAAGGAGGTTTTTAAAAATATAATGAACATGGATGCAAATTGCCTTCATGTGCCTCCCCTCCGGCTTACAGTCATTGCTGGTGACACCTGCCCCTGTAGGTACATGTATATTTCTGTTCTCTTAGAAATATTGCAGCACCTATCTTTATTACATTAGGTCAAACAATTCTGATGTAACCAAATGGTATTAGTACATAGGAGACCATGTTGTATCTAAAAATTGCTTTAGCAGCTTAGCCCAACTGAGGCGGTAGCAATAGCCTGGATTCTGAATTGCTTGATTTCTATTAATGAAAATCCTGAGCAGCCTAAAAACTAAATAAGGTATGTATGTAAAGTGCACATAATTTTAATAAATCTATAAAATTTAGTTGTCCATGTCATAAGAAACCTCTTTATGGTCAAGACGCGTTTGGACTAGCAGTAATGTTAACAGGACAAAGTTAGCTCTTAACATAATAAATATATTATTTTATTTGTTCCCTATTAAAATGTGTTGCTGGTTTAATGGAGGTTATATTCTTCATTTGACAGACATTTTAGGAAAACTTCAGAGGACTCTGTATTTGTTATTTTAAAATGCTTGACATTACACGTAGAACCAAAAATGTTATGTGTAAAAAAAAACAAAACAGACAGCTGTTGTATTTTTTACAATCCTAAACTTAAACACAAACTCCTTCCTTCCCCACATATGGTTGGAGGAAGGAGGGTTAAGCTTTTGCATTCACCAAGCTGCACTGAATTCACACGACCGGAGCGCCGTACAAAACCCACAAAGGCATCCAGTAATCAATTCTTTGGAGGAAAGTGGGTTCATCTATTTTTTGCTACAAGAAAAAGTTGTGCTTTGCAAGAAGCCCTTTGCCCTTTGCCATGCGAATTAGCAGTGCACTGCTGTTAATCTAAGTGGATTAAGAAAGGGTAAAGACTCCTGGTCCATGAAAGCCAGCTATGTGGTTTAGATTCTGTACAAGTGGATCTGTGTCGGTTGTGGGGGAGACTGGGCGGGGGGGAACACAAGGGGGGTCTTTTAACTGCATCTACAGCCCCTGGTATCAATTCACTTACAGTGGCAGGAAGGTGCTTGCAATTCATTCCTTTTCCTGGCGAGGAATAATAATATCAGTATGGGGTCTTTATGCGGGTATAATGGCAGTCACAACATGGGGGAGAGGGGAAAGCTTGTGCTGGTGCTCTTATGCCCGAGTGGTCGAAGCAACACAGCTTCTGTGTGCAGACCCGGCTGAAATAACGTGTTTCCCAGGAAAGACAGCAGCGCCATTCTGCAGTTATTAAGCACTGGGCTTAAGAATTTTGCTTGTGAACGTATCTAGGAGCTTGGCATGCTGACTAGATAAATGTTTAAAAATAAGTCTAGTGCCCAAGCTGACAAGCTTGGGCCTTTTTGAATATATTCATCCAAAGAAGAAAACGGATTTATCTGAAAGTCTGTTTCATCTGACTGAGGTTTTCATCAGCGATGTAATTCTTACTTGCCATGTTCCTTACTCACCTGAATATTTTTGGTATCTGGAGACAAAGAAGATAAAGAGGGTTGTACTCTATTAATCACCCTTCTCTTTGTTCTCAAGCTACCTCTTTTCCTTCTATTCCTCCTCCAAACACACCTCCCTTGCCAAATCTTTAGAAAGAAAATAATCGCTGCTATATTCTTTCAGGGACTCCAGCACTTACTGGTACAACATGTAATACTTGTGTCTGATTTGTTTTGTTGCTCTCTGAACTGCAGCCATTAAAAAAAAGAAGTCACATAAAAATGGAATTTTATAAATAACAGATGTGAGCCTTTTTTGTGAAAAATGTTTGGGTTTTAAAACGTTCAAAGTTTTTAAGAAAAAAAAAAAATCTAATTCTGTTTGCTTACTTTGCTTTTCCTTCTTTTCTTTTGTTTCTGTCTCTATTTTCCTGAGGGTAGAAGGCAAATAAAATTTTCCTGGGGAAGACAAAGTTGTAAAGTATTGTCTTCATTTTTAATGTTGTGAAATGAGCACAGAGAGGCTAAAGTCAAGAAGTTCCTGCAAAACTAGGATACCTCAGAGGTGACACCCTTATTCTTCGGGTACTCACCATTACATGGTACAAATCCCATTGTCATTATTTACCTGTAACATGTCTAGCAATCGTTTTCATTGGAATAAATGGGGTTTGAAGAAGGCTTTTTTGCAGAAAAATGTATAATTCAGTGTTCCCTCAGGGCCAACACTTCTGATAGCCTCCTGCTCTCTCGCATGAGGATCTGGGTGGCATTGATCACAAGCCTCCTCCAACTTCAGCTCCCCATGTGCTGGCAGATGCTGCCAGCAGAACTCAGCCCCTCGGCCTGAGCTGCTTTCCCCAGCATGATCTTCAAAACGCCAATGAATAACTTCTCTAACCACAGCTGCTGTTGCCCTTATCCACACCAATTGCCCTCTGCTGGTGGTTACAGGCTCTAGAGGGGACATAACTCACTGCAGCTCTTCCTGGTACCCTCGTTTGTGCTGTCTCTCCTGGTCTTCAGCTATGCATGCGCTTCTGTCTCAAGCAATGTTTAGCTCTCCATCATCTCTAAGAAGAAAGTGCTCAGCCCTCCCTAAATTTCAGGCTGGTCTGGATGAATTAAATCTTTCAGCAAGTTCTGCGTTACAAAAAGTGGCAATTCCAGACACTACTTGTCCACAAACTCTCCTCAAGATCTTCCAAGCTGGCCAAGAACTAGCCTGCCCAGCCCAGTGGAGCCTGGGCTGGAGAGATGGGTTTCAAACGTCCAGCCTGCAGGTCTGTTTGATGGATGACTGGGTGGTTCCAGAAAGTTCCAAGCAGCAGCCCCCACCTCGCCATCATCACATGGAGCCAGCTGGGACATGCTGCCCAACTCTAACAAGCCTCTCCAGAGTATGCCCAAACCAGAATTTCACAAATTTGGCTGATATTATTTAGGAAGCCAAAGGACATGTTCCTGACATCAGAGCAATCCTGTCAGCAAACTCACATCCCTGCTCCTAAGCGCATACAAGCCAGTGTTTTGCAGTGGGACAGAGGTGTTTTTCTCCCTTTAGAAAATGAGCCAAACAACAGATTAATTTCATTATCCCTGGAAATACTGGCTGAGACATTTCTGCTGAATCTTTAACCAAAAGATAAATAAATCATCAACCAAAGATAGACATCCTTCATGGATGTTTTTAGTATGAAGAAAAGTATGGAAAAATTCGAAGTGCCTAAAATAGTCAAAAGTCAAGTTTACATTCTTATGGATGCAATGTAGTAGCTTGTTTCCCAGTTTTGCTATTACAGGCATCCGTGCCACACCTTTTGCCAAAGTACTTCATTAAGGAAAAGGAAAAAATGTTTCACAAGTAGTGTGTTAAAAATAATCTCACTCTCCATAACCCATTAACAGTGAAGCTAAATATGCTTCAGTGTGGGATCTTGCCCCAGCTGCTCAGATCTAGTTATTCGAAGGATCTCCTGTGTGCTGCCTTACCCTCCCCTTAGAGACATTAAGCTGTTCCTATTCTATTCCCATATTCCCCTTCTTGTATCTATGGTGAGGGAGTTTTACAGTCCAGAAACCAACTCAGCTGCAGGCAGAAGTATCAGTGGCTGCTCTTCTTGCTTGGAGGTGTCTAAGATGTGGTCTGGGGCTTCGTCATGGATGAGCATCATCTTCCCCTCAAGGGTTTTCAACACATCTGTGACCAACAGCATCCTAGGAATGTAGTTCCCATGTAACTCTTATTTTTGACAGCAACACCTAATGTACTGAATAATATGGTTCCTTAGGATTTACAGTGCACTGAGGCTTGCTTGGATTCGTTGAGAAAAAAACTTCTTCCAAAATTTTCACAAGCAGATCCTGGGAAGGTCAAGGACCTGGGTCTGCAGCAGGAGGAGAAGCATTTTTCTGTGAATTAGAAATCATCGTTCCCTTTTGCTTATGGATGCATTGAGATGGGAAGGTTAAGTGACATACACAGGGTTACAAAGCAACTAAGCGGTAGAACAGAAAAAGAAATCTGGCATCCAGACTCTTATTTGTCTCTAGTTTATATTTTTTCATTTGCTGTTTTCAAATTTGTAGTTAACATTGCTATAATGCATTTAGAATGAATGACAACTAATTATTTTTTCTTGTGGGCAATAAAGATGAGTTGATTTTGCGCAGTTGTAAAATTCTGTTATGTATAAAGGAATCTTTATTTTATAATAGCTATTGGAGTGTTTGTTTGTAGGATTCTCTTAGGGTGGAAACTTCAGAAGAAGCATTGCTTTGAGCTAATCATTTAGCAAAGGACAAAGATGCCTTAGATTGCTGACTCGTCCTATAGTTAATGGTTCTCTCAGGCTTTTCTCTGTCAAATGTGGCAACTATGACATCAAATGTTATCTCTGTAAACACATGCCAACTCAAAATAGCACATTGCAGGGAAGGACGAAGAGTTCCTTATCCTATATTTTAGCCAAGATTATGGTCACCAGAATGTTCCTCTCACCATGGAAAAAAATAGACTTCAAGATAACTATGCTTTCCAAAAGTTAAATTTAAAAAATGAATGACTGATCCAACAAACCATTCTACTTTCACATTAGCCACCTTAGGGGATCATACGCCAAGTGCATGAAATATGGAATTCTCATTTCTGGAATGCCAGAATTTGAGTTTTGATCTATTATTTGCACAAGCTTACTGTGGACATGAGATTAGCTACACCTATTTTTCTGAAGATTTTGCAGAACAGTAGACTGGCAGTTCAGACAACGAGACTGTTTTGTTGATCTGCCACTGTTCTGCCATCTGACCTTGAGCAAGTCTTTTCACTTTTCTCCAGCTCTGTTTCTCCTCCTACAATTTGCCTTATCTATTTAAATGGCAGCCTTTCTGAGCAGGGAATTTCTCACCTTGTGCTAGCTAGCAGCGCTTAGCTGAACACAAACCCATCTTCCCTGGGATTACTGTATTGCAAAGCTAGCAAATAATGTTACCAATTAAAAGCAGCAGTATAAAATACTAAGAAGCTGTTTTTCCAGAGACGATCTTAGCTCAGTCAGAGAGGCAGTAATGCCACTTTGTCCAGTGCTTCACTTCTGCTACTCTTCCTGTCCAGGAGCTGAAGCTGTGACATGGCATCACTGACTTCATGGTCAGGTTTTTGGAGGCAAACCTCAAAACCTTGAAGACAAGGGTTGCAGCAGTGTGAAGCCAAGCTGGCCAGACTTCGGCTGCTGAGCCACACTTGGCTTAGGAGTAGGTCAAATCTGCTCCATGCTGGGCTTTATCAAAGAGATGAGAGGTGCTCCTAATCCTGGCTGTGAGTGAAAGTGAGCCTGTGGAGCTGCCAAGGTTTTCCTCTGCCTGCAGTGCTGGACATCAGCCACCCGAACTCGAAACCCCATGTTAGCAGGATGGATCATGCCAGGGGCTGGGGACCACCAAAGGTGACCTGCTCCGAGGAGTGTCAAGCTCACAGGCTGCAGAACCCTGCTGAGCCACTCAAAGCAAAGACACGAGCATGAATTACTGCGTGCCAAGCTCTCTCCCTTTAACCTGCACACCCACCCTGAAGTGGCAGAGGACAGAAAACCCATGTGGTTCACAGCCTGCCAAGACCCCTGTGCCTGAGGAGGTAATTTAGATGCAGCTGAATGACGTCTGCTCAGCAACAAAGAGCCACAGCCGGCCCTAGTTTTTCCAGTGTGGATAATTGTCATTAGCCATGTCTCATAATGAAATAAACTGTGAATAAGAATAGGTTCAGGGTGCAGAGGTTTGCTGTGCACACCTTCAGAGTCCTGGGTAACGGGTGCACCTCTCCAGAATTTATATGCAGGCACCTCAAATGTCCATTTAGCAGGGCATTTGCATGTGTGGCATCTGTTCCTGAATGTTGGAAAAAGTATAAAATAAAAACAACCCTAAGAATGAGCTTTTCTTCCTTCTTCATGGCACGTTACTGGTAGATGTCTCTGAGCAAGCAATCTGTATGGTCTGTAGAGCTGTGTCCTGCCAGACTCTGAGTTAGAGGCTGTGACCTGCAGACCAATGGTGCAGGGAAACTCTATCTTCCCCAAGAATCAGTGGCACTAAACACTGGCTAGAGTGAGGAGGTTTTTCTGAAGGTGAAACATAATTTTTGGAGAGAAGGTATGGTTTGGTCAGGAATATAATGTGTGCTGCTGCTTTTGTTGACTTTGGCCAAGTGGCTTATTTTGCTAGTTAGGAAATGTTTGTAAATATGCCCAGAAATATCCAATATATTTTACAAGCCAGGCACAAGCTGTCATACTGCAACACATCCGTAGCAGAGCCGTTTCCTCGGCTTTATTCCTATGAACTAAACAAAAGCCCAGACTATTGAAGGCAGAAATTCACTTCAGAGCAGGATTTCTTAATACAGGTCCCAGGAGAAACACGCCTACCTACCTCATCAGCACGATTTTGGGAGCTGAAGCTTTCTCCTGAAAGGGTTGCTTGGCACACACTCGCTGTCCTTGCAGCATCCTTTTCCCAGCCAAGCGCACGGCTCCCCCCTCCATCTGCAAGCTGGGAAGTCAGCGTAGGGGAGTGCAGGCTGTGCCTTTCTCTCGCGCACACACGGCAAATCCCAGAGCTTTCTGCCTGGAATCCCCCTGAGTCAGCAAACAGCTGGGTTTCTATCCCAGCCAGGAGGCAGCTCTCGGATGAACATCTGGCTCTGGTCTCTATCTTGTCTGCTGCTCCTTCACACATCTACTTCCTTAAAAAGAGCTTACTTGTGGGGGGAGCAGGAGGGGAAACTGGCTCCGAGTTCTTTTGACTACTTAAAGAGGACCACCCTGTTGCACTGTCAAACATAAGTTATATATTTCCTACAAAAAAATATAACACTTAACTAAGGGAGACAATTAGATGTAGTTGCATTTGCCTATTGCAATACAGTTCCACCATCTTTGGGATGACTGGGATGTTTACATGCAAAAATGCTGCCTGTCACTCGCCTTCACTTTGAGCTCCCAAGGTGTTAAAGAGGGGTGTCTACACAGAAAAGGCAGAGGAAATCTTTGAGTGTCTGGGGGAGTTGTATTAAATATTAAGTAGAGATCTGAGTCCACCGAGCCTTGCAGATAGATCTCTTGCTTTGCAAATTGCCCCAGAAGCAGCGTGTGGCAATCTACTTAGAGACTCGTGTTGCTTGGTGTGAATAACAGTGTTCAAGTGTCTTCCCCAACAATTTCCAAACAAGTACAAGCCAAATGAGAGAAGAACAAAGGACACTGCTGTGAAGCAATAGATTTGAGGAAAAAAAGATGTGATTTTGTGGTCACTCAAATATGGAACGTGCTGATGGTTCCTTAAGATTTTCTAATGGAAAAATCATAAGCTGCAAATAGTTAAATCAGAGTCTCTATTTCTCAGCAAACATCTTAAATTACACATAAAAATCTCTTAAACGCCTCAGCTTAAGGGAGGCCCTGGCTAGCTCCAGATCCATCGACTTTTGGGGATTTCACAGCAGACCACCCACTGGGAAAATGAAAAGTTGGCATCTCTGCCACTGTGACACTTTTTCCTGGAGACGAGTCCCTAAAATGCTCTGCTCTTCTCCCTGGGGAGACAAAATGAAAAGGTCTAACCTGGTCAACATGATTTGACAAAGAAGGGAGGTATAAATCACCCACTACACGACTTTCTCTGAACTATTAGGAACTCTATTTACATGTATTTGGACCAAATGTTCTGCTTCACCCCACTACTTACATGTAATATAATCAGCTCACACTTGTGCAAATAAGTCTACAATTTCATACAGAGACATACTATATGCTGCAGATACCTTGTCTCAGATAATGAGCAAGTTGTATCAATTATTATAAATCTGTCCCAGCCTATTAAAGTCTTTCCTTAATGATGTTGCAGTGAGGTGACTGCTTCATTCTGAGTCAGTTTCTCCTGTAGCTACACTTGCCTTTTTAATTGAAACCTTTTGTGGCACTTAGTGGAGGTCAGCTGTTTCCAGTTTATAGGCCAACAGGCCACTTTGTCTTCAGAGACTTCTATGAAGATTATGTTCATCACCTGAATAAAAGGCCTGGAATTGGAACTGCTAATCTTATGTATGAAAAAGAAAAAAAAGCTAAAAAAAATGAATGTGCATTATGCCCAGTAAGTGCCCATTGCTAGGTAGAAATTAAAGACTTAGTTTGCCATTCATATACTGAAATGACCTTCCTCACCAAATTAGTGAGCGTTTCACATCCACAAGCATGCTTTTATCTTCACATCACATGGGAAACAAGTGTTGCTCTAGTTCAGGTCAGAGCAGGTGGAAGTGGTACCTGACAAAGTAAGTCTGAACCAAGCCCACACGGCATATGAACTACACAGTGTTTTCCAGGTGCCCATCTCCTCTGGCACACACCAAGGACTTGACAAGAGTGCGTTGTGGTTCCCTCTTAGCTTGCCTGCATGCCTGGTTTCCTTCCTGTGCTTGAGTGTATGTGACTATTCTACCTGGTTTTGACTGCTTAGAACATTGTACAAAACTAGGTAGCCAAGATATGTACCTGGCTCTAAAGGTCTGGAAGCATCTCAGATCCATCAGTTTAAATTCAGTCTCAGTGGCTTGACCTTGTTCATGTGCTCAAAATGTGAACTAGCCCTGTAGTCCTGCATTTGCTGAGTTCGGCAGATTCACACCCGATTTGACACATAGGCTCAGCTTTAGGAGCTGCCACTTCACAGAATGATCCAGTAGCACCACAGCAGAGCACCCTGCATGTAGCAGAGTCCAGGAGATATAGCGTGTCTGTCTGAGTCTCTGTGCTAAAGACACAGAGTCATTCTGCACTCACATGCATAGCACTCGGCAACCGTCTCATACTCTTGGTACAAGGGACGCCAATCTGACTCAGCCCCCAGCTCCCTTGAGGATTTACTGTTTGCTCACAGGAGCTGGGATGGAAGAATTCACTTTCAGAAAGGTCCCATCCATAAACACTTCACAGGGCAAACCAGAGAGCACAAAGCAACTGAAAAACAGATTAGTACAGTGTCTTCAGGCAACAGCAACTCTTGCAAGAGTCTCTCAGCTAGAGTTTAAAACATCAAGAGCCCCTTGGGGTACTGTAAGCACGTCCAGTTACTGAGCTAGACTGCATGACCACGTTTTAATCACCGAGTCCACAGAGGCAGGATCACATCTCTAATGCCATGTCCTTAAGAGGTAAGTGGAGTTGAGACTAGAGCATTATGCATACACGAGTGTCAGATGCAGCCTTGGATTTCTTGCCAGGGTATCAATAACTGCTTTTTGTGATTTTATACTTTTTGCTCATTTGGCTCAAGTCCATGTTTGCAGCCTCAAAGCAGGCATCTCTTAATGGACAGAGAGAGGCTTTCCTTTGCCCTGCTGGGAAACATCACTGTCCTGAGGGCAACTTCTCAAGCAGGTATCTTCTCAAAGGGAAGGACCCCACAGTTCCCTCCAAGGACAGGACCGGTGGGTTTCTTCTAAAGTCCTGTGCTAGGCTCTGCAGTTCTCTTTGTGACCGCCTGGCATCCATAATCCTCTGGGGTAGTCAGGGTGATCATTCTGCCCACAACGCTGCACGTGCTCTGCTTTCGTACATGTGTAAACTAAATTTCATGATGGAATTAATCAGATGCCATGAAGAATATGAGAATCATTATTATGATTATAGAAACTACATTAACATTACCAATTTAGCTGTCCCATTTTTCCTCTGCAAGCTTATTTCAATTAGTTGGTTTTTGGGTTTTTGTTTGGTTTTTTTTTTTTAAGAAAGGGAAAGCCTGCCATTAAAATAAATCCATAAAACATAATTGCTCGGGTGTCATCACCAAAGAATGAGATTCAGAATTATCACCCCTGTAACACATCACCCCTGAGGTGATCTAGACAGCACATAGGCCTTTCCTAATATGACCGCACATGGGCTCCAGTGGGATTGTATTCAACAAGGGTTTCTTGTGACAATCTCTGCAGAAGAAACTTCACAGGAACCAGAAATAAGATCTCTTTTCTTCTTCTCATGCTGCTTCATTTTTTCTTCTCCAGGCAGAAGAAAAAAAGGTAAAGAAACTGCTCTGTGATTTCTAATACAACATGTTTCTAACATGAGGCTAAGCTGGTGTCTGCTCATGCCCACAGCATCCAGACAGGGTCAGCGTGGTCTACATAGCCTGGGCTGCAGGTTCTCTTCCTTACTCCATGAAAAGCCTTCACAGAGTTCCTTTGGTGGGTTTCCTCCAATTTTAATTCATCTGTTTTCCCAAACATCAGATATATCCTGGTCCCAAACAGCTGATCAATTTCTGTGGCAGCAGATTAAGTATTTCCTCACTGGAAATTTTTTTTCCAGGCACAGTAGAACCTGCCCGGTTATTCTCCTCTGCCATCCATGTGAGATGAAATGAGCCTGTCTAAGGCCATAAGAAGGGAAGCTGTTCCCAGTCCTTTCTCTCCAGCCATGGAGCCTGGTTCTGATTCAGCACAGCCTGTGGGCACATGCTCTGTTCCTGCTCCAGTCCAAGATGAGCATGTGCTGGTTTTACCTTGGAAGCCAATGGGATTTAAACGTATGCATACATGCCCCATTGGATCCATAAGCACATCACAGCTTTTTCTCCTTTCAGCACAACGAGGAGAACACTACACTGACCAGGGCAGACCCGTAATATTGCCATGTAAACAATGCTTGCTTGAGTCCGCAAGCTGTGTTATTTATGTCCCCAGAACTGCCAATTCTACCGGAGGGCATTTGAGTGGTCTCAAAATGGCAGTGCCTGGCCATCACAAGAATTAAATGCTCCATTGTTAGAGCCGCACTCCAGTCTCAGAAGCCTTTTTGTAGAGAAGACAGAAAAATGCAACATTCCCTGCCCCCTGGACAATAAAAAGGAAACACCCTATAAGATGCTGAGAGCTTACAACTGTCACTAAGTCAGCAATGAGGCTGCTTCTCAGGGTAATTATCTCTTTTTGTTGCAAAAAAATAAACCCAAACTATCCCTGTCAATGGGAGGCATTTCAGGGGCTGAAGTTTTGAATAGCATCTCAGGTGCACAGACCAGGATTTTCAAAAATTACCTGTGCTATGAAACATCCCTCCCCATGTCCTTTGGTTGGACTCACTGAGCCATAGCTGCTGACATGCAACAATGGCTGTCACCCTGATCGTGTCACACCGACATTAGTTGTCAGGGGTGTTGCCGGTCACCCACTGATTACAAGCTAAACTCTCTGACCTCCTGGCTCAGCCAGCAGTTACAAGTACATCAAGTAGGACAAAGGTGTCCCTTAACATCGAAATAAACCATGAGAATAAAGCCTGACTGCATGTTGCTGTTAACAAAACACATGGAGTATTTTTATCTCTGGAAAGCTATTTCCTATTTGTAACACTACTTGAAACTGCTTCCAAGTCTTCATTTAATGTTACTCATCTTCATATATTTTATGTGTCCTGTTTTCATTTTCCAAACATGTTTATTAAAAAATGTTCTCAGGGTAATGGCCTTTGTGGTAGAAATTTCTGTTTTGGGGGAAGAATAGCAGAGTTGGAGGTTTTTGCCAGCTGAAGGAAATAACAATGACTGGGTCTAGAGATTTGTCACAGGGAGTTAGAATGCAAAAATTTACAGTCTGGCCATGAGACAGTCCAGGCTAAAGCCATTAATTTGTAGGAAGCGTTGTCAAAAGCTGGGTATTATTATTTAAATCAAACTCTGTTTTACTTTGCACTAAAAAAAAAAAAAAAAAAAAAAAAAGTAAATTGCCAGAGACTTTGGCTCCGCAAATAGAGGGCAGAAGTGCCACCTCCATCTCCACTGCTCTTCCCATCCTGGCTGAGGAATGGGAAGCACACATGACCTTCCCTGGAGAAATCATGGGAATTCAGCTGCCCCAAACCTCATAGGGAGAGTTTCTGCTGGCTTGGGAACTCCCCTCGCACACAGCACTGCCAGAACAGGCTCTGCTGACTTCAAAGGAGCACCAAACAGGCTGGGATCCACTCTCACACTGACATGCTGTCCTCTAGCCTGGCAAGAAATCGCTTCATTCTTCGGTTCTGCATCCGCCAAAGTGGGTGCAAGAATTTGCAGCTGGAAAAGTTGGAAACAACTGCATAGGTACAGGGCTTGTAGATTCCTGCTCCTCTCCAGATAACGCAGCCTTGAAAGTGCCTGGCAAGGATTTTCATAAAGGAAAGGTTTAAGTTCTTTTATACTTATATTGTGCCAGTGACCTTAATTGTTGGTGGGCTTTTATTTTTTTAATTGAATGTGAGAAAAGAGTTTTCTTCATTTTTGTCTTAACAGTACGAGGTCTGGATCTGCTGGAAAATTACTTGTGAGACCTCTGGATCTCTTATTTACACAGAAGTAGCCTCTTATATTTATTGCTCTACATATGGCCACAATCCAACAAATCACTCAAGCATGTGAATAACTTTAAGCATGGAAGTAGTCCCCCGTGAGTGGAACCACCACCACACTAAATATATACATCAAGTGATGAGCCCGGCTCCACCCTCGTCTTTTCTCAAGTGCTGCCGTTTCTTCACATACACACCCAACAGGCCAGGGGCTTGTTGTTGGTGTTCCTTTCCAATTGCGTAAATCTCAGTTGAGGATTTAAACTGTGGGCTGCATTGATTGCTGCACATTCATCGATCTTTGCCTGTGCCTACCCATCGAGGCTGCGCAGCACGGCACTCCTTTCGTATTGAATTCCTCATTTTCTTCCTTTAATTCGGAGAAAAATACCTAACAAATTTGCAGGGAAGAGCTTTGCTGAGTTTTATAGGACCCTGCTACCATATATGAGTATCTCTTCTTATCATACACAGTCCCTCTCGGAGGGCGGGAGCAGCCGGGACATCTGCGAGCCGCCCCACCTTAGCTGGCCCCTGGGGGAGGGGGCTCCTGCCGCCCTGGATGGCTGTGTGTCTGTCCCGCTTGTTTTCCTCCCTCTCCGCATTTACGAGGGAACGAGGCGGCCTCAGAGCCCTCGATGACTGTGTCCGCCGACACCTCGGGGGTACCCCGAGGGGCCCCGCTCTCCCCGCGGGGGAGAGCCCACATCCCCACCTCGGGCTGCCCGCACTCCAACACGGGGCACACGGGGCGAGGGTTAAGACCGCAGACGGCCAGTGGGATTTCAGGGGAGGGAAAAGGGGGGAAAGGAGGTGGTGGCACACACTCCGTAGAAACAGGAAGACGTGAAGCCGAGCGCACTAAGTGCATACCAAGATTTATAGGTGGACTTTACAGGACGTTTTACTACAACCTGGGAGATGATTCATTTTTATATGCAGCATATTACACCGCAGGGCTGTCCCAGTCTGTTAATGTTCAACGCGGGCAGGGCTTGGCGGGGGGCACTAGCTCCGCGGCCTGAGAAAGGGTTGCGGCCGCCGGCCCCACAGCCCCCGGGGAGCCGCGGGCTGCGGCTTGGCAGCGGAGGAGGAGGGGGAAACCCTTAAAAAAAAGGTCAGAAGGAGGGAGAGACTGGCAGGCGAACACAGCCCTCGCCTCCGATCAGGCGCGGGTTTCACCGATGCGGTCTGTGCGTGACCAGCCCCTGCGTGGCCCTGCGGGGGTGCAGCCGCTGGAGCATCCAGCTCGTGCGGGCAGCGGCTAGAGCGGCTACATACTCTATGCGCGCATGTGTGTATGTATATATATATGTATGTGTAATACATACGTGTGTATATATATGTATGCGTGTACATGTGTATACATATATATGAGGGCGTTAGCTCTGAGCCTCTTTCCTGCGGCACCCCGGCTCGGTGGGGAGCCCCGCTGAGCTGGAGACGAGTCTCTCCCACACTCATGCTTGCACACTCGCACACACACAGAGGCACAGGGCTTACATCACTCCTTTCCCAGCGCTGCGCCTTGCCACCCGGGCAAAGGGCAGAAACCGAAGGGCTCCGGGCTCTTCCTCACTGCCGAAGCGAGGCACACGCGGGCTTCTGCTCCCGGGTGGGCTGCCGGGGGCTTTGTGGCTTTTTTTGTTTGTTTTTCTGTTTGTTTGGGTTTTTTGTTTGGTTGGTTTGGTTTTTTCTTTTCTTTATATCGGTTTTGCGCTGGCAGTCAGTCACGTCCATCCTCCTCTCCTGACGGCGGGCTCCAGTCGCGCAAGGCACGCCGCTCGCCCGCGGGGCTGGGGTCGGCTCAGCCCAGAGTCCCCGGGCCTTCGCTTTGCAGGGCCACAGCAGCGAAAAGTTTTACCTGCCCGAGCGGCCCTCCCGCTCGCTCCCCGCGGTGAATCAGGCCCAGGCGCTTCCCCAGGCGATGATCCGTCCCCGCCTCAGTCACGCTACCTTCCTCCCGTGGGGCTGAAGTCCGTGCGGCCGCCGCTCGCACGCTGACATCGGCGGGCAAGGGCCAGTGGCGACCGTGCGGGGTCGCGGGGCCGGGCAAGGGCGAGTGCCCCCCCCCGGGCAGGCACAAGCCCGCCCTCCGAGAAGGCAGGGCCGGGGCCGTTCCTGCTTTGGCGGCAGCAGCATTTGCTCTCCCCTGCTTGTCTCCGCGGAGGCGGGAGCGACCCGAGCTGCCCCCCGCGCCCCCGTCGCAGCCCTCCGCCTTCGGGGCAGGCGGGATGGTCGCAGGCGCAGGGGAGAAAGCGATCAAACAAGTTCTCCTCGGCCCCGAAACCACAGATCGACCAAGGGACCTGGGAAATTCGCCCAGCACCGGCAGAGCCCCGTCTCACCGGGCGGACAGCGCGGAGCTCCCTCCGCTCCTGCACAGAGGCGCGGAACATCGGTTCCGTTCCGCCCGCTTCTGCCCCGCGGCTCTGCCCCGCACAAGCCGGGGCCGAGCTCGCGAAAAGCGGCCTCAAACGCCTTTTTTTACTAAAAAGAAAAAAAAAAAATTCGCCACAAAACCAAAAACACAAACAAATTCAGGTTTCTTTTATTTCCTCTCTTTTCTTCCCTGAGAAAAACATGCAGGAGAGTGGAGAAATTAATTCGAAAAAGGGCTCGCATTTAGAAAACTTCAGGTTTAGCAATCAATTAGTCCAACACCGTATGGAGCTCCGAAGGTGTAAATCCTTCTATGTTCCTGGATTATTGACTGTTACGGTCTATCGGGTGCGTAATATTCAGAACTACACATGTATAACACGCGTACCAAAGCAGGCATTTAGGAAAGTAAATTATATGCCCCGCAAACGCTTAGGTGCGCCGGGAGGCGGTCCCCTTCACTCTTTCCTTGGCTTGAACCGGGGTGTGAGACCCCTCACCCCACTCACATTCCCCCCTCCCCCACTCCGCAACCCCCTCCGCACCAGCGCAGCGCTGCCCGTGCGACCGGAGGTGGCCGCCGAGGCCAGGGGGGTGCAAACCTGCCCTAGTCCCGCCGGCTGCCACCGCACCCGCCCCACGACGCAGCACAACGGCTTTTTGGAAAAACTTCCCCGGACTCAGACGTCAACTATTTTCCCAAGGAAATTATTTCCCTTCAAAAATGCTAATCAACCTCGTAAGGAAAAAAAGAAAAAGTCTTTTATTTGATAGGTATGAACAAACGTACAGGTATGTAAGGATCGGTATCTAGCTATTTTAGAAAGACACATAGGGATGAGCGCACTCGTACATGAAAACAATACAAAGAGAGGACAGAGGGAAGCGCACAGAAAATAACCCAAAGGAGATATATCGATATTTACGTTTAATTTTGACCTTTGCAGCCGCGCCGATCCGACTGACAGGGCCCTGCGCACGCCGCCGGGGTTCAAAGTGCGGGGAGGCACCGTTCGAAAACAAAAGAACGGAGCCGAGCAGAGATACGGCCCCGGGGCGCCGGCCGGCGGGGAAAAGGGGCCCCGAGCTCCCCGGGTGGAAGGGACCCGCTCCCGGTGCCGCAGCCTTGGGGTCGGCGGGGGCTGCGCGGGCCGGGCCCGGGGGGGCAGTGGATTGGGATGTGGATTAGGATGTGGATTGGGAAGCAGACGGCGCTGCTCGCTCGCACGCCCGGTGCTGGGGGCCGCACTGCAAGCGGTCCGGAGAGGCCTTCCCGAGGGCCGGGACGGGGGGGGTGCGAGCCCCTTGTTTAACCCCTCTCCCCCCACTTCCCGCTTCTCTAAATAGATATTCTGCAAATTCCCCATTTCGTTGTGGTTTTTTTTCAACCTCTGTGCGGCCTCCATTGTTCCAGGTTCACACTGCCACCGCCGATAAGGGGAAGGAAAGCATCCAAAAAAAAAAAAAAAAAAAAAAAGAAAAAAGAAAAAACACGACCCAAGATTTTGATTTACGACCTAATCAAAACATTATATCTTTGGTCAAGTGGCGCAGAAAAAATGATGACCCTCAAGGCTTCAGCTAGGGGGAGAAAGAGAAATTCAGATTACACTCGGAGTGATTTATGTCCTCTCTGAGCGGTCACGTTGATTTTTCATCGTTTGAGCCATTACATAGTAGAGTGGAAAACTCTAATCCTTTTTTTGTTTTGTTTTGTTTTGTCCGGAAACGGTATATATTGTTCTTCTAAACGTATATGCCTATATGTACAATGTATATATAATATATATTCTTTCTCCACGCACACACATATACTAAATATATACACGGACATATATATATGAGAAGACTATAAATAACCAATGCCACCGAGAAGAAACAAGAGCCGAAAAGAGCGTGTAAAATACCGTGCCGATACCCGCAGCGACCCGTTCGCTCATTTCCAAGCCCGTCCCGCCGAGAGGGTTTGGGCAGAAAAGCGCTCGCGTTTTTCCGGCTTCCCCGACACCCGAGGGGGTCTCCCGGCCTCCAGTCCCTTACAGGCGTCGCCCCCAGACCTTCCGCCCACAGCCCAGTGAGGAGGAAGAGAAGAAGGAGGAGGAAGGGGACATTTTTGGAAGTCCCTGGCACTCACCCGGGTGAGGTGTTGACACGGTGCAGAAAAACCAAGGGGAGAGGCGTTGGGTCGGGGCGGCGGCGAGGCCGGGCACGCCGAGGTGGGTAGAGGGGGCCCGCCTGCCTCCCTCCCGCCCCAAGCACAGAGGGTCTATCTCTCCACGGACCCCCTAGCAGCAACATACAGAGAAAAAGAACACTAAACAAACAAAACAAATAAATAAAAGAAAAATTCTATGAGGAAAAGGGAAAAAAAGCCAATAAAAAGGGGGGGTGGAGGGGAAGTGAGGACTTGGGTTTGTCCAAAATGGGAACATGAGGGGGGCCCCCCTTTCGGGTGGGGGAAGCATTTTGTCCGTGGGAAAGCATAGAGCGCCGATTTCTCCCCTCTCCCTTCTTCTCTGCTCCTCTCCCTGTGTAACCCTGTGGGGGGAACACCCCCATCCGCGGTGTCTGCCGGGGAAACCCCGGGGTGGAAGAAAGCTCCGAGAGCGCTCCATTTGCGCGCCAGCGGAGCCCTCACACACCCCTAGGCTCCCTCTGCGGCTCCTCACGGCCTTACGAAAACGCGCAAGGAGCGCGGAAAGGCCCCTGTGCACCTCGCTGGCGATCACTCCTGCGGAATTTCTTCGTACATCGGTATCCCCGTCGGGCGCCGGGTCCTGCCGTCCCCTTCCCCCCCACACCAGCCCCTCCTTGCCCGCCCGGGGTGTGAGGCGATGGGAGGGCCAAACAGCAATTCATCTTGATTTGTTTCAATTTTGTCCGGCGATGGCAAAGTTATAATCCTGTATAATTTCAGGAACAAGCAGGTTGAGAATGAATGGGTCGATATTATTTAAAACAAAACACGGGAGAGCACGACCTTTCCCTTCAACGACGTGTTGCAGCACGAAGTCGCAGGAAACTCGGGGCTAACCTCTCACCCCCCGCGCTCCGCGGGGTTGCGGTTATTTGGGCTGTTCTTTGTTTCTCTTCATGTCTGAAAGGGGGATTTGGAAATAGTAATGTAATATTACATTAAGGATCTCCCCGCTGAAGGGAGAAGGTGAACGCAGGGAGCGGCAAAGGGGACAGATTATTTTGAACAGGAGCAGTTTGTTTGCAGACTGACTGTTCTTTTCCTTCCCCCCCCCCCTTTTTTTTTCCCTCGTCACTTTCTCTTCTTTAATGTAATAAAAGCTTCCTTCACAGCAGGAGAAATTTATGCCTGAGATACAGCAACTTTGTAGCTGATAATTCTCGAGGCTAACAATGTCAAATAATCCCTTTTCTCTGGGCTACGCAGGGGAATAAAGGGATCCTGCTGCACGGAAGGCAGCATGTCCAAGCCCTGCGTTTCTCTAGCATGCAACGCTAGCGAGAGAGAATATTTTTTTTACGTGAAAAAAATGCCGGCATTTATTTGTATTGCAATAAAAAGTACTGCCCTGTGTTTCCAGACAACGAGATTTAGTGTCAACGATCAGTCAATCACTGCGGACCAGTTGCCGCTGCGCAGCTTGGCTCATTAAATAAAAATCCAGACAAAGCTGTATGCTGTATATTTTACTCCCATGAAATAAAACACATTTTTTTCACGTTTGCTGAAAAGTAAAACAATAATATTGTACGAAATGATATACACAGGGCATGTTTTACATTGCAATATCAGAAACATCATTGCATCCACCAGAGGTACTATTCTAAAACTGATATTCACACAATGGGGTTTTTTTTAATAATTATATGTTAGAAACATACAGTGTCGCATTTAGTATATACATTCCCTTGCTCGCAAGCGAAAAAATCCTAATCGCTTCTGTGTAACATGCTTTATTTTAAAGCCTAACCTTTTAAAAACACTGTTGTGATATTACTAACAACTGCTTTTATAAAATTAATTTGACATTTCGATATATATACATCCTTTCAGTCATTTTTATGTTAACAATGCTAAACTTAAAAAATAACAAGCTTATAGGAACATTAAAATGTCATATCATATCCAGTCAAACATTTGTCCATATATATATATATATGTCCTTGTAATTGTTGAAATACTCTTAGTGAAAGAAAGATCTCATAATCTGTAGGAGGTCCTTTGAAAACAAAGGAACTATCTTATTTCAGTGGTTTCCTCTTTTTTTCCTCTCTCTCTCTCTTTTCCTTTCTCTCTGCCTCTGATTTTTCCTCCTGTCTCTTTCTGTCTAGTGCCCATTACTTTCTAGCGTAATTCTCAGTCTCTGCGGGAGATGGGGGTGGGATCCCCATGCAGTGTTTCCTACTGGGGTGTCTCACACGGGTCTGTCCACCGCATACTGGCAAGCGCTCAGGTTGGAAGCGGGGTTCTGCACGCTGGCATAGCCAAAACTGGAGTGCTGCTTGGCTTTAAGTCTCAGACTCGCCAAGCTCGAGTTACATGTGTCCCTATAAACATACGGAGGTGTTGGAGGAGCATAAGGACAGGCTGGCGTTGGCACTGCAGAATTCAGGGAGGGATTGCTCAAGTTGTTCAAGTTATTCAGGCTGTTGAGGCTGGAGCCAGGGACCCCGGTGACTGCAGAAGGTACCATGCTTGAAGACATACTCATGGAGGAGATGGAGTTTGGAGGGGAGAACATGCTCTGAGAAGACAGAGGGTTGACATTCATGGAGTTGAAGAAAGGAAAGCTTTTGGTGGAGAGGGAAGCGGAGGTCAGGCCCTTAGCTGCCCAGTTGTTGTACGAGTAGCCGGGGTACATATCATCGTAGGGCTGCATGAGGCCGTTAAACTGTGGACCGAAGCCGTTTTTGCAAAGCTCGGCTTGCTGGTTCCTTTCTCTCTTTCTCCATTTGGCTCTGCGGTTCTTGAACCAAACCTTCAAAAACGGGAGGAGAGAGAGAGATGCAAGACGCGAGTTAGTCAGGAACCGCCACTGCAGTCCTTTGCAAGTTCTCGGGGCAGCAAACTAACGTGCCCATATATACATATATTTATAGACGTGTACGTACATACATATACATATATATGTTTGCCTCCTTCCCTCTGGAGCCCCGCGCTGGGCCGGGGCAGCAATGTGCTGCTGGGACCGCGGAGCATCCCACGGGCCCTGGTGTCGCCGAATTGCATGACAGATCCGTGGTCGCTCCCTTCCCCTCCCGTCCTCCCTCCGGCATAATTTGCGATTCTCTAATTCGCACAATAGAGGTCAAAGCTTCCTTTTTATTTTTTTTTTATTTTTTTTTTTTCATTTCCGCTAATTTCTCTCTCTTTTTCCCCTCCTTCCTTGGCTTATTCCGCACTGAACCCCTTCAGGGGAAATACAATAGTGCAAAAGAAAGGGCAAAACGCCTGGAAACCCGCGGAATTTTAAGGCGATGTTTCCTATTACGGGAAAGGAGGGGGAAAACAGCAACTAATAAATCCTTGCTTCAGTTTGTTAAAGCTACAAGTTCCTCTTGCGCGAAAGCTTCTAGAGCCGAAAATCACTTTCTAAACAAACTTGTTCGACTGCTCTTTGGCGAAGAAAAAAAGGAAAAATAAAGAAATTGCCGTTTAACAACGTGCTAAATGAGATCTAAGGGACCTTTCCCGCAGACAATAGGGCAAACGAGCCCTTTCCCAATCCACATCTGGGTGTTTGACCCGTCGGGCAGCCGCCAGCAGCAGCCTTCCCATGTGTATTCGAGCCGCTCTGGGGTGTTTGCAGGAACTCCTCCGGCACAGCCGGGCAGGGGCCTCCCAAGCACCACAGAGGACGGGCCCCAGCTGGCTGCACCGCGCCGCCCGAAGCCAAACCCCCCCGCAAAAGCTGCGCCGCGACCAACACGGCTTCGTTCTCCGACGGGGCACCAACCGCGGCCGGTACCCGCTCCCCGGCCCCTCTAGCAACCGACCCGATTCTCACTGCATCGTTATCTTCAAGCGATCACAGGGAGAGGATTTGTGTGGGATTTCCGAAAATCGGGGGTTTCGGCCCTTTTGGATTTTTTTTTTTTTTTTTTTTTTTTTTTTTACATCCAGCGCGATGTTTGCGCGCCAGCGGGGTCCGGCCTCGGTGTCTGTGCAGCGCCGTGATGGTCCCATAAATCTCAGAGTGGGGGGGGAAAGGGCGGAGAGAGACGCTCGTCAAATTGGGAAACCAAAAGAAAGAGAAAATGCAAGGAAGGGCACGTCGGGAGTGCCTCGCAGTGAAGTAAAAGCCCTTGTGTATTTTACAGCTTTTTCTCATTAGAGGCAGCGCAGGTTGCAGCCTGTTCCAAGTTGCTTTCTTGGCTAATGTTTTCATTAGCGTTTCGATCAAAAGGAGCAGGACGCATTGCACGGTGAGGCCGAAACGTGCAGCAAACCATATTCCAGAGAGAGAGACAGAGATCCCAATCTGTCTCGCTTTGACAGAAATGTCCTGCTCTGCCCTGCTTTTGTGCGAAGGCTCTGAAGTCTGCATACAAACCGAAATCGAAAGCAGCTGCAAACATTTCAGCCCTCTTCCCCTTTCCCCCTCCTTCCCGATCCCCGCTGCTCGAAGCCGGTGTGTCGTGTCGGACTTACCCGAACCCTGGCCTCGGTGAGATTGGTCCAGACGGCGATCTCCTCCCGGGTGGACATGTCCGGGTAGCGATTCCGCTGGAAAGTGGCCTCCAGCTCCTGCAGCTGCTGGCTGGTGAAATGAGTCCGCTGCCGCCGCTGCCTCTTCTTCTTGGAGGGGTCCTCAGGCCCTGCATCTTCGTTCTTGCTCTGCTGGTTCTTATCTTTCTCTGTAAGGGGAGGAAACAAAAAACAACAAGGAGGAAAACGGGGGCACCTCAGCCTCCGAAGGCTCCTCTTCAGCCGCTGGGGAAGGGCTTGTCCCCAGCACGTTAGGCTGCACTTAGCGCGGCTCGGCGGTGTAATGATTAACCCGCCCGGCCTCCCGCCGCTGCTGCCCCTCCGGCACCCACGGACGGATTCCTCCTGGAGAAACAGTCACCGCCAGGGGAGCGGGACGGAGTCGTCTCTCCGTCGGTCTGTATGCAAGATTTTCGCCTATCGATACATGCAGGTTTTTCGTCTATCTGTATCCGTATTGTTCTCCCATCTGTATACATGTAATCCGTATTATTTGCCCATCTATACCCGTCCTATTCGCCTTCCTGTATCGTGCTATTGCTCTGCCTGTCTCCGTATTATTCGCCCATCTGTATCCACACCATTCGCCCATATATATCCATATTATTTTTCCATCTATACCCATATTATTCGTCGATCTGTATCCGTATTATTCGCCCATCTGTATCCTTGTTATTCGCCACCGCTGTACATGCTGTTCACCTATCCTTATACACGTCGTTATCTTTTATACGCCGGCACACAGACACCGCATGCGAAAAAAAAACCACGAAACGGGTCTCGCTCGGGTGCGAAGCGATCCCGTGCAGAGAGGGGCAGCGGCGGCGGAGCGCGGGCCGCGGGGCTGCCGAGGTCACCGACCGGGCCAGTGCAGGGCAGGGTGGCGGGGTGCCCGCCGGGCACGGGTCCCTGCCTCTCGCCCCCTCTTACCTGCGGCCTCGGGGCTGGAGGTATCGGAGATGGTGTGCACCTCCAACCGGTGCTTGGCAGACTCCAGAGAGGAGCGCGCCTGCCCCGGCGCCAGCGCCGTCGCCATGGCCAGCGCAGGCTGGTGGTGGTGGCAAGATGATGAAGAGGAGGAGGAGGAGGAAGGTGAGGAGGAGCACAGCTTATTCCCGGCTCCCAGGCGCTCCAGGCTTAACGGGTCCTTCATGCAGTTCATCGGCAAAAGGACGCCAAAGTCTACGTGCGCGCCTAGGGGGTCGGTAGAAGGAGGTGTGCGTGTGTCTGTAGGTGTCGGTACGTGTAGGAGGGTCGGCGCGGCGCCCCCTGAGCGGGCACGGAGCGGCCCCGCGGCTCCAGGGGTCAGAGCTGCTGGGCGGGGAGCCGCTGCAGGGCCGGCGGTGCTCGGCTAGCGCCCGGGCGGCACGGCGAGCCCAGGAGCCCCCGCCGCCCGGGGGGCGCGGCGGCAGCTGTGGCGGCGACAGGCGAGCGGGCGAGTCTGGTCTTGCAAAAGCCGTCACGGCGACACGGCTGCTCCCCGGCCGTCGGCCCCCGGCCCGCCGCGGGGGTCCCCGTGGCGGGGGCGGCGACGAGCGGTGGCGCTCCGCGGGACGCTCCTCTCCGCTGCCCGCGCATGGGCCCGCACCGCACCGCGGCCGGCCCCGCACCGCATCAGCTCAGCCGCTTCCCTCTTGGCCTGACATCTTAAACCGGCGGCGGCCTTCCCCGCGCCGGCACGTCACCCGCCTCCGCCCCGCCCCGCCCTCGCCCCGCCCCTCCGCCGCGCCCCGCCCCGCCCAGACCCGCACCGCCCCCTGCGCTCGCCCTGCAACCGACGCATCCGCCCCCCGAAACCTCGCGTTTTCTGCCCGGTTTGCCCGGCGGACGGTACCGGTGCCCAGAGAGCCCGACCTCCGCCGGCCGGCACACGGGACACTCCGTCGGGGCGGCTCCGGACACACCCGACCGCGCCCCTCCGCCCTGGCGGACCTGCAGGGGTGAGGAATAGAAAGCTCGGCACTGACACAGGGGCAGCAAGGAGGAAAAAGGCAAGGAAGCTCCAGCCCCGATTTCCTCGTTATGGATGAGGCAGAAAATAAACGGGAGGGGTGTGCGACCGGTTAGACGGTGGATCTTTGACTGATAACAGCAATAGTAGCAAAAACAGCTACAAAACCGACAGCTAAACACGAACAACAAGAATAACCACCCCCTTGCGATACAGCTAAGGAACGTTTCATATCACTCTCAAAGGAGTAAGGGGGAGCGTGTACATCCCAGCCCCCGAGCGCTTGCAATCCCCGCGCTCGCCGGCTGTCTTGCCCGCCTGCGCCTGCACCGAAGGCGGAGAAAACGGGAGAAAAATCCTCTCGCTGGCACTGCCATTCCCGTCCCCTCTTTGCAGCTGAGTTGCCAGCAGCAAGCCCCCGAGGAAGACTTCCACCCCAGTTTTACACCTTATTAGCGCGGTTATCCGCAGAGATCGTTCCCCTCTCTCGGGGGGCGACCCACGCGGACCGTCCCACTTCCCGGCGCGGCGCCCCGAACTCTCGAAAGCCGTTTGCAGAGTGTGACCAAGCCTCGCACCGCGCTGGTCTCCGGCACACAAATCTCTCACTCAGATCACTCGACCCAACCCTTCCCGAGGTTTGAGGGGGCAGGATATGACCCTTCAGCCCCGGGCAGCGGCGGTAGAATGGCGGGGTGTGGTGTCCCGCCGTCCCCTTCTTATAGCGCAGAGCACAGGCTACTGGGGACGTGGGTCTCGCAGAACGAAGGAGGAGCGAGACTGTTTCTAGCGGATCTAACTCGGGGCCAGGTTGCCCTGCCGTGTTAGTTAGGACACCTGGGGTCAGAGGACCCTGTCCCCGAGCCCTCCTCGCGGGGGACCCGGGGAGTCGCTCCCTGCCGAGCCGGCACTGCCCCCGGGGACCTGTGACCCTGTTAGGGATGGGAAGCCCGAGGTAGCCCAGGCGCGGAAAATGCAGGTTATGTCTCTATCTGCAGTTTCCCTGCATGGTCACGGGCATCGAAAAGTTCCTGAAAGCTTCCCCTTGATGTGGGCCTCCACACCCACTGGTCAGAGCCCAAAGTTTTCTGTATCCCGTTGCTTCCCCACGTCCTTCCCCCCCGCCCCGCCAGCCGCAAGGGTCCTTCTTAATCGCTGATGCTCGTTGGAGATGCGTATCATTCCTCGCAATCTTACTAATCGCTAAATTATACATATTACTTTCGTAGCCTGTTAGTAAAGCAGGTTAAATTAATTTACATTCTGCTCATTATCTGGTGTTTAAATGACGTGTTTTTATCCCTGAGATTTGGCAAAGAATCTCTTTCCTCAGACCCCACAGCGTTTCGACGGAGACAATGCTCTTACATTTGTAGTGGATTTTAATCTGATAAGACTCTAATTTGCTTAAGTCTTTTAAATAGGGGGTTTAAAATGATTCTAGCCGTTTTCTTATTGAATTTCCTCTAATTCCCCCAAGATCATAAAGTATATGTGTAAAGTAAATATTTCCTCCCTTTGCACCGGCAGCAGATGACCTATAACTAAGTCAACATGAATCCAGCTCCATTCTGCACAATTTGTTTACCAATCATATCCCCGTTTCTTCTTAACCTCTCGCTACCTCCGCAGTTCTGCACCCAGAAATCCCATCTCCTCCCTGCAGCCTTTCCCTACGACAGGACCTCGCCAAGGCCGCGGATCCTCGGCCTCGCTGCAAGGTGCCCTGGGAGGGGGCGCTGCCCTTCTCCAGCCCCCATGCTGGGGTTGTACCCGGCCCGCAAACCCCTGGGGAGGTGGAGCCAGAGGAAGATGGGATACGGTGACTTCCCGCATTATATTTTTATTTAATAGAGCAATGCAGCCCGCTCGCAGATCAGCCTTTATCCCCCTTGCTAAATTTTTTTTGCCTTCATTTTTTTTTTAGTTAGTTTGGGAAAATGCTGGTTTCTTCCGTCGCGATTTGGAACGAAAATTCCCTCCCGGCTGCGCGGCGCAGATCGCCTTTTAAGCGCTTTATGCGGTTGCAGGTGCCGTGCCCGCCGCGGCCCCATCTGTCCCGGGACACTCGGCAGAGACGGGCGGGTCCCAGCCCACTCCCGCCAGGGAACGGGGAGAAAAGGGGCAGAGTCGGTCACTACATCGCCCTCCCACACCTTCCCCAGCGTCAATCCCAGCGGACTCGGTGGCCGTCCCTGCGTCCCCAAAAGTGGGGCACAGCAGCGGCCCAGCCCCCTGCAGCCCAGAGGGAGAGGGTGCCGGCATTTCCTTACATGCCTTTGATTAAAACTCCCCCACTCTGGGTGGGAGGGGAGCTACCACGCAGCATTAGTTGTCATGGTGACCATAAATCACGTAAATCCAAAAATACCCACCTATAATCTGAGATGAAGCTTTTATTTCCCGAGTGAAATAATATTTTAAAAGCTGTCAGCCAACCGAAAAACAACCTAATTGTAGTCACCCAAGTAATATATTAGCGGTAAAGATTTCAATTAAAATGTCAAAAGTGTGGTCTTTTTTTTTTTTTTCCTGATGGAAGCTCCCATCGCTCTCGGCTTCGGGTCCCGGCCTCATAACCTGCGTACGATCTGTCCGCGCCCGCTACGCAGGCTTGCCATATCTCCCTCCCCCCCCAAAAAAGCCCAACATTTTGGGGGAATTTCCCCCGGTGTTGAAGGGCTTGCAGGGGATGCGCCCCGGTGGGCTGTGAAAAATGGGGATTTGGGGCTACTCCCCATCGCGCTCCACCTTCTGCATTTCCTTTTTAATTTTGATTTATTTTTTTTCTTTTTCCGAGGGTGTTTTTCAGTCTCTCCTTCCCAAGGTCCCTGGTGCGGGAGGCGGGCTGGCCGGGAGCTGAGCGGCTCGCCTGGGGGCGCTTAGGGGGTGGCGGGACCTACTGCGCGTATTTATTTTCCCACTTTTCATTTATCTCCTTATGGGTTCGTTGTTTCTAGGCGTAATACTCTCCTAAACGGGTAAATTGGTTCTTATGTAGAGTCTCCAGCTAGTCCTGTTGTCTTTTACCTTTGGCTTGTTGTCTTTCGCCTATCTCGGATTACCGGGTATTCTCCTCGATGAAGAGCCATTAATTACCCATTCAGTCAATATTAGGAAGACTACAGAGCTTTTTACATAGGATTAAGAAGACATCAGATTGTTCCGTTAGTATATTCCTACTCACGAATAAGCTTTCGTTATACATTTAGTTTTCCCTGGAGTGTAGCTAACAACTGCTGCATATATTATTCTCAGACGACGGGGGGGGGGGGGGGGGTAGGGGGAAGGTGGAATTATATGTCCAAAGCGCAATAAATTTATTTTAATTTGCGTTTGGCGGGGGCTGCGGAAAGCGGAGCGCAACTTCCGCGGTTCCGTGCAGGGGCAGCTCACCGGCCGAGTGCGCTCCGCCCCGGCCTGGGGGAGAGTCCGACTCCACCGCCCGGGCCACAACTCCGGGGACAAATTTGGCCACGTTATGTAGCGAGGACAGTGCCGCTCCGGCTCCGCCTCGGCCCCCCCCGCACCCGCTCCCTCCCGCAGGGGCGGAGGCTGCGCGTCCATCTCTTCCCTGGACTCAAAAAAGGCGGCGGGGACCCTGTATTTGCAGGCTGCCGGGTCTTCGGTTTATCTGCACGGAACGCTGAATCAGCGTTGGGGTGTTGTTTTCGTAAAAGAGATGTTAAGTTATGGAATATTCAAATCAAATAATATTAAGAAAAAAAAAAACTTCTTTTTTTCCCCCCTTCGTTGAAACAATCAATTTATGATGCTGAATGATGATATAAGGCGGAATGTAGTTTCAACATTCTATGTTGGAGGCTGCTGTTTCAGCAATACCCAGATTATCGATTACAGGAAAGGATTCCTTAAGTAGAATTCACTCAGCTAACGAATTTTATAGATTATGTATATACGCATTTACACACAAAAGAATTGTTTGAATAAACCCGCCAGTAACTATTTACTCGTGCTGTGAGGCTACTGAAGTGTTCCTAATTTCGCGGGACCCAGCGACAATTTTCCCGTCTCTGCGGGTAAACATGACAGATATCGGGCTGCGTTTGACACTCTGGGCTGCAATAATATTTTCATACTTTCCCATTTTCCTTCCCCCGGCATGGCCACGGACCCGTTTCTTTTGGAATCTCTCTCCCTCCCGGCGCCCATTTCCCCGCGGGAAACCACCACGCCCGTGTCGTTTTGGAGGGTCTCCTGAATTTCGTTTCCTCCTTTCATAGAAGTATCGATTTGATCAAACATTCGCTTTTTTTTTTTTTTTTTTTTACTACTATTACCAATCCTTCTAGTTAGTGATTATTCTCCCTGTGCCCACCGACGGTAATTAACTCGCGAAATTACCCAGCCGCCCTCGTAATTCCCGAAACTGAACTCTGACACACGGGGTCCCAAATAACCCCCGCTCCGCTTCCACGCCTCTCACCCAGCCCGCCCCAAGGACCAGACATTTGGCGAGGTAATTCCCATAAAGCACGAAGTCCTAACGGTCAGATAAAGCAAAAAATCAACGAGCACCGCACGACCAAAAACAAATGCAAGCCAAACCCCAACAAAACTCGCCCGAATCAACAAAAACCACCCGTGATTTCTATGATGTGCAGCAAGTCGCCCGAACAGCTCAGGATGTTTCAAGACTTGCCATTATCTGTCTCACAGAAACACGGACTGGGGCTGCTCGCAGGGATCATCCCCACATCTGCAGCGGTATTTCCGCATCCGCGATCGTTCCGCGTTTCCCTTCCCCGTAGATGGGAAGGTTTTAATGTTCAGGTAACCCCGCGTTACTTTTTCTGCTCAGACTTATATTTTAATTAATGGCATTAGAGGTGTTTAGATAGTAATTTCCCCTGCAGCCCGACGGGTAAAAACCAGACCGGCTGATACGGTAACGAGGCAGGAAATTTTGCGTGTACTACAATAATCCGGGTTCATAATTGATGGTTAAGAAAATAACCATTTGTTTCTCTGCAGAGGAAGTAAAAGTTACCGTGTCAGGGAGCATATGTGGATATTACTTTTATAAATACTTAGCCGAATAAAGCTGGCGTGGAAGGGCTCATAAATTTATTATATCAGGAAGGTCCCCACTTTCCCATTAGATCGTGCAAAGGGCTTTGATTAAGACCACCTGTTCGTCGGGAGGAAAAGGCAGGGAAGGGTAAAAAGGCCTTTCTTATTTGCAAACCATATATAAAGCGATGTCACCCTTCCTTTCCACATTATTTAACACTTATTACTGGCCGAGGAAAAAAGTGCCAGACCTTGGTAAAGCCTATTTGTGCACAATTTAATATCATGTATGTTTCCGGGATTAAAAATTATCGGCTTGTAATACCTTCGCGTTTGGAATTACCCCGGATTTTGCCCGCTAACCTTCCTTTAGCCTAAGCGTTACTTCTTCTAGGAGTTTTGATGTCCAGCTAGCAAAGCCTGCTTAAAGTCTCTGGGGGAGGGTGGACTCAGGATGGGGACGTGGCTCCTCCTGAAATCACTGGATGTTATTTGAGAAATAGCGAGCTGTTTGGCCGAACAGGGTTAATACAGTACTCTTACGAGGAAGTGTTTAACCACGAGACCAGGAATACGTGCATTATTAATTCACTCTAGTTTCCTGTATTATTAATTCAGGTTAATATATTTTATTTAAACAAAATTACGTTTATCTTGGATTAAACAGTCTCTCGAAATACAGAGCGCTTGTTTTCTTCTTTGTAATGTGTTTGCATTGCTGTTTTTCTTTACCAACTCTCGGGCTCGCCTACCAGACACCCTGAAACGGACAGGGGAAGAGAAGGCAGGACCTTGCCCTGCCTGCAGACGGGGCGCTGAGGGGTGCCTGCCTGTGGGGGCAGGAGAGGGCTGGTGGCTTGTTTACGGGCAGAGGGGGGTCAAAAAATAGAAAATAAAAATAAATCCCAGCGCGACGCTGCGAGTATCTGAAAGGCGCGCTGACAGCGATGCTTTATTTGGGGCGGGGACCGGCTGGCGGAGGGTGTTAGTGCTCGCCTGCAGCCGCGGGGCTGTCAGTGCACCCTCTTTCCCTTCCCCCGCGGCCGCGCATCTTCAGGCGCAAGTGGTGCCCGGGCGCAAAGCCGCGCCGCGCTACGCAGCCGGCGGGCAGCAGAGGGCGCCCTGGCGCCGCGCAGGCGGGCCCGGCGCGGGGCTTCTATACGTCTGTCCGCCTGTCCGGCAGCGAGGCCCGCGGAGCGGCGCGGAGGGGCCGCCGCTGACCGGTGGAGCTGGGGGGCGGTGGCCCGACGAGCTGGGTGCCAGCGGGCTCCTTGCGGCCCTCCGGCGCCCCGCTGAGCTCACCCTTTTTGATGTCCACCTCCTTGGAAAACAGACACTCGACGGCGGTGGACTATAACCCTGAGGATGGGGACACGGAGTTGGGCGGGGGGGGACAGGGGAAAGGCGATCAGGGCCCGCTGCTGCGCACCCCCCCACAGAGGCAGCGCCGCTTCCCGGAGGCTGCCTCCCCTGGCTCCGCACCCGCGCACCGCACGGCATCGGGGCCGCGGTGCCTCCGGCACGGCAGGAGGTTTCTCTTACCTAGCTGAACACAGGCGGAGACAAGTTTGCGGCAGTTGGACTCCATTACCCGTTACCTGCAAAAGATGAAGGCACAGGAGTTTTAAAGCAATTATTTTGGGAGTGAAAAATAAATGCAAAAAAGTAACGCAATCGCCCCGGGAGATATGTCGCAGCGATGCTGGCGGGACCGTCACCTTTTCCCAGGGACGTCTGCACGATACCCCTTCTCCTCACCTCAAACTCAGGTCCTACCCGAGTCACACCACGGGACGGGCGCAAACCCCGTGGCCATTTCCCAGCCCGTCGCACGGCTCGACCTCCCTCCACCTCTAGTTATTTCGGGATCTGGAGGGGAGTCCCCGAACCTCGCGGCCGTGGTCTGCCCCGGGACATCCCGTCCCAGGGGTGCTGTGGGGCACCGGGTACCGACAGGGGACTCCTGAGCGGCGGGAGATTCGCGGCCGCGGCTGCGCCAGCCGAGGCCCCGTTTCCCGGCTGCGCCTCCGCGCTCCCCGGCCGCCGCCGGCGCCTCCCCGGGCCTGAGTGGTTGGACAGTAAAATCACGGGATTAGTGCCTGATTGAGATGTCTGTTCGTGAGATATTACAAAATTCATTATCACAGCTCTCTACTAACTCGATATGAAGTAACACAGATGGGATTTTATTAGTCCAGGCTTCAAATGTTTACTTATGATAATTTCGGGGGAAATTTGCATGTCACCATCATTTCGGTAATCTTTTTTTTTTCTTCTCTTCGCCTCGTTTTTTAATGTCTGAATCGGGCGCATTATTAGCTGGTGCTTAGAAATGCGGCAGCCAGGAGCCGAAGCACGTTTGGGATGAGCGGCTCCCGCCGCGGCGGCCGCTGTGTGGGGCCCCGCCGGCTCCGGCCCCGCCGCCCTCCCTCGGGCAGGCAAGATGGGAGCAGGGGAAAAAGAGGAGGAATGGGATAATAATAATAATAATAATAATAATAATAATAATAATAATAATAATAATAATAATAATAATAATAATAATAATAATAATAGGCAAGGTGTGATTATCGGGACTCCTCCGTGTCTTGTGACTCGGCCGTTTCTATTCAAAGCCGAAGGACGCCAAGGAGCAACTCCGCTTCCCCCCAGTAGCCAGGCCTAGTACAGAAGCTGTTCCTAAATTAATGGAGAAGGCTATTAAGAGAACCTTAATTCTTCGCCGACGGTCCTTAAATCTGGATAGGTCTCCGTCAAGAATATTAGTCCTGCATGACAAATTCAGCTGCCCTCCCCCGTCTCCTGCCTCGATGGGTGATTTATCTCACGAGTGGAGGAGGCGCACAGCTCCCCCCCAACAAACGCACTGCCACGGAAGGGAAGTTTTTCCTTTCTCCTGAATCGGCAGTCTCCTCCAAGAAAAGCGCATTTCCCGGGCTAATTATTATCCTTTCCTGACTCTCAGTTGCCCGTATTGCTCCTTCTCTTTTTCCCTTCTGCATCCGCTTTTAATTTTTGTTGCACTCACCTCGCAGCGCGGGGCCAAGGGGAGTGATAAGTGTTTTTCTATTGTTTCCGGCCCGGCGACTCAGATTAAAGCAATTCCACTTGCTTTTCCATTTCTCCAAGCACTCCTCCACTCGTAATTAAATATCTCATCGCCTCCATCCACTCACAACCTCAACAATCCCACCAGCCATGAGAGATTTCCCTTTCTCCCCGCCTGTTGGGCCCGCTCTGCTCAGCAACAACCTGCTCAGAGCACTCGGGCTGTAACGACTGAAGGGCGCGGACAAAAAAGCGATGTCACACTAGAAATTTTTTTGGTATCTATCACTGTTCCCTCGAAGAGAAAAATTAAAAAAAAAAAAAAAAGAAAACAAGCAAAAACCCACAACATCTCCAAAACAGAGTCCTCTGGCAAATATCTCAGCAACGCCCAAAATACTGAGGTCCGTGATTTCGGCGGGAGGGTTTTTGCCAGAGGCCCGCAGCCGCTGCCGGTGGCTCTCAAACGAAAGGGAGGCTCTGTGTAGGGCCTACCTCTCTGTGATGCCCGCAGGGGCAGCCAGGCCCCGCTGCTCTTCCGCGGGTGGTGCCGGGGGTCCCGGCCGCGGAGCCCTCAGCCGGCGCGACAGACCCGCTCGCATGATTTTCCGGCGCCGCTGCCGTCCCTCGCCCGGCTCCACGACGGGAAGGCGCTGCCTGAGCGGCTGTTCCGCGGGGCCGAACGCGGCGGGGCCGGTTCCCCGGCTCCCGCCCCGGCGGGGGAGGCCCGGGCCGGCAGGGAAAACGGCGCGGAGGTAGCGCTCTCTCCCATCGTCGCCAGCCCTGCGGAACGGGCTGCAGCCGTTCGGGAGAACATCAGCAACTCGAGCTCGCGGCCCCGCCGACCGTCCTGGGGTGCACAGAGCCAGGACCAGTCGCGTCCGTAGCCCTGTACCCGTCCCGCCGACCCCCCACCTCCCTCCCTGAGAGCCCCCACTCACCGGAGCCGGCTGTGCTCTCCGCCCCGCTGCTTGCGCTGTTGGTACCGGTGCTGCCGGGGGCGGCGGGGCCGCGCCGGGCTCCTGTGCTGGCTGCGGAGCCGCGGAGCCGCCGCCACCGCTGGCTCCCTCCTTCCCCGGCCCTCCCGCGCCCCCGCCCCGCCCTGCCCGCCTCCCCGGGCCTTGACGTCACACGGGCTCCGTCGAACGCGCCCCGCCGCCGCCGCGGGGCCGGCCAGGGCCGAGGCGGGCAGCTCCGCGGCGCTCCGCGGGCACGGCCGCAGCGATAACGGCGGTAACGGCAGTCCCCGGCCGCGGAGGGGGCAGGGGGCAGGAGGAAGGACAAATGGCGGCGGAGGCGGCGGGCTAGGTAGCCAGAGGAGAACCGAGGTGAGCGAGGACGGTTGCGGCTCCTCCGCGCCCGCGCAGGACGCGCCCCGCCCCGTCGGGCTTGGGAGGAGGCACAAGTATCTGTGCCCAAAGTTTCCCGGGCGGGGCCGCCGGCTGTTCTTGCACCAGGTGTGAAGAGGGATCGCCAACCCATTGTGAGAGCACTCGGTTTCCTTTTTTAACCTTTTTTTTTTTTTTTTCTTTACTTCGTGTATATATGTATATATATACACACACAGATATACTTATATATGTGTGTGTATATATATATTTATATATACAAACCCGGGGATTCTTGTTCGTGTACGTATCGCTAGCGCAGAGCCAGGTTAGCCGAAATCCTGACGCTCACCTCTGTTACTCGCCTTGCCTCATTTTCGGACGATGGCGAGAAAACCCTAGGGTATGCTCTGTCCTCTTTTCCCCCAAATGACACCGAGTTGGAGCTAGGGGGGAATTTATTTTCGATTTCGCGATATTTTTCGTGTTTAATTAAATAACGATTTCGGATATTTCTATTTAGAACAAACTAAAGCGATCGCTTTTTCTCGCAGCATTTCCTCGGTTTTGTTTATAGAGAAAAATATGCGAAAATAAAATTGGCTTTTTCTCAACTCGGAGGCTGCACCTGATTTATTTGTGGCTATAGTTAAATTATTTCAGCCTGAAGTGAATTTGCGTTATTTGTAGGCGTGGACAGAGGGCTGAGGCTATTATTGCCGAAGGGGGAAAGTGAACCCTTGGAAGTGGCTAAATTTTCAGCGGGTCGTTTTTTCGGCGGCTCCTGGGGCAGCCCAACTGCGCTCAGCAGCACCACCGCTTTCCCGGCGTGCACAGAATAGCCCTTTGAACGAGACGTTGCAGCAGTTGCCACGCCAAGCGGAGACGGCTGCTTCCTCTCGTAAGAAATGAAATTGTGTGGGAGCTTTTCTAGGGAGAAATAAATTAATTGCATCCTTGGCTACCAGCGTTTCTGTCCTTGGGAGCGCTCTGCCAGGTTACATCCAGTTTCCCTGCGCATCCCAAGAGCGGGAGCGAGGGGCATTCCCAGCTTCCACCTCACACTTGTGTTTCCCCGCCGTGGCACATCTTTTCCATATCCCCCAGCCGCACTGTGCTTTAGACAGACAAGGCAAGACAGGCTTCGGCGCCCGCATTGGTAGTGCGGCAGCGAAGCGGGGCCGCCCGCGGCTCCGCACCCGCCGCAGCGCCGGGCGGCAGCGGGGTCCGACCGCCCCGGAGCCGAAACGGCTGAAGTGAGCAGCTGGTGGGAAATGCAAATGGATCCTGGAGAAACATAAGATACAGGGTGATTTTCATTCCCTCCTCGAGTGTGTGGAAGGAGCTGGACATACGTTTCACGCTCCTAATCCTTCTTTTACATTTTTAGTCATACTCCTATTAAACAACTAATTAATGCCCGGAATCACCAGGGAATACATTAGACATGCTGCCGTGGAAGAGGGGTTCCAGGGTGTCTGGAAACTGTGGAGCCGACTTAATACGCGGATTTCAAATTTCCCTCCCCCTCCACCCCCCCGCTTCTGTCAAAGCAATAAATGTAATAATAGATTTCAGGGCAAGCAAAGGCCGCGGCTGCTGTATTTATAGTCTGGCTGCCCCCTCCCGCCAGAGCACTGACAAGAGCTTTAAAAACCCCGACGAGCCGAGGGAGCCTTTCCTCGGCGGGCTGAAGCGGGGAGCGGCGGCGGACAAGGCAGCCGGCACCCGCGGCCCGGCTGGGGCGTGAATAACCGGGCTGAGGTTCCTCCGTCCCAGCCCCCGGTGGGCACGCCGGCTTTCTGAAAGGCTCTGAAAAAGGACTGGGGTTATTCCTCGCCCCGACAAAAGGAAAAGCTGTTTTAATAAATGCCTGTCGCGACTATCCGTTTGCAGGCTCCTAGTGCAGCCAGCGGTGTCCCCGACGGCGGTGGGAGCTGCGGGGCTTCTCCCTGGGTTATGCCGACTCTCAGCGTGGGCGAGCCGAAGTAACACCCGAGCTGCTTCCCCGCTGCCGGCGTGGGAGAGTTTTGCCCAGGGATGGGGGAAGGTAAAAAAAGAGCCAACAACAACAACAAAAAGGCAAAGCGTATCTAGCGGTGACTAAAAGTAAAGCCGTGTTTCAGGCATTCCTCGGTGTCTTGCACCGGCCGCCAGCGCTGTGGGACCGGTGGAAAAGGGAGTTATCCTCGAAAGTGTGCGGTGGGGTAGTTCATGACCATTTACTTTTTTCACGCCCGGATTATGATCTCAGCCCTCGCAAGCAATCCCTCCCGTGTCCCCCCCCCAGCCTCTCCTCCCACCTCTCTGAGCTCCTTATCTGATAGCAAACGAGTATGTAAATACCTATAGCTGGCTATGTTTAACACACTCAAACATTATTGATTTGTTGGGCTGCTGGAATATTTTCTTCCTGTCCAGATCTGGTTTCAAAATTGCTCATTCAGGCGGTTCGTCTACAATACAGCAATTGTTAAAAATTTAAACATTTCAAATGGACCCGTTGATTTGCATATAAATTAATGCCTCGTGTATTCTAATGTTTTATAATCATTTCGAAATTAGTGCTTAACCACTTGAGCTAAAAGAATATATAAATGTCTGTATTGACTCACTAATGAATTACCTAATTAAAACGTCCCGAGGACTTCGGTCGTTAGGAGGATTGTTAAACCGGGGCACGTTGGGGGTAAGGATGACGGTGCGAACCGGAGCGGAGCAACTTCTGTTAGCACAGAGTAATCTAAGCTCCACGCAGTGACTCCCGTATTTATTTTCCTTTGCTTTGATACCTTATTTTTTTTTTTTTTTTTCGCCGGGTAAAGGAACAGGGAGCGCAAATATCTCCTGGCAGCCGCTGCTCTCCGGGCAAGCGGGAAGCCCTCGGCCGCGGCTGCTCTCGGTTCACACCTTCTCGGCAGCGAGCGGCTGCTGCAAGCGGAGAAGCGCAGCCAGAGCCGGTAGGGCCCGTCCTGCAATAGAGATGCTAAGAGGGCACTTACCTTCGTCATGAGACTAGGAATAAAAAGGCAGCTCTTCCTAGGAGAGGCAGTGCAAAGGAATGCGAGAAGTTCAGAGAAAAAAAAAAAAAAGAGAAAAAAAAAAAGCCCGGCGGTGCGAAAATCTGTAGCCTCGGGGGCTACCCAGCAACCCCTTTCATTTCAAGTACTTATTGATTTGCTGTTGTCATCTTTGGCGACGCAGAAGGACACTTGAAAGAATTTCTGATGGGGCTCTGATCTGAGAAACGAGGTGACCTGACCAGGCTCTCACCAAATTCTTAATTACCACATCAACTGCCTTAAAAATAAAAAAAAAGGAGCGGGGTGGTGGGGGCGAGAGAAAAAGGAGGGGGAAATCTTTGACAGAAACACAGTTTGCTAATCCGAACTTTTTTAACCGCTCAGGAACTCTTCTTGTCTCCTGCTCCCACCGTTGTAACCGCAGCCCTGTATTCGGACACCCCCCACTCCGTCCTCGTTCCCCACAGCCCCGAGCTCTCGGTCCCCCCGCGCACCGAGCCAGCGAGTCCCCGGGCGCGGAGCAGCCGCCGGGCGCTGCGGAGGACTCGGCGCTGTGAAATCTCCCTCCCGCCCCGCGGCCAAGGCTGAGCGAACCTCCCGCCCCCGCCTGCCTTCATACGGACCGATGGCAGATCTGGGGAGCAGCCCTCAGGGGCCGGGGGGCCGAGCCTGGAAAGGGTGCTGCACAGGGAAACATTTCAAACGTAGCAGATTGCAGAGGAGAAGGGGAGAGAGGTCAGGACAAGGGGGGGTGTGTGTGCGTGCGTGTGTGCGTGTGTAACACTCCACCAGACATGCGAGCCTGTGACTTGTCTGCAGCCAGCTGTTTGAGTGTCATCAAAACTAGATGTGTACACTTTGAGCAGGGGAGCCAAAAGGAAAATTCAGATGAGGAAATCAACAAGAAAAACCTATTGTCAAAAGCACTGAAAGGCAAATAGTGTTTGTTGTTGCTTGTACACAGGCATACGACGCTGACAGATGACAGAAGCACTCTTGGCTGAAGAGAAATATGCTGCCTTTGTCCCACATGGTGTGCACACACATGCACATTCCTTCTTCCTGCTCTGGCTGCTGTTTCTGCAGGACAAAGCAAACCATCATCTTCCCTCACCTCCTTCCCTTTTATATGTTGTTTCTCTTTATTCTAGTTTCAGAAAGCTGAAGGACAGGTTTAGCACCTATAGTGGCATCTCTAATTCTGTCCACCCTGCAGCAGCAGCTGAACCCAGGCTGTGAATGCTCAGTAGGCTTTTGCTTAGCATTCTGTACCCTTCTCAGCTTTGGAGGGGCGCTGTCCTTACTGAGCAAATGCCAGTCCCACCAGTCCATGCCTCCCCATCAAGCAGGGCTGATGAGGTCCCTGTTGTCTGTGTGTGCCACCGCTTCCTCATTTCCAGTGGGTTGGCTGCTCAGCCATTGCAACCAGGACTGTCTGGTTACACCCAAGTCTTACACTCTGTTGAGCCTTAGCTCCTCCAAGTCTGGTTTGTAGGGGGGCAACACTTATCAATTAAGATTAGATGGCGTAGTACTCGTTTTCAAGCCTCATTGTATAGCTTCAGTCATTTGTGACAGGACTTCTCAGCCCATAGCTTGCTCATATCCCGTGTCCAGCACAGTATACTTAACATGTCTATCTTCTCCCTGCGTGCTTGACACTTTGCAATGCTGTCACTGGACTTCCTTCTCAGTAGTGTCATGTTGTAGCAAAGGGAATGAATGAAAACATCCCTTGTTATCTTACAGGAGCTGGATTCAAATTCGGGGGATTTGGGAGCTTAGCAGAGAAACCCTAGAAAGAGTGTCACTTGGAATTTTTTTGACATGGCTTTCTATGTTGTTTTGAACACCTTTTCCAAAGCTTATGGAAATCCAGGATCTCTGTGCAGTTGCTTAATTCATTTTCATCCATGCTTGGTAAACCTAGACCTTTTGGTAAGTGCTGCAGGTGTAGGCTGAAGGGGATGTCACATTTTTCAAAAAACAGGTACAGCACAACAGTGCTGCCAGTGTTGGAGCATCACAGCCTCCCTGCTGCACTCATCTGGAAAGCAGGCAGGTGTCACACCTCCTGTCCGTCACAGCGCAGAGGGACCCATCCCTCATGCTGTGAGTATCAGCAGTGTTTGTGCTCACGCTCTTCAGGGAGCCTCTGTCATGCTTGTCAAGTCACTGCTTCTCCTGTGTCTCACTTGCGTTTGTTGGTGCCAGCCTGTCCCTCTAGCTATGAAAAGTTCTACCTGAAGTGTTCACATGTGGTCTCTGGCTGTGGCTTTTGAATGTTTCTGCAGGAGAAGGTGGAAAAATGGTGCCAGAATCACCCCAAATTACCTATATATATTGTGGCTTCGTTACCAGAGAGAGTACTTCTTATTTTGCTTGTTAGGCATGAAACAATTGCAAAGAAGCTTATTAAAGAAGATGAGGTAAATGTGCATTGCTCAGGCTTTGCTCTTTCACACATGGTTTCGTGGTCATCCAGCGCGATGATCTGCAATTCATCTGTTTGTGTGTTTCGATATCTTTGCTGAACTACACATTGCTGGAAAGGGAGATGCACACAGTAAGTATCCACCTATGTCTGATCTCACATCATTCCTTAAAGCAAACAACTTGCTCTTCTTTCTGCTTTCTCTGGGCTGTCCCAGCCTCAGTGCAGGTCACTTGCAGGAACAGTCCCGCAGGGAGCTTTGCCCCCCTTTGCCATGGAGGTCCCCAGAGCACATCTCCCACCCTGTGGCTGTCATTTTTTTTTTTTTTTTTTTTTTGGTAAAAAGGCTCGGGAAGGGGTGCTGTGTGTGCTTTGAAGTTTTAGGGTAAGATTTAGGGGCACACCTGTCAGGTTTTAGCAGGTGATGGAGCTGCCCCACGACCCGACCTCTGGAGCCTGGGTCCTGAGCTGAAGGGACAACTCGCCACTGCCCTCCTCTATGGCAGGAAGGGACAGGATGCAGCCAGCGTCAAGACAGGTTTCAGTGCCCATGGAGCTGGTTGAAAGCAAGGGAAACAGAGCTTAAAAGCAGCCTGGCTGCTTAACTGGGACAGCCAAGTAAACCCTGTCACTGTGAGGGGAGAGTCTGGCCCCAACATCCTGCAACACGAGGGAGGTCTGGCTGCCCCACTACCAGCCCCTTGACCATTCTCCCTCCATGATAAAGCAGCTGCTTGGCATTGGGGATGGCTGGTCAGGCTGTGCCCCAATCTTTGGAAAGTCTCAGTGCTTTGGAAAGGTTGAAATATTAAGCAGTATTTGAGGAAACTGCTCAAGGAAGGGCAAAGGTGGCAACACCCGCTGGGTTGTTCTTTGCCTGGGAGCATGGCCAAGCTCTTTTACTCACTGTAATACACCATGTCAAAGAGCTGGCTCCTTATTAGACACTGCTTTTAAAAGGTATTTCTCTTGGAAGCGTAATGGTAAATTTTCTTCATCAGCTGTGGGATGTTTCCCTACTTCATTATTTTTTCCCCCTGTTACTACTTTTGTATGAAGCCGTTCTGATATCTCCCATCAGAGAAAATGTTTAATGCTTTTAGAAAAATATTTGTTCTGATGGAATTTATGTGATCTGCTATTCAAATTTATGGTAAGTTTAATGATGTAGGTTAGATAAAATGGCTCTTGATGACATCGTGGCAATCACATACAGCCAAATTTTCAGGCATGTTTGGACAACTTATCAAAAAGTGTTTGGAAACGGAATGTGGTATAATAAAATGCAGAATAGAGTTGGAAAGACTGGCAAGTTAAAAACCCCACACAATTTAAACCCTAAACTAAAAGACAAATTTATGGGTATGCTATAGGAGTGTTTTTGTTTTCCTCAGGCAGAAGAGACACTGACTTTGAGGCCAGACTTGAAGAGGAAAGGTAAGATGTACTTAGTGCTTCTTTTTCAGAATCACAAGGTAAAAAAAAAGTGTTCAGTATGTTCAAACCACTCCAGCAGACAAGAAAGGATGAGAGGAGAGCCCGCCAGCAGGTTTCTCGTCCATGTTTCTCTGCTTCTGGAAACCTTGCTTCTCAGGAAAGCGGTGAGCCCGCTGGTTCCGTGAGTGCTGTACCCTCCTGCTGAGCACAGGCATGAGATGGTGCAGTGAGACACAGGCTCCTTTGCAGCTGCTTTCTCTGATGCTGTTGATACAATCTCATGAGGATGGCATGCCACATAAACCAGTTCTCCATTTAGCTGGGACATCCCTGCGCTGTCAACCCTAACTAGTTATGCTCTGTGGGCTATCGTGGAACGTGTGTTTATGGAGTCACTCGCAGTAACTACAGCCATTGATCTTGTGACTGAACTGTTTCCACACCAGTGTATCTCACTTTTTCTGTCTGCTAGCCTTTTTTTGCAGGCTTTTACAATCCTGGTGTCCTCGTTTTGCTTAAAACAAGACCAGTTCTCTTTTAGTGAATTTTCCTCTCAGCTAAGTTCTTCTAAGTAACCTTACTTTTCTGAATTTGGCTGCATGTTTTTCAGACACTCTTCACTCTGGAGCTGATAACCATAGCAATGGGAAGCAAAAAAGGCCCAGGTTTAGACTTATTGCTATGGCAGCCAAGGTTACTGATAAATTTTGCACATCCCATAATTGAGAGGGGTGTATTTGCAAGGAGGAGCAGACAGACCAGGTGACTGAAATTGACCAACTGAGTATTCCATCCCATCCACGTCATACACCGTATAAAAGTGGGAGAGCACGAGGGTCTCGCTCTCTCCGACCGTGGCCGCGTCTGAAGAGAACCCTGTCTGTTGTGCCTGCTATCCAAGGCCTGGTTCCAGACTCTGCATCCCTGAATCCAGTTCCAGTTTGCTGTGAAGTCCAGCCCAGGACTTCTGGGTGCCTGCCCTGCAGCTGCCATGGGCAACACTGTGCTACCCAGGAAATTCAAGATTGATTTTGTATTATTTTCTCTATTTATTAGTAGCATTAGTAAAGCATTTTTAACTTTTCCAACTTGCAAGTCTCTCTCCCTTTTCCTCCTGTTACCTTTCCTATAGTGGGGAGGGTGGGGGGTTAACAGGATCTGCCACGGTTTATTGTTGCCCTGCAGTAAACGATGACACCTGGGCAGGGTTTACTCATGCCACCATTACTAGGGATAAGAGCCACGCTGCCTTCCTCTATTTGGCATCACACTGTTTAAATGAATATGTTCCCCATGCACCCTTTGAGGAGAAAAGAAAAAATCCTTTTAAATTTGGCAGATAAAAGTTGCTGGAGACAGGAGGAGATTTTTCTGCAGTTGATTCCTGGCTCTGCCTGCTACTGGGCAGCTATAGCTGATTCTGGTTATTGTTTTCCCTCCTGATTTCTAAAACCAAACATTTTCACACAGCCCATTTGTCTTTAATTTATTTTCCTTTTTGCCTGAGAGCACTGGGAACACAAGGGGCCACAAACACTTTGTGGCAATCACTTTGCCTTGAAATGAAAGCCTGAATTAAGGCAGGGAGGCTCAGAAAACACTGCATAATAAAAACAGCCATGAAGTTATTTCTGTCTTCTCAGATTTTAAAAGCTACTCAACCTACCTGTTATTATAAGTGAGCTGTAGGTCAACAAAAATGGCTGTTAGTGCTTTCATTATAATCTCAATTGTTGGGAGTTTACATAGCACAAACATTGCTTTGTGGTGAAAGTACACATGTAAGCCTTTGATCTGCAAGCAGTGAAAAAAAAAACAACCAAACTTTTTTTGCTTTGTTTTCATTCCCTCCAAACGCACTTTACAAACTGGGTTACAGCAGGAGCGATCTGATGTTTGAGCTGTAAAACATGGCATGAATATAGATGACATTGGCCACTCCCACTTTGCTTGCTCTGGGAGAAAAATCCTTTTAAAAGGCATGATAAGATCTCTTCTGAGTGTGCTCAGTAGCAGATAGGACTGTCTCTGCACAGGGATGAGAAGCTTGAAATATAGGCTTTGCCTCATGTCTAACTCTGTGATGAGTAATAGGCAGAGACACTCCCTCTGCTTCTCCGAGACCCAAGAGAGGGTAGAGAGAGACTCAGAATATGGTAAGTGTGAAGGTTTTGAGATTCTTCAGTTCACACAGAGCAACAGAGAAAGGAAAAATCTTGAGTTGCTTTTTTCTTTTTTTTCCCCCCAGTTAAAAAGGCTCCTCTTCTCCCACAGAAAAGAAAGGCAGCCCGCTTGTGGCTTCTCCAGGGCTTCCCAAAGAAATCAGCAATGAAATGCTTAACAGCTGGGCTCCTTCTTGGCACTTCACAGGCAGGGGGTGAGAGAAAAAGATTTCCAGATACTAAAGCAGGAGCTGCAGCTGCTGCTATGGCAGAAGTTTTCCTGGGAATAAGCAGGTAGGGAGCTCTGTAGTGCCTGGGCGGACTGAAATAGCAGCAGTGGGCACAGCAGGGGTGTGATGGGCAGCAGCATCACTGTCTGCCCAGCTGGCTCTGCCTGGTACCTGGAAAGGCCAAACAACCTCAGTTCATGTACAGCTGCCCAGTCTGTATCAAATTACAGGCTGTTTCTTTAGAAAACCTGTCTGTCGGTTTTCCTGATCTGCTGCAGCACAATGAAACACAATGCATTTCTGTTTTGGGCAGTTTGTCGCCTGCTGAGTTATGGTACGAACAGTAAGTAATCCTGTAGTTGCAGATAATATGATAATACAAAAGGAAGGCATCTTTAGGTCATTTAGGCATTCATCAAGCTTTTTGCACTTGACTTGGAAGGATGAACTGCAGAGTTGATTACGATCTTCCTATCCCAGTGCCTTGCCAGAGGACTGACTTTTTGAGTTCCTTTCCTTGTTTCTTTGGTTTCTGCCTCTCACACCAGCTTTCCAGACTTTTGGTCTCACACATTTACTCCAGCTTTCCCTTCTGGGGATATTTATATATAGTTTTTATGCAGATTATAATTCAGCCTTATGTATTTTCCTAGAGCTGTAGAAAACTCACCTCAGTGCAGAACTTCACCTTCCCGCAAATGCCAGGTATTACTGAAAGAGCATATGCTGAAACTCCACAAGCTTGGAGACTTGTTTTCTTTAATAGAGAAAAAAATATTTCGCCTTTATTTTGTGGAAAGTTACTGGCTTGTTAAAGCTTGACTTTTTTACCCTAGAATGCTGCTTTTACACAGAAAAGTGCTGTCTTCTCTGTTAAAATTTAGCATTGCTACAGGAAATAAAAAATACTGATTTTAAGGCAGGCTGTCCAAGTGAACTGTGAGTGCGAGAGGAAAACACACCCAGTAGTAATCAACATCATTTGCATGACTCCTAACACCTGTTAACCCCAGTCAGGTGTTGGCACTTTAAATACCAGCTATTTTTGTTGGGCTTGAGGGTCTGTTCATTTTGGGAAGCTGAGGGTTTAGAGGAGCTTTGCTCTGTCCTAAAAATATGAACTATGTTGTTGTAGGTGTTTGTTGGTGTGTGGTTTTTTTTTTTTTTTTTTTAAATCCCTTTCCTATATCTAAGGGTAGTATGAATGTGCACACATATGGGTGTGTGTATATGTATTTACTAGAAAAATCTGGTACTCCAGACTCTTTCAATGGACTGGAAGCTTTTTCTTTTCTAGTAAGGTAATGTTTAAAGTTATTTATGCTTCTTAAGAATTTCTAATAATGAGTAGAATGTTTCCTAATAATGAAGGGAATTAGGTTTTGAGTTCATACTCAGCGAAAGTAGTTTAAATCTAAGTAACTCTGTTCCAGAAGGCAGGCTGTGGGTACCTTAAATCTGTAGAGTTGATGTCTTAGCCTATTTCTCTGTCTCTCAGGTCCTTTGTTGTGTGGGTGCTCAAGTTAGTTCATGTCATGTTAGCAGCTGTATTGTACAAGCTGGAGGAGATCAGACTGTTCTTGCTGGTGAGATATCAGCCATGTTTTCTGACTAGCTAATGTAACAAAACGGGACTTAAGAAAAACATATGGGCTTAATAAGTGGACTAGGCTGACCTACAGTCAAGAGGTTTTTATCAGTGGGTGATGAGGGTAAAAGACTGTGTACTGTTCTTAGCTAATAATATTTCCACTATGCATAAAACTTCAGCTTTTCTACAGTCTTGTGATCTCCTTTAGTCCTAGACTTAGCAATTTCCGAGTGTATTTGAGATGCTAGGTTTCCTGTTTTGTGCTATTGTTTCATTAACTCTCTAGTTGGCATTATGTTTTTAAGGGAAGGTGGTACCTGGGGGTTTTAGGATGTCTTTATTTCTACTCTTTGGTATAACAGCCCCTTGTTCTTCTTGGTGTTTGTGGTTTGTTTTTTTTTCTTTTTTTGTGTGTGTCTGCAAGAAAGGATGGCGAACTAAGTCTCCTTTTTTCCTCCCATCCTTTCTGGCTTTCTTATAAGGTCTCTGATATTGTACTGAGCACATCCAGATCACTGCATTTCTGACTTGTGTTAAGCCTTTGAATATATGTAAATGAATGCATAAGAGGTTTGTGCTCTATTCTTATAACAAGGCAAGAAACTAAAAAAAAAATCTACTTCCTCCTTCCTTATCTTAAATATGTCAAACTCTTCACTGTTGCTCTTCATAAAGGTTAGAATAGTCCAACTGTTAACAATGATGTAAGAGAAACACAGAATAGTGTTTTTGTGCAAAGCGAATTAGAATTTTAGTGTGTGAGGAAATTTTAAGCTTATATTAATAGGCTAGTGTTTGAAAGATATCCAGCAAATCTTACAGTTCTAAATCATTGAGCTGTTTTATATATTACGGTTATTACATAATGGCTTCAGTTCCAAGTATTTTACAGGTGGTTTTTTGAGATTAAAGCACATTTGTGTGTTCTTGCTGAATATAAGAAACTGATTGTGCTCGTTCAACACATACTGTTCGAAAATAATTTTTGTTTGGTGTGTAGGCTAGAATATCAATTGGGTATCTGGAGGCTGCTGTGTCTTTGAGGATTTGTTAAACACACCTGTAATGCAGATAGTAAAATGTACCTTTCAGTTCTGTAAACAGTCTGACCTGAAGGGAAGTTGGGAAATGTAATAATATGTTTAGAAGTGTCAAAGTTAGTGTTCAGGTGCTCAACTTCTTGCAGTGATAACGCCGATACAACCTGTAGATGTGCTAAGTACTTAGCGCTTTCAGTAAAATAAAGATCTTATGGAGTGACACAGTTACAATTTTTACTTTTCTTATTTGGATGGTTAGGATAACAATGCTACTTTTACTTTGTTATTCTAGCTGACCTTCACATGTGAAAGTGTTGAAGTAAGAGGTTATTGTTTTCTTCTGTCTGCAAAGTAGAAATACCAATTATTTTTGATAGACTACAGCTGTGAACTCTTCAACTGGAGGAGAAGGCAGGTGATTTGGAGGGAAAATGCAAGACCATACTTAAAAAAATGATATTTTTTCTTTTTTCCTCTACTTTCCTCTCCCTTTCTGCACCCGTTTATCTTTCCTCTTAGTCTATATGACTAACATTAGGAAGATTCAATGGGGATTTACAGGTGTCTGTCAATATTTATGATCTTGCAACATACTGGCTTTTCTGTTGCTGCTATTTGAAATCTCAGAGGGTTTCTGGTGTACCAAGGCGATTTTTGAGACTGAGATGCTTTGCTTCCCGTGCAAATACAAGCTGTCAACTGTTCAGCAGAACTGGGATACTTTCAGTTCTCCAGCTGAAGGCTGCCATGTACTTTCAGCATGTTCTTGTCTGCCTGAAAGAGCTCACAGCTGCTTAGTTGAATGACATGGAGGGACTTTCCTCTTTCATGATGCAGATGCTGCTAACTAGTGACTTAACAATGGGTGAGAATAAGGAGGACAAGATGCAAGGTGGAGTAAAATGTTAATTGAAGTGGCCAAAATGCCAGGTTTAGAGGTTTCTGCAAGTTGTGATTCAAAATTGGAGAGGAAAGACTGATGTTCCCTTTTCTGCAGTGAAATTCTTGTGTAGGTATCAAATGATGAGTAAGGCAGTGAAGTGGCTGCTTGCTCTATCCCCATTATGTTTAAATATTTGATTTGACACAGTTTTAGAGGTAGTTTTCTTTGCTTGGAGATTGTTCTGTGCTCCTCCTGAAAGCCAAGGTGTACTGTGGGGTGTGTTGGTGTGGTGGTTTTGTTTGTTTGTTTTCTTGTTTACTCATTCAAAGAGGATGCCTGAAATCGCCAGTTGCCTTTGAAACGCCAGTTTTTGCAAGTAATACTGATAGATGTTGCATTCCAATGGAGTATTTTTCTGTAATTTTGCAAGTGTGTTTTTAAATGAAGCATTCAGTAGAAATGAATGGTACTTAACGGCTTAGTTTCTAGGCCAGGACAAAGGTTTGTTTCCTTTTGTTATTAGTTCTGTGTCATCACAGAGAACAGACTAACTTTGAGGTTTGTCTTATTTTTTTTTCTAGACATATTGGGCTGAATAGCTCAATGTAACAAATTATTCTATGTGCTTTAGTTTCAAGTTTTTCATGTAGAATCCAAGTCCTAGCATCAGGATTCTATTAAATGATAGTTTGATTTGACTGAAAAATTAATGGTCCAGAACAGAAACCTCATATTTTTTGAAGTTCTTATTTTCAGTACTCCTGTTTTAAATAAAAATCTGGACTCAGCCCAGTAACATAAAGCTACATGTTCTCTCATCAGCTAAACATACATAATGATTAAATTTAACAGTGATTGTTTGCTTACTGCTCCTTTTGGCTGCATAGGTATCTTTCTGCATTCATAAAACTTATTTCCTGGCTATAAGTGGCACTATGCTGACTTGCTATGAAAATTTTCTTGCTACTGTTTGTTGCCCTTTTCAGGAAATAATGATTTGCCAAGTACAAATCATATTCTATAATTATATGTCATCTTCAATGACAGCTTGAACATTCAACTCCTGTTTACGCTTGAATTGGACATATTGATTTTTCATTTTAATGATAAACAGATTGGCATGTAATACATTTGATGATACATCTGCTTGAAATGTGTTAAGATCACTGAATGAAGAAAAAAGTTTGCAATGTAGGCTAGTGGAGGCATTCAGGCTGAACATAAAATGAGGATGCACGCTACTCTAGGTAATTCACACCAAAATAGTGTAGTTCATTTAATCTAGTATCCATGCAGGCATATTTATAATTTGCTTTTCTGGTTTGATTTCAGTCTGTCTTTTGGCCAGGAGAGATTTTGCAGCCAAGAACACTGGGACTATTTTAAAAAAAAAATTACTGTGGCTTTACTTGAAAAATGTGTTTGGTTTTGAATTTTCATTTGTTCTCATAGTCAGAATCTACTGCAAGTTAAAATGGAAATTGGCCAAACTGCACAGTTTAACCTCTTGTTACTTGTGCATTCACTCCTAAATGGCTTTATTTTTGGTGGTGTTTGCTAGAGCCGTATATATGCATCTTAGCATGTTGGGGATTGTGTACTGTACTGGATGTATTAAAAATAGCTTCTAGTAAACTGTTGATTTTGCATAAGGATGAAGACTTCCAGGAATACTCCAGTTTTCCTGATGCTTACTGAACCCTTTAAGACTTCTTCAGGTGTAAATGGATACCTTAAAAAAGTACACTTTGGATTATCTTGATTTGTACTTCTATGCTTTGTGTCACGGAACATCCTGAGGTCCTTCTCGCTCAGTGAGGCCATCAAGTGTATTCTGTCTTGAAGTATCTTTGTCCATGATGTGTGTGTGTGTGGTTTTTTTGTTTTAAGGATCTCTCTTCCTTCAGATTTCTATAATTTGGCGCCTGCAGACAAGTGGCTTGTCATCCTGTACCACAGGAGAACGTAATCTTTTTATTAATAAAGTATGAATAATTTCAGAGTAGTAACAGTCACTTTCCTGCTCCAAGTGGGATGAACCCCGAATACCTGCTCTCCTGATCGCTTTCCTGCCAGCCCACTCACAGGCTGCCCCTGGGGTGGTGGGAGTCACAGGTGCTCAGGGTTGGTCTTCAACTTGGAGATAATGCAATGATTCCCCTAAGAGGTTCAAGGGCACCAGGTTTCCCTGGTTAGTTTGTTGCTGATGTTTCTTCTCTTTAGACCCTTGCTCTTTGTGTCTTACTAATATTTTTCTCTTTCTGTTCTTCCTCTGTGTTCTCTTTGATCTTATTCCCTGGAACTTCCAGCATGCTACTTTTATAAGCACAGCTTTATTTGATCACACAAAGGATACATCCATGGTCAGATTCTGTGTTCCTTGAGCATGACCTCTCATGACTCTACCTGTGTTACTGAAGACTCACAGAATATGAGACTCCACAGCTTCAACATGCTCCTGTGTTTTATTCAGCTGCTACCGAGCAAAGAGTGGGAAATATGGTATCTATGCTTGTCTTTTATTTTTTAAAAGCTCAGTTAATAGAGAAGGTGTAGAGGATGTTTCAAGAAATTTAGACATGTATGGATGGTTTGCTTTTGCAACAGAGATTTTTTCCATTCAGGGAAGAACCTTACACCTTAAAAAAAATTGAGCTGTTGTAGAGAAATATGAAGGCGCAAGGAGCTGCTAGTTACACTTAATTATATTCTGTCCCTAGCCAAAGTTCACTACAGCAGCACATCCAGGACATAAACCCTTGTTCTGTGGGTGAAACTCACAGAGGAGTCATGTGAAGAAAAACTGTACGAAAACTATCAGCTGTCCAGATGCCTGTGCCGTGGAGTCAATTACTTGTATTCTTGACTTTCTGGTCAGAAGCTGGCAGGTCAGATTTGGGAAGGCTTTTACCGAGAAACTCTTGTTCTCTGTGTGTTGGTGTGTGCCAGTGGGGCTTTTTGTGGTAGCTGATGCAGGGAAAAACTTTACATGCAATTTTACTGTTGAAAAACTTCCTCCCCTCATCATCTGTGTCTTGATTCCCTTGTCCCCACTTCTTTTAAAAGAGTGCTCTAAAGTATAACTGTGTACCACTCTTATACATTGAGGCCAATGCTTTTCTCTCTAAGCCTCCCAGCAGGCTGCTGTTAAGCGCTTTATACTGTCACCCGTGCAGGACATGCGTGGAGTCCTGTGTGGATTTGTGCTCCGAACAAGGGCTGGGTGGGATTGAGGAATTCATCCTTGTGAGTCCATGCCTCAGGCTGGTGTGGATAGCTGCACTGATATACAGAAATAACATGCACAGAATTCTAGGAAAGAATGTGTATTTTCAGAGTGTATTATCAAGAACACCTTCATATGCGAAATATATTTGTTCTGTGTAAATATGAGAAATATTTGTCATTCCTCTAAAATTTGTTATATGGAACAACAAATGTTGCTTCCTAGACTGTATAATGATGTACCTTACATAGACTGCACTGCTGAGATTGATGCTAGAGATACTAAGAGCCACACTTAGTATGCTAGGACCTGCACCTCAGCTGGGGTATTTCTGCTTATGCTCCCTATACTACAAATGTGTATAAAAAGCTCTGCATGTATTCTGTAGTGCTGTACTTTTTTCTTATTAGCCCAAAAGACGCTCGTGAAATATTTTCATTATCAGTTTTCAATTGAGCTATCATGGATGCAGACTTGGTGTTGCTCCCAAAATACAGTGGTGATACATTGTCTCTCCCAATAAAACATACCTTTCCTGCCAGTCTGGCAGCCGAGTTGTGGTGAGGAGTACAAAACAGAGGAGCTTTCAGGTATGTAAACCTTTCTTCATTCTTGACTGTATACAGTAGGCAATTGCAACAGATCCTTTAGGCACATAGGTTTGTTACAATATACTTTTACAGCAGTAGTATAGGTGTTTTCCTGTAAAATATGATTTTAATTGTATGAAATAACAGAAATATCTTAAATTTGTTGTTACTAACATGCATGTCAACTTGTCTTAATATTCTCATTAGTGAGACAGATGATAAGTTACTGGAGACTTAGGTGCTGTGGCATTATTTATGTTAACTGATATAGCATAATAGTGTGATGATGAAAAGAAGAGGTAAAGCAGAACTTAGACAGCTGTTAACCAAAATGAATGGAATCTTGACTGCCCATTATGTTTTAAATTGTTCTCAAGTGCAGAAGAGGTATTTTGATTATATTATTAAAAATAATGAAAGAAGCCCCACCAAAACCTGGTTATGTTTTTGTTTTTGTTTTTTTTTTTTTTTTTTTTTTGTTTGATTTTTAGGGAGTTCAACAGCTATTTTAACTTCGATTTGCATATCATCCTAAATGGCAAAATTTAAAATTACAATTTAAAGCAAGGACTCTCATATGTCTTTGTATATATATAAAATTCCAGTTTCTGGAGAAGGTTAGGAGCTTCTTGTCAGGTAGGTGCCTGGCTATTGACACATAGCTGAACAAGGTAGAGATCTAAGTGCCAAATGTGAATACTAAAGAGTCTGTACTCTTTATTAAAATACTTTTGCTAGCTACAAATACAAGGGTGGGAGAGGAGCCACCTGGCAATATCCCAAGCACCTCCCAGGGCAGGGAAGCCTCCTGGCAGAGACAGAGGGGAGGAAGACTTGTGTCATACATGATTCCTGGCAAGTGGAGGGTTGGAGTGTGTGTGCATTGGTTTGAGAGGGACTGTTCCTGTCTAGAGCACAGCCCCAGAAACAACGGAAAAAGATAATTTGGTTTACGACTTGTGCTTGGCACATAGCAATGATCAGTATTCTTCTTGGCAGACCCCTGCTCCTCTTCTCTTTAGCAGAACCCACAAACATAATAGAAATGGGCTGTTGCTGGGAAAGGCAAGATGAATGTTCGTAAAGGGCACTTGAAACTGGCAAAAATTGAATGGCATGAAATAGTTGCACTGAGCCTCCCTCCTCCTCCTAGTCTCCTGCTGACTTCAATATGATTTGGTTGTTACTTGAGTTGTTCCTATAATCAGATTACACGTGGGTATTTATAATTGTTATCCCTGCTATTTATTTTCTTTGTGAATTTTTTTTTGGTTGTGGTCACACTTGAGTGCGTTTTGTCTCCCTAGTTATGTTGCAAGGTCTGAAAAGCTTGGAAAGAATTAGATGTCTCTTCATTGTGTCATGGCGCTAATCTCTGGAAGGTGGCTTGTCACTCTTCCTAGAACATACCGGAAGAGAGGAGGGATGAGGATGGCTGGTTTCAGGCACCCAGGTGCTCCTCAACTGTAGTTACCTTTCTTCCCCCTGGGCTTTGGGAGCCAGCAACAGCCCTAGTCCCAATCTATCTGGTAGTCTCCTCAGGTACCATACCATGGAGTGGACAAACACTTCCCATTTGTTTTAATTCATGGCTGAGCACAGTGAAAGTAGAGCTGTGCCTGCTGCCGTAAGGCTGGGTTGGAGGGCCACCACATGTTGGTACATCTGAAATGTGAATCCAAACGTTGCTGCTTGTATCCTTTTCTGCCTAAAGATGCCTGCCCATGTGTCTGTTTGCTCCCCCTGCCTAATTCAGCAGCTGTGAGCTGCAGGCTGGAGCACACGTGCACTTGGCTAAAATAACTAACCAGCCTGTCCCTTTGCTCTTGCCAGAGTCTCATGTTGTTGGAGAGAGTTTTAGGATTGAATCTGGCTTCTCAATTTACCTTATTCTTTTGCCCAAGACCAGCAGGAAGGCCCCATCAGGGTGGCCTGCCATCTTATTCTTTTCCATATCAGGTTTAAAGAAAGAGCAATCCTGGAAATTTAGTACAGTATCTAAGTGGTTCTTATTTTAACCTTAAAATAATGTTGTAGATTAAGAAAATCTCTTTTGGGAACAGGTTTCAGTGTGGTGTGTCTCTTTTTTCTCTCTCTCTGAAAGTACCCATTTAAAAAAAAATACTAAAATACTGTTTGAGTTTTCACATGGTCATCGTTTTACTGTACAAAGAGAGGGCTTTCGTTCTTCAGTGTCCCAGTGCAAGACCATCAGGGTAGGTAGCTAGAAATGCATCTTACTTGCTGTTCTTTGGAAAGTGAGCCCATGTATGTGAATGGTACAAATAAGCATTTTGTAAATACCATTTTTTAGAGAGACAGCTTGGACCCTACGCTCAGATGAAAATACAGTCTCCCATATCTGTGGGCACAACTTTAAATATATTCCAGGCTGAGCATTTTTACACCAAGATTCATCCTGATTCAAATTTTTATGGTTGAGTTACAAGCCCCTGAAAAACTGCTTTTATAATGGAGATGTTGAAAGACACTCAAGTTTAGGACCAGGTACAGCTATAATTTTACAGGCATTAGGCATCTGAAATAACTTTAGGTAAAGATTATGCTGGGATTTTCCCCCTGTTTTTGAGAAAATACTTAACATTGAACTGTATTTTATGCACACAAAAAGACTTATTTCATAAGATAAGGAGCTCAGAGATTTACATTCCAATATTCAACAACAGTTTTACTAAGTGCTTTTTCCACTCTTATAATAGTGTCATAAACTATGTATTTTAAACCATCCCAAAGTAGTTTTATGAAAGAAATTCTGTGTGGAATCTCAATTCTGCGTATTTGAAGCAGGAAGTGTCCCATAGAGTTAGGTCATATTTTTAAAAAACACATCTATTAACAGAGAGTCTCTTGGCTTACTTTGCTTACTATTTAGTCAATTGCCTTGAATTACATTTTTATCTATGAATGCTTCATGTGTGAGGAGGGGTCTCTGTGACTGTGTCTTGCACACTAGGAGGAAACAAAGTTTTCCTTTCACCAACAAGAAAAACACTTTCAGTATGTTTGGGTGCAGTGGAAGAAATCCTCCTGGCAGGCTGGAATGAAGGCAAAGTCCGTAAAGCGGTTGTGTTCCAGCAAAAGGATGTGTGTCCAATTCCTGCATCAGCCAGCTGTTGAGATGTGCACTCCCTTGACATAAGGAACAGCAATGCATCACTGTCAGAATGTCATGCTGGCTTTTAGGGGTCAGTTTTTTTGTTGCTTGGATGTCTTGTAGTGACCAAAGATCTCTCATGTAGGGCAGTAAAAAAATATATATATATATTTTTTTTTCCCCAAGTTTGACTTCAAGCAGTGCTACACCAGCTATTCCTGAGCGATAATCTGGTTCCTCAGTAATGCAGACAATGTCTCTTGCAAAAAAGGTGTTGAAATCCTCTCATTTGCTTGCTGTAAATGATGGATAGCGGAGAACATGTCATCTGCCACAGGTCTCTGAGCATGAGATCAATAATGTGGTTGAAACAATGGAATAATATTTCATTGGACTTTGTCTTCAAAGAATGCGGCAAAGATTGCACACCCAGCGTAGACCCAAATGTTGCTGTCTGTGCTGGGATATCTGGAGTTTATTTTAAGGCAGATGGTCTTACAACCTTAATTAACAAGTGCTATTACTTGCACCTTTTCTGTGCAAAGTTGAGTTCAATGTGTGTGTGGTGGGGGGCTTGACAGGAAGAGAGGTAATATGGGTGATCTTCCATGTATCTCAATGCATGTCCATATTTCATTTTATTTGCACTTTTTTTAGTTGTTGCTTTGAAAGTAACTGCTAGTAGTTGGGATGATATAGGTGGTTTTAAAAAAACCCAGATACGTAATTCATCGTTAAGGCTACTGCAGAGCTAAATATTGGTTGCAGAGATTTCCCGTGATCTGGAAAGGGTGCTGTTGCAGCAAGGAAAAGCTCTCATTAGTTGAATGTTTAAGTGAAGTGTGAGCTGAACCACACGTGAATTTAGTGAAGTATTGTAGTGATAACATAATCCACTGAAGAGATGAGCATTGCCATCATTCTTGTGGATGATTAATCACTAACAAAATTAGGGAGCAATTGTAAGGAGAGCTGGTTATATCACCATTCTGCCTGCAAAGCAAGTACACAGTGGCTGAAGGAGTTACCTGCCTGTCTGTGGGAGGTAACCATATGAGTAGAAGGAAGGGAGGAAACTGGTGACTCTTAATAGGTTGTATAACTGCTTCTTTACACGGAGTATAAATAAAACAGCATCTAACAACTCCCTCACTAGTCTCTTCTCCCTATTTATCAGTAAAAATATTTCAGATCTTGTAAGACCTACTATATTAAGTTGTTCATTCAGAAAATTAAATCTTGTTATTTAAAGCCTCAATCTTGCGGTTTTTGGTTTTACATGGTTTTAGAAGTTTGTGTCTGCTCAGTTATTGTAGATAGTCATGTTTTATTGAACAGTTTGAAAGTTTGCCTATCTTGACCTAAGATCATTTGTTTGGGCCAGTGGTGAACATGTTGTCCACTTTCTTCCATTCTTCTGTCCCTTTTATCAAACATCACTGCGATATCCATGCTCACATTCTAATCAGAAAAATCCTGTTTGTGAAGATTTTGGGCAAAATCTTGGTCCTTCTTAAGATGATGTCAAAGTTCTCCTGGCAAAGCCACAATTTCAACCTATTCTTTCAGAAAGTGGTTTAAATGATTAACATGGGTCACCTTCTGATGTTCTTGCATGGCAACATACTTGCAGGTTAATTTGAGATAGGAGTTAATGGTTTTTGTTGTGTGTGACCAGGTTGTGGTCTCACTATGACTGTATGTTTGTATGGCTGCAGCTTCAGACCATGCTTGACCAAGCAGCATGGTCTGCTTGAGGAGGAACCAGCTGGGTTGAGTTTGGGAACAGCTTCTTTGTGTCAACAAGACACAGCACCAGATCAGCGTGGTCCCAGCATTGTGCTGAGGTAGTATTGGGGACCCCAGTGTTGCGCTGTATATGGAGCTTTGCTGGTCTCTCAGAACTGGCTCAAATGTCCACTGAGGATGATGTTGCACTGCCTTGTGTAGGTAAGTCCTGAATGCTTTGGGACCTGTCAAGTTTCCAGTGGGCTGGGAGGTAGGAGTAGCTTTATTATTGCATTTTTGCAGATAATGGGGATGGTAGCCTATTTTGCTCAAGGCTGCGCTATAAGTTTCTATGGCAGAGCTAGGAGATCAAAACATTCAAATCCGTGGAGTTCCTTATCCATGATGACTCTCCAGTTTAATTGGCTTATTGTGCAGATACTTTGACTATTTGATTGGTGAATTGTTTCATACCTGCCTTTCCCTGTATTATTTTTAAGGTGGAATTGTCCTGGGAAAACTGTATATCAGGTGAAACTGAAACCTGAATAACAAGTGTCAAATAAAAATGATGGCAGAGGCTTGTAAAGGTGACAGAAGCAAGATGAAGACTGCAGTTAGATATACACTCTTCAAAAGGCTCTTAGCATGTGTGGATGCTCCCTTCAGACAAATATCTATTCGGAGAGGTACAGAGATTCAAACATAGGAAGCATGGAGCACATCTTGAGTAGTGAAGCGTATGTACTTCGTCTATCAACTTTATGAAGTCACGTAATTAGTAAAAATGGAAGCAGGGAGGTGGTAGTAATGTTATGTCTAACTTATTTTCCTTAAAACCCACAACGTGAATCACATTTATATGGGGATCCAAAAAAAGAATTGGGTTGAGTTGTGCAGATGTTTCAGTTCATGATCTGCTATTTATCTACTGTAGGTTCAAATAATGAGTAATGGGGATACCAGAGACCAGCTGTCCTGGAGGTGCTCAGGAGACTGCTGTATTCTAACTGTGAATTGTTTAATTTCCTGAATGATATAAACTGATGATTCCTTGTAGCTTATTTAGGCATGTCTAAATAAGTTCAGGAAATCATTTTGCAAACCATAATGTTATGATACATTTTCTATCAACAGCTGAAAACATTTCTGAATAGGCACAAGTCTCTGAAGTCTTTGAGGTTTTGAGGAATGTCAGAATTGACACTAATCAAATTTACTGCTACAGATTTTTCAAGATACTGTATGTGGTTGAGCAAAATAATTTGAATTGAAGAGGAGTTAGAGGGAAAGATTTGGAAAAAAAAAACTTTAAGGCACTGCATATTTCTCCTGGTAGGAACAGGAATTTTGCAGTGAACATTTGTATAATTCATGTCAAAAAAGCTACTACTGCATTTCATTTTATAATGATGGATGAGTAGCTAAGCATGTCACTCCAACTCAAATATGAATTTGTACTTCCAGTGTTAACATGAACTAAAATCTGAATGTAAAACCTGAAGAAAATATTCAGTGTATTTATTCTGCATCTTTAAGTTGAAATTGCATTTTCAATTTATTGAACATAGAGGAATTTTATTAAAAATTAACAAGGCTCCAGTAAAGACAGTGTGCATATATGGATAATATTTGCCAGTTTTATAGCAGAATATGTGTTAGTCTGGTGGAAAAATATAGGTGAAGATATTCTAGATTTTTTATCAATGTACTGAGACTCATTATTGTATAGCTTGTTGTGAGTCAAAATTTTAATTAAAATAACTGTTGTGGGAACTATAACAATTATGTTTAATGGGACTAGGGGCAGTTCACTGTAGCACACCAATGCAGCCCTCTCCCACCCCCCAAAACAAGCAAACAAAACCTCGCCACAACGAAAACTCTGACTTGACTTTTATTGGAGGGCAGTATTAAATATAACACCTATTCAGCCTGTGTAATACTTCAGTGTATCTATTGGCTTGAATAACTTTACCTGCTGTCTCAACTGTCCTGTGTGTGGTTATTGCTATAGTATGTTTTGTTTTGAAGACATAATAACCACTGTTGGCAAAAGTATGTGGCTTAAATTTTATTCCAAAATCCAGAGACAGGCAAAGAACAGAATTTTTGAGGCACGAAGTGCCAATAATACCCTTAACATCAACTCTAATGAGCATCTTCTTATGTGCAATCCAGCAGTTATTTCCAAGCCCAGAAGGGCTCATGGAGTCTGGTAAATGCCTGAAATAAAGCCAGCAAATCTCTGTGCAGCAGCAGGGATGCAGGAGCAATCATAAAACCTCCTGCACCTGCCATATGTGTCCAGTCACTGCAGATCTGAGTATGAAAATCTCACTTGGATACCTGAGAGAGGGCTGGGCACACTTAGCTCCTGCTGCACGTTATTATATCTGTGTCAACATATCATATCTGTTGCTAGATTTACATGGCATTACTGACAAAACATACTCTGCTTGTGCTGCCTGTCAGAGGCCTCCTATTTATTTTTTTCCTAGATGGAGCCTTTTGCAAGACTACAGAGAAGATGGGCAGACAGGTCTCTAGCTTAGCTACCTGGCAGTGTGAAGTAGCTATAGTATTGGCTTAACCAATGACTGAAAGACTCTTCTGTTGACAGAAGGTCACCGGGATGGTACTTCTACTGTCTGAAAAGGCTTCTGCTTTCCTGTTTGGTGTAAGTGCCCTTTCCTGAGCAAAAGTTTCAATGTACTATGTGCTCCTGGCTGCCAAAACAACTCTGAGTCCATATGAAGCTAGGTGTGAACTGTTGTGCCTGGGACCAGCACAAGGATAAAGAGAGCAAATGTGAATATGATGTAAAACTCCTGCTGCTACAACATTTCTCCTGTGAGGAGGCATGATAAAAATCAAGCTTAGACTTGAGGCCAAGCTCTCTACAGCAGAGATCTTGCCATATAATGTGAGATGTGCTGGGGATGAGTGGGAATAACATAAACCAGAGTAACAGGATGAGGTAGGGTGGCTTTACATCATCTACTTTGTATACCTAGTACAGACACATATGGTATTGGTTGCTCTCTATTGTTTTGTATTTTATTCTTTGCTTCCTGATTGTAGATAGTCTATCATACCTATGTGATCCAAAAGAATAGAGCTTTATAAAGAAATATGTCAGTATAAGGCAGATAAGCCATCAGATCCCCATTGCAGAGGTATGATACCAGCATCTAAATGAAGAACAGTGCAGGCACACTTCTCTGGAAATGTCATCCAAGATTTGGACTTCCGCTGACTTGAACAGTGGTATGGTTACATGCTACTGGGGTTAGCATTGCACATCAGTACCTGTAAAACTACTGTGCTGCTCTGAAGGGTGTTTGTCCTTCACCATGAGGTCAGGAGCTTTAGACATGGTAGTTGGGATACTAGCAGTCCCCTTTCTGACAAACTGCTTCTCAGTGCTTCTCAAGACAAGTGTCACTTTGACAAGTGTGGCTCTAATGCTGCTGTGTGAAGCTTTAAAAGTTCAAGTTTACTGAATGTGGATTTTATTACCTGAGTGTTGGCAAAAAAGTAGATATTGAGGTTTTGTGAAAGATGAAACTTTCAAGTCTTGCAAGGGATGTGGACTGCAAGATGTGAATTTTTTTTTTTTCTGGATATCTTAAGCATTTTTTATCCACCTTTTGATGATAATCCAAATATTCAGCATCACTATTGAAAAAATTCCCTGTGCCAGCTTTGTAGCAGCCACTCCTCCAGTGCAGTTGGATGGGAGAATATAGAGATGTGGTTGGCCAAACGAGCTAGTCAGCTTCTGGTGATAAGGGAAGGGAAGGATTAACACAAAAGAAAAACACAATCCTAGGTGGTGTTAGTTCATTTGTTCCCTTCCTCCTAGAAAACAAAGGATGTAGTCCAGCTTCCCCTGTCATCAAAATAAGTTATTCCAGTAACTTCAAGCATTCTATACATAGATTTGGAGCCTGGCTTGATTTCAAAGATATAAAAAAAATTGTGCCAGGTGTTCTGTGGATTTTTACCAGAAGTCCTAAATTAGACAGCCAAATGAACTTGGGAGACCAGTAGTTTATACTTGAGAGGGAGTTTTAAGTGGCAAAAATTAGCAAGTGGGGCTCTTGTGGGAGCTGTGGGCAGCACTGTAAGCTGCAGGGAGCTAAAATGAGCATTATCAACCTGACTAAAGTGAGAGCTTTGTAAATGCATGGAGACTATCTGAGGATCTTGGACAGATGTTTCAGATGTTAACACAGGATAGGCTTTGCCTATCCTGACAATCTGTCACTGTGTGTGTGTGTTCAATAGGCAAATAAGAGGGAATGCCAGCTTTTTTTTATGTAAATCTCCAAGGATTTTTCCTCTAAGGTTCAGAGCTTTGGCAAAAAGCTCTTTGCAGGAATAATTAAAAAGGAAAAAAAACCCTACAAAATTTAAACAAATTATCCAGTGCATAGGCACAATGTATGCGCATCTTCGAATTCAGCTTATCAGTGCTTACAATTAGAAGAAAATCTATCCCTTAAAAAAAAAAAATCCCTTATAAAATTAAGTATTTTTGAGGCAGTCTAAAGGAGCACATGGTTTTGTACTGGGAATTGGTCTCTATCCAGTATACTTTACATGTGTTTGTTGAAGGATACAATGCACTTGTATTATTGCACCAATTTCATTCTTGGATGATTTCCCCTTTGGCATACTAGTGACAGTTTTTCATTGGTTATTCATTTATATTATTGATTAACACCTACCAGACCAATTTATTAGTCCCTCTGAATCCATTTTAAGTATCAGGATTTTCTAATGGAGAAATATCTTTTACAGAATACTAACATCACACTTGTAAAACATTCATTAGATTAATTTATTGTACTGCATATAACATAAACCAGAGCTCAACAAATAGATGTCCTTTTTTTGCAAGCTTGCTGGCTTTTCTTGATGTGGAAATGTTACCTGAAGTATGAGTGAAACCTATTCTCCTGCAAAACTCATAGGGCTTTTCCTGCCTGTCATGCAGCTGTGCTAGCATTCCTCCAAGGAAAGAGCTTTTTCACTGTTTGGGTCTGTCTGCAGGAATAAGTGCACATGATCTTGCTTGTTGCATTTGGGGAAAAGTGTGGAGATTGTCTGTGCTTGTGTCCTAAGGAGTGAGCCATGAAAAATAAGGCGGTTCTTTCTCTTGGAATGAGTTAAGCAGAGAATGGTGTGACTACATGGCACAGTGAGAGATTTCTTCAGGAAAACTCTTTAAGGTTAAGGTATGGTAGCTCTGACACATAAACATCCAACTGTATCTTCAGAAACCCCATCTGGTCTGATAATATTTAGTACTCTGGTTCAAGAGCATATGTTCCATATTGTACTTCTCTTTGCACATCACTAGGTACATCTATATATATACATTTAAAATGTGTGAGTTGTCAAAAACCTCACATGCATGTGCCAAAGTTGCAAACTAAATCCTCAAATCCTGAATGGTGGTGAAATCCTACAAGTCTACAGAGCTTAGAAGATATTGTTGTTCACTGCAGCTATTCAGTCCTTTGGCCCACGTTTTCCAGTAACCAGCCATCTAGCTTGTTTTCAATATTGGCAGATAAAACTTGTTTAATTCATAATTTTCTACCTTTGTTACAGCTAATGATTGACACCCTCTTGATGAGTGGCGTATGTTTGCTTACAAGATTTTTGCATGATGCATGTGGGCAAGAAAGCTGGGGGCCACAAAAATAAGGTATGAATAAGGCCAGGGTCCTGAACTCCAGCTGTTTCCCTCCAGTGGTACCATAAACTGCCTTTCTCTGCATTAAAATGAAGTGCTGATCTTGGACCTTTCTGACCTGAAGTGCCTAAAACAACAAAATAATTAAATTTAACAAATTAAAAGAAATGCTATAATTAGTGAAGTAGCAATTAAACAAAATGTAGTTGTGGCATTCTTACACTATAATCCTCCGGCAGTTCCTACATCTCTTCCTGGTAGACCACGTCAGAAGGGGACTTGTATTATGTTTTACTGAGGGAACGTAACTGGAGAGAGTTCACAGTAAGGCTATGATTTAAGATGCAAACAGATGTTGGCCAGTGATGTGGCTGCAGCAGATGAATAGGTGATGAATCAGGAGAGCCTTGTGTAGTACAAAGGATAAATGTTGTCAGTGCAAGTTGTCCTGTTTCTTTTCTTTAAAGACACCTCATTTGGAAAGTGCTCTTTTTACTGAATGAAATGTAATGACTGTTTTCTGACTTGCTAACTACTTTGAAACTGGATAAAGCATAGGCTGCAATTAAGAATTAGAATTTACTGAAGCTGAGCATGCAGTTCATGGTGTTATATTGCTTTGAAGCCAGAGATTTCATATTTAACAGATTTCATAGTGTCAAAAAAAAAATCAATATTTAAGTAACCACAAGTGTACCAGAAAAGTTACACGAACTTAAAATTTGTTTTTTGATGTCCTCTTTGGACAATGCTATGGAGTCATGCAGTTCAATGGGATTTGCAAAGCAGGAAACCTTTATGCTAGGATATTCCCTAACCTCCGCATTCAGCCTCTTCAGAAACACCATTTCTTGCTGCCTGTGGGGTCCAAATGGAGCTTAGGGAAATCTGAGGCCCAAGACTAGGGAGGAAAAGGACTGGATTAATAAATGTCCATAGGCTGTGGAAAGAATTTGATGCTGACTAGCATTTTCCTCATGGGCCCCCTTCTGCAGTGAGAAACTGCATTTCACGGGGTATTTGCAGAAAGCTCCAGCAGAGCAGCTCCACGGAGTTACACGGTCTGGAAAGCACTATGAGAGCAACAAATGTTAAGCCTGGTATAGAATGGAGTGGCTCCATGGAGAAAGTGTCTGCGGCACCTTTGGGCAATCTGTGGATTATTTCTTTATGGAGACAAAGATGCATCCCAGTCTTTTCTCCTGAGCATATACTAAGGCTATTTTCTTCCTCTTCTGCCTTCAGCATTTCCCATTCAGTTCCTGCTGTGGGGGCTATGTGTGCAGAAGAAATGTGGAAAGTTTATCTGGTGGACACAAGTGTACTGTTTTCTCCACAGGTCTTAGTGGAAGGCCCTAAGAAACTAAAAGACATGGGTTCTTGTGACTGCGATAATTCGTGCTCTCAGTAAGGGAGTATAAGCCCAGGCTCTTAATAAGAAAATTAATTAGATAGTCATTGACACATAAAAGTTATTTGGACTTACTAACACTTTGGAGCTTGCACAAGACAACCTTCTAGTTTTGTCTGTCTTACTTTGCTTTCTAATTGTGGAGAAGAGTGCTCAAAATGAGTATACAGTGTGCTGAATAAGTTTTCAGTTGATTTAGTTATTTGCTCTATATTTTCTAATGTGTGTTATGGGACAACTAACAGACTGCACTTTCCCCTGGGTAGGTGGCAGGTTGCTATCGATCTGTAAGTACCATTGAAACTGGCTTAAGGCATACTGTTATTGGGAATGACTTGTCCTTGTCCTGTCACTCAGCCATTTGTAGGTTCCTGTCTAGATTTCTGAAGTGACCCAGCTTGTAAAATGTGCACACAGCATGCATTTAATATGTTGACTTGTAAAACCAGGGTCCCTTCAAAGATCTACTTCAGATTCCAGCCTCACAAGCAGGTGGATTGACACTATGAAGGTGATGGTTAAGTCCCAGAGACCAGGTCACTCTGACTGAAAGAGAGAAATGCTTAAAGCCTGTTTACCTGTAAAATAACAACTTGGAGCTGCAAATTTAGCTTGTGGTTTAAAACAGTCCTTCCTGCCAGAGCTCTGCTAATACTAATTAGGTCTGGATCAGTGTGTGTGCTTGGTCGTGCTTCGTTGAGCCAGGTGCAGCGCACGCTGTGCTGGTGCCACCAGAGCAATGCCAGCTGCAGTAGCAGAGACGATACCTGATCCAGTGTAAAGTTAAGGGTACTGTAGACAGATGACACCTGATCTCGCCTGGTCTGCTGGGACAGTTACTCCTTGAACATTTTTAACAAATCTGAAATGACAAAGCAGATTTTCACTGGCTTTGCAGTCTGTGTTATGGCTTTGGTCTCACTGGTGCAGCAGTAAGCATCCTAAACCAATATTCTTCATCTCACAAAACCATGCCTACACTATCTCAGTAAACATCTGCCAGTGCCATAGAGGGTTTAGTGTATATAGGTTGTAGATAGAGTAAAAAAAAAAAAAAAAGGCCAGTTCTAGTGTGTTATTATTGCTTAGTTGACAGGCAGTTTTGTGCCAAATGCCTGGTCCTGTAAACACTTAGGACGAAGTACAGTTTTGTTGGCTTCAGTGAGCACTTTAGTTATCAGGCTAACACTTGTTAGCTGTTGGCATGATTTGGGTCCCAAGCCAAAGAAAGTTTTCTGTGGTAGGAAGGTAAGCCACACAGACACCAGTTGTTTTAATTTAATTGAGATTCAGCTGGAGTCTAATTGTAAGTAATATCCTCTTAAGGGCTATCCACAAATTCCATTTAAAGTTGGATTGAGATCTGAAGCAGCAAGCAGGCATTTATATATATACTAATAGTACTATATATACACATATACATATCTACATACTAATAGTACTATATATATTACAATTAGTATCCTGGCTTTGTGTCTGTCATCTAAAGGAGAGTATATGTTCAATAAACAGCAGCGTGTGTTTGTCTATTTGGAAGCAGATTCAGGGACTCTGGTGTTGTTTTTTGAGGTGCAGTTCTGTGTTAATAACATAGGAGAAGTGTGTGTCTTGTCTTCTCATAGCACTAAAAGTGAGATAATCCCTTTGTAAGGAATCAGTAAGTATGGTCTGCTTAATCTAGTCCCAGTGTGAAACTGTTGACATTTGTTCTTTTTTTTCTATCATTATGTGACTGGGCCTGTTTTGTGCTGGATTAGGCACAAATCTCCTATGCAGCACATTTGGCATGTTACTAGTAGTTTAACTTCATTAATAATGTATGAAGGAAATGTAATCCATGACAAGGAAGGAAAGAAAAGTATTTTTACAGCTACCAAATCCTCTGGAATGGGTAATTATTCAAGATGTTTGATGTTATAGTTTACAATTGAGCTCCTTTCACAGAATGAAAAAAAAATAAATGTACATACACACAAAAACTATAGTGGCACCATAAGAAAATAACATACTCTTTGCTGTCTGAGGATGCATGTACTGGTTTCCAATGCATCAAATGCAAAGAGAAATGTAGATTGTAAAGAGAATGTGCTTTATCTTAGATGTTGCAAGCAGCACTGTGTTCTAGTCTCAATGTAAACTGACTCAGACAATATAGCTGGCTTTTTAAAGAAAAAAATAAGTAAAACCTGAGCTACTCACTGAATTATTTCAACCTTGCATAAGAAAGAAGAAAAATTGTTTATGTGCATCACCTAAATAACATGGATATCGGTTTACAAGCTGTTTTAAATTAATTTCTTATTTAGAAATTCAATAGTATACTTGGTATTCCCTCTCACCTGCAAGTCAGTCCCAAACAACCTCAATATTTATGGTGGCTGAAGAGTCACAATGTGGTGCAGGGAACCTAAACCAACCCCAAAACAGTGGTCACTTGCAACTACTTTTGTGCTCTGCACTCCTGTCACATTTGTGCTATCGAAGCAACAGCTGGGGAGACTTTTTCAACAAAGATGAGTGTCAGATAATCCTGATGAGATTCCACATCCAACATCTTTTGTAATTATGTCACATTCAGCTGTAATGGAATAATTCAAGCTGAAAGGACAAGCTTTGATCCTTTCTTAAACCTTTCCCTGTGGACTGGCTATCTAAAAGATTTAAAGATATTTCTGTTACAAGATCTAGTGTTTCCTCAGAGAAGTCATGTTTCTGAAGCAGTGAGATCTGTAAGAGCAATATTATTTGCCAAACACATCTCTCAGAGCATTTTTACTAAAAAAAAAAGTCAATAGAAGGATGCCCTTTCATAACCAACAAGGAAGTTAAAATTCATTTTAATAGTCTTTAGCCCAAATGGATGCACAGAAAATGGATGTTATTTGATAGTGAATCACAATGGTGTAGTCTATAAATATTAGTGTATGGATGTGTTTGCACCGAAGTAAATACAAATTTGTTTTGGCAAAGATGGTGCGTATTGGGTATATCTGTTCAGTGAAGTGAATGTTTCTGAAGATCCACTCCTTATAAATAGTTAGTTTCCACTAGGATTTTTTGAAGTAAGATTTAGTAACCAGTCTCCTATTGAATTTCAATAATTTTAGTACCTTGTATCCCTAGGCTCTTTTGGAAAACTTAAGTTGGTAAGGCATTTAGGCTTACATTAAAAAAACAAACCCAAGACAAAACTGCAGCAACAAAAACCAGCCAAACAAAAACATTCTTCAAAGGATTATTTTTGTTATTTCAGGACACTATTTGGTGTTCATTAGTGTTACAGAATATGGCACTGGCTGTTTTACCTTTCTGAACAGAATGATATGGGAACTGGTGTGGAAGATCTTTGCCTGGGATTCCTTTGGCCTCTGTTTGGAGGATGGAGTTTGGATCCCTAATTTTTCTGTGTGTCAGATTTATGCCAATGTAAATCCCTTGACTTCAGTGGATGTTTTTCATTCATTTCCTGGCCTCCACTGGAAAGAGAACTATTTCTTAAGGTTTTCACACATGGACTACATTAAGGGGTCACATTCAGATGATACTCTCCTGGCATTTCCATCAGCCAGGGGTCAATAAAGTGCTATCTGGGCTAAGAATATAGGGTTGGGCATGTGTTTAGTCGGCTCCAAATTTCCCATCTGTCAGACATGAGAAATTCAGTGTCTTTTTGTGCATGCCTGCTTGTTTAGCGTCTGAGAATCAGTGTGGCAGGGGTCACTTCTGAGGGCTGTGCTGGTGGAGTCCCTTGGTGTGCCTCCCAAATAACCTGGTGCGTGCCTCGCTCCTGTCTCCTGATGTTTAATGCTCACTGATCTTTATGGTCCTGAATTTGGGAAGCCTATGATACAAGCTGACCTCTTCAGAGGTATACAAATGGGAGAGGCCAGCTTTCACAGCATGTTAGAAAGCTTCCCTCTCTCCTCCAAGTTTCTGCTACACATGTAGAAAGTTATTAATTTTGCCTTAGCTTGAGTTTGGTTAATAAATAAAATTAATAACCAAGGTCCTGGGAGAATGTTTTTCTCTCTTTCCCAGGATCTATTTCAGTTTATCTGCAAGCTAATAAATGGTAGTGACTAATGATTGGTATGAACAAACCTCAAGAGCATCAATTCGGAAAGCAACCTTGAGTTTCGACATTTGTCCAAGTTAGCTGTGTCTCCTGAGTGATCAATCTGGTCTGAAAGCTTGAAGGATTTCTTTCTCCGTTTTGCTGGTTCAGAGGAACTGTTCTGCCTCTGGTTCAGGAGAATAAAATTCTGGGATGTAATATGCAAAGTTGGTCTGCATCTATGAGGGTGGATGCTGAGAAGGCTGAAGTTTTTAACTGTTTTGTGTCCACTATCACTGAATGAGGCAATTGCACACTGCTGGTCAGTGTAGTTAATACTCCTAAACAAGGTGTGATGCTTCTGTGTGGATAGGAAAGTAAGTTTTGGATTTTTCACATGTCATCTGGGCCTGGCTTTGGCCATAGAGTGACTTATTCAGTTGCTTAATAAGCATCTCTTTAAAATTTGTGGAGAGTGAATGAGGTACTAAAAAGCTGAGGAACAAGACAATGTTTGCTTATTTCTAAGTGGAGAGGGGCTGGTGAAAGCAAAGGAGCAGGGGACCTTGTGGAATAGTCAGACTGATTTTAATCTTTGGCAAAATTCTGGAAAAAGCTAATGTACAGTTTGGAAATATCTAGGAAATAAAGGATGAAGTACAGCCAAAAATACCTCAAGAACAAATCATGTTTAACTAATGTAACCCCCTTCTGTGGCAGGGCAACGTATCTGTGGATAGAGGCAAAGCAATAAATCCCTCTGTATCCTGGCTTCAGAAAAGCTTTTAAAACAGTCTTACCCAACACTTTTCTAATGAATTCAAGACATGTGGGCTAGGTCTAACTATTGTAAGGTAGGCTCAGAATCAGTTGGGCAATTGTACCATAGCAGAGTTAACAGTGATTTGTGGCTAAAATGCAAGGCTTTACCAAACAGACTTTCTCCAGACTTTCTCTGGTGCCAGATTCTGTTTTAAGATTTCATTGATGACTTAGCCATTTTATTAAAGGCTGTAATGAATCAACGATGGGATGAGCTGCAATTGTGTTTGAGGGTAGGATTAGAATTCAAAATATTTTGGTAAATGAGAAATTACAAGATCTGGAAAGTACAGATTGAAATTGAATAGGGTTGAGTAATTGTTTGGTGGTAGCAATTACCTGCATAAATGTGGATGAAAAGCAGTGGGGTAAGCAGAGGTTTTGCAGAGAAAGATGCAAAGATTCAATGCTGAGTATTTCACAAGAGAAATGTGATTTAGCTGTGTTGCCTATTGTTAGAGATTCGAACGGGACCGTAACAGGAAGGACACTTTTTCTACCTTCATGTCACCATACAACTTCAGCTGGAATGCTATATCCAGTTTTGAGCATTACATTTCAAGGAAGACTTGGACTGGTTGCAGAGAGATGAAAGGAAAGCACTGAAAATCATTAAATGTTAGGAAGATGAGAAGTGGCTGAATGGATTGGGTCCTTTAACTTGGAGTACCAGAGGGAGGGATGCAATAATTTGCAAGCCTACTCTAAAACCAGAACAGACAAACAAAAAATCATGGTCTTACCTCTGTGGTAAGCAGGACAAGTAGTAGCGGACTTAAGCTGCAGCAGTATGAATTAGAAAAGGTATTTGGTGAGTTTTTCTGTGGGGGAAAAAAAAAAAGATATGAAACACTGAAATACTCTGAGAGACTGTATATGATCTGTTCCTGGAGAATGCTGAGAAGAAGTTATTGAAGTACCTATCAAGAATGATCAAAACATGGTTGACACTTGGCTGAGAGCAAGGTACAGAAGATGACCTCTTGATGTCCCTTATGACAGTATTTAAAAATCTGTGGCTCATTCTCTGTGGTAAAACATACATATAACACTGAAAGTAGAGCTGGAACTTGAGTATTGGTATACAAGCGCCAAGGAAACCAACTTTGGAACCTTTTTTGGAGTCCCATCTGAAGAGTCAGTTCTTCAGCCACTGGAATAAAAGACAAGCTGCTGTGGTGGATTTACAGAGATTTGGTCTTGTAACTTTTGAGTGCATCAACCAACATAAAAATCAGGTTTAGTAAAAGCTTTAATTAAAGCTTAGGTGTCAGTGTAAGCACAAGGGAAACGCAGATTTAGATACAGTGGATAAAGTTTCAATGAACTGTTGGGTAAAATCAAAACAAATATAACCAGTTGCATGCACTGAAATGTCATTTCAGCAGTAACCTGATGTTTTTGCATGTGAATGGTGTGGGGCAGCTGCCTCTGCATCTCACTGTTTCCTGTGCTAAATCACTTTATAGGTTTGTAGAGAATGTAGTGTCTAGTAGGAAACTATCTTGAATCATTTAATGCTTTATTAGGAGGTATAATTTTAATAAAATCCAGTAATTCTAAAAAGGGTAGGGGAGGACTCTGACCTGTCAGCTAACTACAGATTACTTCAAGTTAGTGGTCAAAGCCTGTAGGACATGTGTGATATTGTAAAATACTGGTGAGAGGCAGGAGACCACTTGAAAGAATGCAAGCAAGAAAGTCACTGTGCTCATTGACAGGCTACAATGGCTACTGTAAGACTTAGAGCCTTTTGATCTAATTCCTGTTTTTTCATCCTGTCTACCTGCTGGTGCTTTTATAATGGCAATAAATCCATTATTCTAGTGTTTAAACTTTGTCTTTGGAAATGATTGTGACTAGCAGTGGAATTATTCAAGCGGAATTACAGGGCTGAGAAATACTGTGGTCAATTTCTTTTGTTATAATATAGTGTGTTGTATATTTTAATGAAAGATAATGTAAGGTATGTCAAATACTTAATCCCATTTGTGAATTTAGGCATAAATTAAATTTTCTCAGAGCTCAATCAGATTAGTTATCATTGGGTAAAAATGTTACTAGTATGCATGCTCTGTTACAAACTGACATGTAAAGATGTGATGACCACTGGTGGAAACGAACTTCACCTTTGTCCTCTCATCCTCCTTCAGGTTGTTTTGTTGTTGTAGCAAAAATAAGAGAAAGATCATGACTTTGTGGAAAGAAAAAAAAAAGTATTTTGTGAAAGTGTAGAAAGTCACTGTAACTTATCCTTTATTTGTTCCCTGAAAAAAATATTCTAAAACCTATTGGTTAAAACAAGAACACAAGAACATTTTTTTTGCCTTTGGGTGGGTTACCAGAGTCATCCGTTTAGCAGAGATGGCTTTAGCTTTTTTAATGGATCTAAAACTCAGAGCTTTTGAAAAATCTAATCATTAGACTTGATCAGTTTGTTTCGTGCATTTGGCTCAAACATTCACACTTCTGCTTCATCACTTGGATGAATAAATCCCACAATATGCTCCAATATGAGAGGTACAGTGCAGTTTTAAGGGCAGCCTCTCTCTATTAGAGATCATGTTGTTTTCACTCTTCAGCATGAAACCTGGGATTTCTTGCAAATGAAATGCATCTTAGTAGTAATTTAAATACAGTGAAACCCTGTGATTTCAAGCAACCTGTAAAGGCCAATATGCTACCAGCACTACACTGTGTTTGAAAGTAATGAGACCCAGCAACCTCAGACTACTTAATGAGATGCCATGTTTACATGTTTAGATGCACACAAAATCCGCAATTATAAGAATGTGAAATTCTGTGAATTCTTCTAAAAAATAATAGTAAATACAGTGATTCTAGATGTCTACCCTGTGTGGAGTAAAGCCTCTGAACCAAGAGCGGGACAGAGTGCAATGTGAAAGAAGTGTCTTTGCAAAGTGGGAAGCAGCCTCAGTGATCTCAAATGCATACGTTAATAGCAACTTTTAGCAATTATTCGTGAATTTCCCCAGAAATCAATACATACTGATATTTTTTGTAACTGCTTTATGATTGACATCAGCAGAGAACCATTTCGTGGCTTATCTTATTCAGAAATATTACTAAAATACAAAATTATGCTTCAGAAATCTGAAAGGACAAGAAAAATGTCAATCCTGTTTTTTGTGAGCTTTGAACTACTGGTTGTGGTCTTGAAGTGATATAAACTGGAATTTTTTTGGCTTTGCTTGTTCCAATGCCTTGGATTCTGTAACTAGAATTAGTGGAACTTCTGTCTTCTAGCTCATCTTGTGAGCAAATGGTTAACAAAAAAACCCCATTTCAATATGCATGGTCCTGAAGCTGCATGTGTTGCTCATCTGAAAGACATGATTAAAAAAACTAAAAAAGTAGAAACTAGCTGCTTAAAAGCTATGGATATAACTGACTAAATATAGAGAAAGATACTTTAATTAGTGTGCCATATTTATGCTTTCTTTTGACCCAAGAAACAGTTTTTTCTTTTTTTATATTTTTGTTTGTTTTCAGAGCAAGCACTATTTGCCCAATATGTGCTGCTATTTCCTATCTCATCTGAATCCAGGAAGAATGGTAGCTTATTCCTGTTCAAATCAGCAAGGAATTAAGTCCTTGCAGAAGTCACAAATTTACATCACTGCTGTGGCTGTTGATAACTTATGTCAAGTCTTTATACACCATTGCGTGGTTCTTAAATAGGCTGTGTTTGCTGTGAAGCTTAGCGAACCACCCTGTGACCTTTTGTTCGTACTTGTGTGTGCATAATAGAAGAAGGTTCCTATGTTGCTCTTAAAGTCTACATTTGCATAATTTCACATTTCTCAGTGAGAGCTCTGTCAGCTTAGTGGGTACAAAATCTCCCTTTTCACTTCTTTGAGTTGAAGTATTTCATGGGTATCAAAAATAATGGTGTTAGCCATCAATTTCATTCCTATGGATCATCCTAGATAAAAAACATAAATTACATTTTAGGTTTGTAAAGTCTACATTACATTAAAGTTTTAGGTGATTACCACAGAACATGCACATAAAAGGTAGCCTTAGAGCAAAACTCAGCCTATTGCCTGAGAAAAGCTCTGATTTCTATTCCTTTCCCTCCCCCTTCCACATAAGCCACTTCTCCCCATATGTTAGAAAGCTGAATCCTTTATTCAAGAAATGAAACTAATCATATCCCTTCCAGCTCCACTGTATCTTCCCAAAGGCTATTCGTCTTTAGTTTCTCCTGGCTCCTCTTCTCTCCTTCCCAGAGCCGAATGCTTTCTGGAGTGTAGGAATGTCTTTCTTTCTTATCCAGGCGCTACTTTTTTTCCCTTCTCCAAGAGTGCTTCAGACAGATGTAGAAATGAATCTGCTATAGGGAAGAATAAGCAAATATCCAGTGTTCCTATGCATGTTTTTAGTTTTACACTATGGTAAACATGCTTCAGGCTTTCCTCAGTTTCTCATAGTGGCTGGTAACACAACATTTAGCCAGTTAGCATAGATTAGCTGAGAGGTTCCGGTGGCTGAAATAAAAATGAATTCACTTTCCATAACCCAAAATTGTCTTCAATCCTTACCTGCCCTGTTCTACTTAGCAGTAAAAGTTAATATGGCCGGTGTTTTTAAAATGCCTTCATTAGCATCAGAGTTATCATCTGCTGAAACAAACGACATTAACATCAGACTGTGCTTTCTGAGCCTTTGCAGGCTTGGGGAGGTGTTTCTGCTTTAGCTTATGGGGTGACTTCATCATACTGCTGAGGTGTCCTCTGAAGCAGATAAGCACCAAACTTTGCATATCATTTTGGAAGCGATTGGGGTAAGAGCCAGGAGAACAAGGCTTTCTTCCTGCCAGCTGACAGAAAATTAGACACACAGGCAAAGCAGTGTAAAATGGTTTTTGTCACTGAATAGGTAGGGAGAAAACAGGAGAAAAATAATGGTTAATCAAGTGAGAGAAAACAACACATTTCAGTATTATACCTGTTAAGGCAATTCTTGTCTAACAACATTTCAAAGTTACCTCTAGATTGCACAACACTTTCTAAGAGTGTGTAAATATCATTTTCCTGCCTGGGCTGGGGAGTGAAGGCATCAAAGTGAATTGACTCTTTCTGGGCCCTCATTACACAGTCCCATTCTCTAGGTTGTGACTGGAGGACACAGAAGATGCTCTGAAAGACTGCATTTCACTTTCCCCGCCCCCCCACTTTCTGTTGGCTTCTTACTGGTTTGAATTTTAAGGTATCTTTATAAACGTGTTTTCTTGCGCAATTTCCCTTGTTCCACATGTATCAAAGGCGAGAGAGACTTTTTCAAATTGTAGATACAGAGCTGTACAGTTTAAGCAAGTAACATATTTCTTCTGTTCGAAAAATAGCATCTTCCCATTGATCCTCTTGCCGTTACTTTTTTTTGTTCCTCCTATCACTTTTTTTTAGGGTTTAGCACATTCTAGGAGAAAAGTAGCTCAAAACTTTTTCAGCACGTTCTTGTCTGAGACAACTATTAGGATTTCACCCCATTCTTTCTTTTTCCAGTGTGATTTCAGTTCAATCTCTAAGTACAGTGGCAGGAAGTGAAACACCATGGGTATGTTTAGAGGCTGCCTTTTTAAATTTTGTTTATAAAACTGGTTTATTGCTACTGCTGTACTGGAGCATTGATTAACATCTGACACTTATTTTTCCTATCTAAGTTCTTGAGGGTAGATCTATCTCTGACATTGTGAATCTGTTGTGATTGGGATACTCAAGTCTCTCCTCATAAGAAAGGATTTTCTGAAGGCTGATCCAGGATGCTGGGCTACATTTCTTCAGGGTCTGAGGATGAAATTAACCTAAGCAGTGAGCAACAGCAGTATTTCTTCTCCCCCCACTTCACTTTGTTTGTCTAAAGGACAGCTTTCAGCAACCAGTTATTTCCAGTAACTTTAACATTTAAATATTCTTCTCCCTTTCATTTGGCTCTGAGAGACAATTGTTGTACTGCCTGCTCTGAAAAGAGCAGAAAACATATTTAGAAGAATATTATCTGCTTGTCCCTTTGCCCTTTCTTGCGAAGCAGCAAAATCCTCCTGAAGTGCCCACATTGGTCTAAAAAATATAAGTGAACTTTGCCTTTTCCTAAATCAACTGTATAGCCCAGTGATGATTCCTGTTTTCACTGCAATCTGAAGAAACATTTCACATTGTAACTTCTCAAAAAAGAGCACCCAAAGGGATTGATGGGATAGACCGTGGTCTGGATAGGTAGTCTTGTGTCTTCTGAATTGAATATTAATTGTTGCCGATGAGCATATTCAGTCTTTCTTTTGTCCATACATAAATGTTTGTTTGGTGTTTTGTTTCAGGATTGCCTTTTGATGGTAGCATCAGATGGACTGTTTAACTTTTTATCAAGCAGAAAAAAAAACATGTAGTAATTGCCATATTGGATTGTGCTTGTGGTTTGTCTAATGTACTGTCATTTCTCTGATGGCCATACCAGATGCTTGAGATGAGGATGGTAGACCCCATAGGAATTAGAGGCTTCTATGAAAATTTCATTCTAATCCCTTCTAATGAGAAATTGAGCTAAAACTGAAGCAGGAGGTTTTATCCTTTCCAGCAGTCATCTTAGGTTGGTGAATATAACTCCTCTAAATAGTTCTGTGTCTAGATTTGATCTGCCTTTGGATGGCAGTTTGTGGTGGTGTGTGTATTGTGTATGTGCTGTTTTTTTTGTGGCAATGAATTTCAGAGCCTATTGCATGAATTATGGTAAAATCAATGTAAATTATTGTAATGTAATTGAATGTCCCCTTTCCTCTTGAACCAGTCTTCTCAACTATTTTCCAAATGTGATGGCTTCACAGAGTTAAATAACAATATAGGGACCCACTACTGTTTCCATGGTTTGTGACTGAAGGTAGTCTAATAACTAATTTTTTTTTTTTGCATGTACAATCTGAGAGGCTGAGCATCTCCCCCACAACTGTCTCCTCAAAATCATACTTCTTGAGGTATTTCAGGTTGGGCAACCCAAATCACTGGCATTAAAACCTCCACTGATTTGTTCAACTTCTGTAGTCAGTATTTGTTTAATCATGATCTCAGGTTATTTTAGACTTGGATGCTATATTAGAGCTTAAAGAGGTTTTTTTGGTACTTGTTTTTGGCTAAGGCATGGATTGATAAGTAGACCATATATGAAGATGTATCCAGTTGCTTCAGTGCCTGTGGCATGCAATTAGATGCCTTTATTCCTCCCTGAAATCTAGGATGTGGTTGTCAGTAAGGAAGATCTTTCATAATACAGGGTTCTGTCCTGTCTCTAACTGATCATTCCTAGCAGCGGGTAACCTGCTTTTACATATCTGTAATATACCCCTAATGACTTGTATTTGGGGGGGTGGGGGTGCAACCTCTTTAGAGAGAGAGGCAGTAACTTGATTTCAGTTGCACCTGTGTAAATCTGGATTTTCCTCTCCTCTGTTCTCAAAAAAATCACTTTGTATTAACCTAGATGTAGTTGGGACTGTAACTAGAGCGTTGGCTCTGTAGCGTTTGAATATCTGGTGGGTTGGATCTTGTTGGAGTCTGCACTCTCCCCTAGGACTGGAAGTGCCCCTATTTGCCTGGAGAAGTCAGATTCTAGAAAATATCTGTATTTGCAAAAACCATTTGCTCAGATAAGGCTTTGACTGACACTGGTATCTGCAGCATGCGTATGCTGGTTGGGAATCTAATGAGCAGAAGATAGTGACTATAGAGGATTGGAGGGAGTTTATTCAAGAGGCTGCAAATCTCTGCCAAATGGCTTGGCTCTAAAGAAACAGATCTGTAAATTCCTTAATTACAGTAATCATCTCTTGAGTTTATCCTAGAGCTCTACACAAAGAAAACTTGACCATGATTATTGAAAGTGTGAATGCGATTAGTCACCTACCACTTCCAGTTTCTGGATTACGCTTTATTTTTTTAAAAAATGCATGTTATCTCTGTACATAATTAAAAAGCACATTCTTCATTCACCAATTAAATTGTATTTAGTATTAAACTGGACTGAATTTATTAATTTCAAGACCAGGGTATATCTTGGTACCATTAAAAAGCCATGCTTATTAGGATAAGCCTTTCTGATAACATTAGCACTTAAATGACACTTACAAAGAAACATTAGTGCACAAATTCATGGAACTTTTCCAGCCTCTTGTGCAAATATCAGACTGACTTCCACTCCTAGATGTCCTAATTTTTCACCTGCTTTTAAATTCCTTCATGTTGGTTTCAGTGTTATTGGTTAAATGTATTAATCATCTGAATGATAACACTGTATGAAGCCTACATCTCTGTTACACAAGATTCTCTGTGGACATGGGTTGAAAAACAACCACCACCACCAAACAAACAAACAAACCCCAAATGGTACTTCAGGTCTTAGTGGTTGCAATACAAGTTTGATGGGTAATAACAATACACACAGATGTAAGATTTGCACTTCCCATAGCCTTAAAGTTGATTTTTTTTGTGTGTGTGATGGTTGTGGCAGAGAAGGGCTTTAAGAATCTATTTGGAAGAGAAAAACCATAGAGCTTTATTGGATGGTTGAAGGTAACTTTCATTTAATGGAACAGTTCTGTATTCGCAGTAACATCTCAAAGAATAACGCACGTATTCAGCTCTGATTGTTTCTTTTATTCTGATTTTTTTCAAGATGTACTGTGGTGGTGGTGGTCTTCTTGTTCGCAAACCAACAAGGATAAACAAGTTTCAATGTCTTAAACTCACGTATTGAAATGCTTGGGAAGCAAACACTGTGGAGGAGTTTTGAAGTCTGGACAACTATTATTATTGTGAACTTTTCTGTTTGCTTGCTTCAGAAATGCATTTATGTGTAGTCATTCTTTTCTACACTGGAATTTTCTTTGTAGCTGAATATTAACAAATATATTCTAGAAAACTGATTCAGAGTACTAGTGTAAGGCTATGTAAGTATATACTAAAAATGGAAAAAAAAGCAACAAATGCCCCTCCACAAAACTAACAAAAACCAACAAAACCCTCCAAAACAACAACAAAAAACCCTTCCCAGTCTTTTTTTTTTTTTTTTTCTGATATGAATAAGGAAGTAAAAAGATACTGAAAACACTTGACAGGAACTCAGCAGCCCCAGTGTTTTTTCAGAAGACTTCTTATAATACAGTGTTTGGAAACACAAGTGCTAGTTACTGGAGAATGTTTAAGCTATCCCAGAAATGTGTGTATGTCTTGTCCAAACAAGAAAACTGCTCTGGTTAAGCTGGTTGGGAAGCAGATTAGTTGAGGCAAGTCCAGTTTGGACAACCCGTTCATAATTGTCCAGCAGTTAGGTTTAACTTAATTGACTTAACCTGTGCTAAAATGAGCTTGTTAAAACCGGAGCATTGTCTTGGAACTAATTTTGGCAACAACCAAAATCGTTATGGTCCTTGAGTGATCAGTGCTGCTTTCTCTGTAGATCCTGCTGAAGAGATAGATATTTGTTTTGGTCACAAAGCTGGGAGTTTAAATTTTCCTAGGCTCTGGTGGTTGCCTTGAAGAAAGATTTGTTATCTTTATACAAACATGTAGATTCCAGTCAAAGTTTGTGTCTGTAAGCTTTGCGATTATAGGAAAAAAGTTTTCATCATGTATTCTTCAGTTACTCTAAGACATAAAATTTTATCTGCTTTCAAATGTTTTATTTTTGTACCTTCAGAAATTACTGCATCTACTAGAAGACTCATTTTACTGAAGCAATGGTCCATTCTTAGACAAAATATTTCTCTGGATTTGGATCTAAACTTCTGGGAAAGCCTGAGGAATAAATAGATTTTTCTGAACTTATAAAAGAAACACACACCCCAAAAGAGTTTTCTAATATTTTTGGTTCGTGCTCACTTTCTAGTTAGAATAGTTATTTTTCAACCTGATTGCAAGACTAATTAGAAAAGTACCTTACAACAAATGATGGAACTCCAGGTCTTCCCTTTAAAGGTTACATTGCTCTGGGGCTGTTTGGTCCATGAGAGGAAGCAAAGTTCCACCACACTGGAATACAGCAAGCTCACAACAACCTTCAGCTGTCGTTCTACTTTATGCTCGGGCAGGTGCTGGGATGCACATTTTGACACCACACAGATGTAGAAGTGGGACAAAAAAACTGACCAAAGAACCCCAAGCTGTGGAAATGAAGATACAAGGTGAGGAGGCTGAAAGCACATTGAACTTGTTCTTGACTGAGTCTTCAAATCCCGAAATGGTCCCATGGGTGTCAGGGTCTGGACAAGGTTAATGTAGTCATTGACCACCATAAAAGAGAGATGAGCATGTCCGTGCCTGGTACCTTGCTGGTGAAGGTCAAAGGCTTTGTGCAAATTCTAAAACAACTTCACTGAATTCTTGCTGACCTACTTGTACAAATAATGTGGAAGATCCCCCTGCTTTCAAAAGCTTCTGGATGGGTTTTCCAGTGTCACGCTCAGGAGTAAATTGTAATGGGATATGAACTGATGGGCTGGGAACTCTTCTCAGTCAGGTTAAGGACTTAATAGAGGATTCAAACCAACAATCTAGTAATGTGGACTTGTTTGTAACATGCTATTCCTCTCTTCCTGTAAGCCTCTAATATCAGTGGATTTTTGTTACAAAAGAGTAAATTTTAGAGATGAGCTTAAGTAGGCCAATGAACATTCGAAGCATATTGTGCCCTCTCTGCTATGTTGTTTATGGTGCAAAATTTATATCTGTTCTAAATCCACCATAACCATGTGACTCTACGCACCTGGCTAAGCAGCCATTGGTGTACAGATTTCCTTTTTTCAATTGAGCATGGACCACACTACACACAGTTTCAAGAAATGCATCTTTAATTTTTTTTTCAGTAAATCAGCTTCAATGTCTGTGGAGCACCAGAAACCATACCCTGCAATTCTAGAAAACTGCAGGAATCTCCAGACGTTTCAAAATGCCAACCACCTCCGGCATTTGCAACCCCGCTTGAGTCTGAAACAATAGATGAGCTCTGCTTCCAAGTTTGCCCATTTTTTTATTTTTCCTTGCTGGTGGGGTACTGCAGATTTTAGTAGTAATGACTTTCATATGAAATAACATTTAAGTAATTATCAAAAATTATTTGCAGAAACTGTCTAAAGCTGTAAAGTTAAACCAACAAATGCATTTCGATAAAAACCACTTGTGTTGTATCAAAAGGAACTGTCTTTTTCACAGCATACTTGCAGCTGACAATTCCTGCATATACAGAAAAACAGCCATTGAAGAAGGGATTGCCGTCAGCTTTTGCAAAGGCTAACATAACACAGGATGTGAAGACTGGATATTTTCTATATGGGGCTTCAGAGAGAATACTTAACCATTTTGATGAGTGTCTAGGACACCTGGCATAGGTTTTTACTTGCGAGCAAGAGGCATCAATGAAGAATTTGTATAAATACCAGAAAAACCCAAACCCACCTCTCATTTGCTCAAGATTGTTCACATCAAAGGAACCCATCATTTTCTTCCATGCAAATGCTGTGTGGATTGCTTCACCCAGGCCTGGAAAGCAGCCAGGCTGCATAGCATGACAGCTACTCAGCAGTCCACAGCAATGCTATACGCCACGAAGAAGGAGGAATGGGTTGCTGGTTTTAAATCCGATACACATTTGCAACAACGATTCAGAAAGCACTTTAGAGAAGATATGGTCAAAATAGAGAAATAATGTGTAGTTTCATAGGCCTTATGGTATTGTCTCGATTCTCTGTCTTTTCTCAGGCTCAATATCAATTAAACTTTCCTACAGAACTGTGTGGCTACTCCATCTCTTCACAGATGCAAAATGGCATTCTACCTTGGCAACTAGTGTTGAAGAGTCATCTCAGCTCATTAATTATACGTTAAGTTGTATCCTAATGAAACTAAGGTTTTTTTTCTTGTGTTTGGGATTTCTCAAAATATCTCTAGCAGTTCTCAAACTTATTCTGCCATGCATGACTTCTCAGATCTTCACATTGAAGAAAATCACTTAATTTTTCCAACCTGAATTCTTTCTCTAATGTAGATCTGTATATTTCCAGGCACTTAACATCCAACCCTGTAAGTCATTGTTAATTTCAAAGGAACTGTTCTTAGAAATCAAAATTCTACTGCTGAAAGTATTCTGTGGTTGTCCTCCTGCATTTTCCAGCTGGCTTGAAGCAACAGATGTTCTGACTTTCCAAATAAAAGAATCTCTGCTCCAATGGAGTCCATGTCCCTCATGTAGCCTGATGTAGAAGCATTAAATACTCTCCGTAGAAGTTCTTTCCGCTTGTCATTAGTGAGCAAACCTGAAATTAACAGGTGGGGTAGCTTCACTGTTTATATTTAATGTAAGAAAAAGTAACTAGAAGCAAGGAATTAGGTGAAATAAAAATGTAAACAGTCTCTTACTGTTTTTTCTAGTGAAAAGAAAGGTCTCTTTCACATGAGGAAAAGTTATATTTGTGCATCTTTGGAATACTCATGTACAAAAAGTAAAAAAAAAAAGTCTACAAGACAAGTAGATGCAAAGCATTCTTTTTCAAAGAAATGTCAAAAGGTGGATGACCTTCTCCTCATCATGAGCTGCTAGTTTGCTCCCTGCTTTCTGAGTAGTAGAGTACTTACACAACATGAAGAGATTAATGCACTGTGTTCTGTTGAGCTTTTATGGGCTGTGATTATAGCAGGAGTTGGGTTTGGGAGGGTGCTGGGGTAATGGTCTCTTCAGAAATGCTGCTTTTGGCTTACAGTGAAATCAGATGTTAGGATTTAATTTTTACACTGTGTGCAAAGAAACATGCCTGGCAGCATATTTTAATGTGTTGAATTTGTCATATCAAAGAGTTTCACCAACTGGAAATATAGAACCATTGCGGGTATTGTGTCTGTCTATCATTTCCCAAGGCATTTGAATTTATCTGGATTTTCCACAACTGTACATATGTTTTGCTCTGTACACCTAAAAATAACTTTGCATTTAGAAGTTTCTCAATGATTTTGAAATCCAGTTGTGTTAAAGTAAGCATGCACCTTGTGTTGCAATCAATTTTTTGTCAAAAATGTACTTGTAAGCCTCTACTTTTGGCCGTGAAAACTTTCCAGTAGTCACACACAGAATTGTCAGGCAACAGGCTGAAAAGCAAACAGAAGAGATCAGTTTTGCAAGACAGTGTGTGACTCAGGTGTGGAGCTCCTTGTCATGGGACTGTGCAAAGGATGCTTTGAGAGATATGTCACTAAAAGGTGACAGAGAAACTGTTAGCTATGGTGGCTGAGATAAAACATGTTATGTACTCCTGGAAATGTTGAATGTACTGGTATATATGCAGGGAAGAGTTGCTCTCTTTGGCCTCTTTTTTTATGACATCCTTTTTACCTGGTCCTGCACTTTACTATTAGTTTTGCTAGACCTTTGATTGGGGCTGGCTGCTCTTACTTTCTCAGGATTGGTACGTGTATAACCACCTCAGATAAAAGACTAGAGCTGGCTCTATAACCTGAAGCCTTTTTGTTGTTGTTATAACAAAAGATTGTAAGATACACAGTATATTTTAGGGACATCATGCAAGAATGAAATGGGTCTGGAGAATTAACTGATTTGCAGTCACTTATGTTGACAAGGTTGCTGTGGCATCAGGATTCAGGGAAACAAGAAGGGAATTCCTCTCATGACAGTAAGGGAAACAAATAGAATATTACTACTTGGCTGTGTCTCATGGCTTTTGTCTGTTTTATGCTGCTCTCACTAGAAATGGTCACTCTGCTGGTTTTTGTTGAGAAGGAGAATGCTGGTAGCAATCACAAGGCAGGTTTTTTTTAACAGCTCACTTCCCATTTTTACTGTTTGCTATCAATGGCGCCCACATTACTAACAAACTAAAACAACCAGACTTTTACAGATAAAATTTTTTCTGGGTGTATAGTGACTGGAAGACTGCGTATTTTGGAAAGCATTGAACTGCTTTATTTTTTAAAGTTTGTTTGTTTGACCGAGTCCTTACTTAGTCTTATTCTGCCTTACCTTCCATTTCCCTTGTGTCTCTGTGTCCCTCATCTTTGATACGGAACTTGTCAAGTTATGTCCCTTACAGGCAATTTTGCTAATGTGTAGTTCAAGGCTGCAGTGTGTTTTCCCAAGGTGATTTAGCATTGTCTGTGCAGCCCAGGATGCGTTTTCCTCTAATGTTCTTTTGCAAATCCTGCTCAGGAGAGGCTTGATAATGTAATTTCCCAGAACTTCCTTCTCTTGTAAAGACTGGTTTTAGATGGTTGATGCATTTAATTGTTTTGCAATTATTAATTTTAAATTATGTGAAATGATCTCATAATATACTTGATATCTACAGATATTTGGTAGATTGAAGTGCCTCACAGAGGCACAGATAGTGTAAAAGTATTGTGCTCCAGACAGACTGTACTAACTGAGCACTGTTGGACTTCACAGGCCACCTCTGTCAGCCTAGATTCACAGCCTGTAGGTTTAGAGAGCTGGACTAGATTCAGAGGACTCGTGGTTGTTATGGTTTTGGATATTTTTAGCTGTCTATGTGTCATCCTAATTGATGGGCATAGAATGGCATTATATATTGAGCTTAATTCCTGGGGTATATTTGGCTTATTTAACAATGCTATCTTTAGAATGCCATCAACATGCTAATCCTCATTAGTGGTATGAACAGCATATCTTGGTGTCGTTTAGCTAGATGAATTGGTACTACTAGTCGAGGCTGTTCTAGTCTTGTGTGTTTTTTTTTCTTTTAAAGTTGGTATAACAGGTATTTAAAGTAAATAAAGCTGAGAATTTTTATTTGTCTTTTTATTTTTATGATTCTTATAAAACAGGTGATTTTACTTTTTTTTTTGTCACTACTCTAAATCTGTCCATTTACTATCTGCACATTTCTAAGCTCTCAACATGCAACTGTGAATTTTGTTGTGCCTGAATTATGTAGCTATGGGAGTAGCTTGATGTGTTTGGCTATACAAGCGCTCCAAGGAAGCACAATAAGTTCTGCTGCTTGTCAAGGTCATCATTACAATTTGCAAAATGTGGCATGAAGAGTTCTGGCTAAAATAAGTCATAGAAATATCTTTCCTCTGGTGGTTAAACTCTGGTTACTTAGGTAAACCTAAGGATGGGGTATTGTGGTCTTGATAAAAAATACATTTGGTACCTTGTGATGTCTCTGCTTTTGCTGAGCTACAGATAAGCAGAATTATAATAATATGTAAATATGAAGTTGCTTTCCTTATGGCTGTACCCTGTCTGCTTTCTCAACAAGTGTGCCCTGAGCTCGTACCAAGGTCTTATATTTCTTTGCTAGTAATTTTCTAATAAATTGTCAAGTTCAGCTCATGTTTTTGCTGTTCAGCTGATGTTTGGGGAATGTTCTACAAGTGTTCCAAGATCTGAATCATAACAATGACGGTAAAGCTTGTCTTGAAGTAGATATTCTGTTGTCAGTTTTGCTACTTATTGTTTTCTGAGCTGTTTACTAACAATGTGCATAACATTTTATATATTTTGTATGTATCTTGTAGGATTCTACAGTGAAAGCTGATTAGTAATCTATTCCCCCTTACCTTGATTTTCTTAAAAAAAAAAAAAATCAGAGTCTATAAGAAGATCTTCTCTTTAATAGTGTGGCTTTTCACAGGGTCTTGTAAAGGATGTTACTGACCAGGGCCATGAGTCACTGTAGTTACATGAGCAATTTACCTGCAGGTGTGTGAGTAGGGGAATCTGTCACATTGAAGTAAGTTATTTTGGTTACCATTTACCTGTGTCCTTTTACCTACAACCTTTAGTCTAAATCACTTCAGTGCGGCACTGCTATTCTCACTGAGGTAAATGGCAAATACAGGTGAATTTAGGATATCATCCTGAGACCTATGAAGTACCAAGATAGTCAGGCCAGGACTGTGCTGAACATCCCTTCACATGGGAGAGGAGAGCAGGAGAAATATGATGGGCTTATGGTGGTATTGACCTTGATAAGGTCTTTCTTCCTCCTTTGCTCTACAAAAAGATAGGTGACAAATTAGTAAGTGTTAAAAACTTGTTATAGGGAACTGGCTGAAAGTGTGGGCAAGGTGTTACTAAGTTGCATTATCCCAGAACACTTACCTTAACATCTTTGTTTAAAGGGATAATAAGCAAACCTGGGTGGGTGTTGTGTTGTGTGTGTGTTTTTTTTTTTTTTTTTTTAAGTTATAGAATTTGGATTGCTTTATTTTATGATGAAATAGAAAGATGTGACAGTGGAAGAACCATGATGATGTGAAATGCTGTCAGAGTTGATTAAAAATGTGTATGGCCAGTAGAAACTGTGCGTGATATAATGTAATGTATTTATAATTGCGAGCAAGAAAATGCTTGAGAAATGACTTTGAAAAAGAAACGGAAAAAGACCTTTAAGGATGTTGTAGAGTAATCTAGGTTGAAAGGGATCTCTGAAAGTCATCTGGTCCAATCCTACTGTGAAGCAAGGCCAACTGTGGTTCTTGAAGCATTTCTCATGGTGGTGTTTACAGCAAGCTGCCTTAACCTACCACATAAGGGAAAACAATGGTTTTAATTTTTGTAATTCCAGGATAACTGATAGAAATGAACCTAGTAAAAGTAACAGCTATTCATCTGGGCAATGCCTAATTTTAATCTGACAACGAACACTATGGTATGGCAAGGAGTGCACAAGTAGAATAATTAAAGTGCAGTTGTAGTGTTGTTCCACATATTTTCACTATTTCAGTGTAACCTTTTAACATTGTGTTTTTAATTTTTTAAAATGAAATAGCCTTTAAACTGCCTAATAAAGCCAGAGCCAATGGAATGTTTTGAAAGGGAAGAATATGTTTTGGCAATTCTGCTTGATCCATGTCAGAATATTTAGAATCTGATCCAGGTTAGAATTGAAACCATATCCCCCTACTACCATGAAGTTATATATTGTTAAGGGCTGCTTCCAAAAGCAAAACGCCTATATCTGGTTTTGCTCTCTTCGTTCTGAGTGCTTAAACAAGCTAAGTAGGTTTTCTGTGTGAAAAATAAGATAGGATCCTTCCAAGTACAAGTCAAAGATGATCACATGGGTAACTTTGCTTGATGTAATTTTTTGGGAGCATCCTAAAGGAAAAGGGACGGGGAAGGGAGGAATAATTGCATTGTTAAAATGTTTGATTTCAGTGACAGCAGCTCAAAATGCTAATGAATGGGACATTTGTTCTAATGTCACTTGAAGAAATTAAGTATATTTGACCTTTCTGATAATCAAAAAAGAGAAGAAATATAGATCCTATCTCTGTGATTGCGTGTTTACATAATAAAAGATTTCTAGGGCTGAACATCAAAACAGGCATGTTGAATGTCTATCTGGAGCAAATCACCTTGTCCTCAGATTTTTTTTTTTTTCATTACAAAGGCTAGATGTTAGTTTTTGAAATAAAGTGGGACACTGCCACGTCTGTTGTTGTTGCCAAGTATTTACACTGACCTGTTTCCATTGCTTACTCAGAACACATTTTCAGTCTGGCTGAGCACAGTGCAGATGTGGAGCAGTTGGATGTTCTTAAACATGGTGTGGTTTTCATATATAATTTTTCTAAGACACTGCTATTAGGCTCATACAGACCCTGACACAGATTACAAGAAATGGGATGTGTTGACAGTTGAAAGTGAGAGCCTATGGCGTTGTGAGGAGACATGAGTATGAATCCCAAGGCACTGGAGTAGCCATTAAGAGTCTTGAATATACTCAGTGAGAGAATGAACTAAAAAGCCAAAGCAAGATACTCAACTGTAAAAACTGTTTCACCTCTTTATGATTTTATTGTTAAAGAGAGTTTTAGTTTGTCTTCCTGCTCCCAGACAACTCCTGTGTATGACAAAACAAAAATAATTTTGAAAAAGGAAGTGGGAAAAGACTGTGGGGTGAAGTGGTTTTGGCGTTAGGAATGCAGGTCTTTCTTTCCTTGGTCTGCAGACCTGCCCATTTAAAACATACAAAATCCATGGAGGTACATAGCACTGGAAGCTCTTGAATCACTGTAGGACACACATCTCTTTCCTGAAGCAATGAAGAAGTTTTAAAAGACTAGATTACTTGTTGTTGTTGTTTGAAACAATGGACTTTAAAACAAGTTTTAGTATTCACTTTTGTATTCCATGGAGCCTGAGACAACCTGATGCAAGGTGCTGTGTCAGTTACTGATGCAGCTATGGTATGAACTTACGACTGATGTAGATATGGCAGAGTGGGGAAATGTCATCATCTGTGTTTTGCTTATGAACAATCAAAGAGGCCCAAAAAAGTGGAGTGATGTTCTCAGGGTCACACAGGAAGTCTCTGGCAGAGACAGAAATTGAATGCAGGTTTCCCAAATCCTGATCTAGTGCCTTAAGAGATCTGAAAAACAGATATTCATACCAATCATATTGACTGCATTTTCCTAACCTAATAATGTTCTTTTCAAAAGTGCCGTAGGCTCTGTAACAGGAGGTTTCTTTCTTTTTGGGGTTGCACTGCATTAAAGTCTACAATGTTGCAAGTCATAGTTCACTTTTTATGGTGTTGCATAAGCTAAGGGTGCTACCTCAATGATTATGCAATGAAAGTAATGACAGTTTGACTTCAAAAGGCCAACTCTTTCTTTGCAGTCAGAGGCCAAAGACCTCCATAATAAAGTCATGTTGAGGCAATGGGTTAGTTTGTAACTGACTTCTAGATAGGAGAATTGATGCTAAGATAGAGCTAGGTTGGGAGAATATTAGAATTTCCTATTTATTCTTTTAATCTTTTGAAGGGTCTTTGTTAGCACGGCTATTGTGAGCTGTCCACTGGCAGAATTCGTCATCCGAGCTATCCTCCTGATTCCATGGCTTACTCCAAAACAGTCTGAGTACCAAACTCTCCTTAATAAGTAGCATCTTTCAAGCTGATGTAGATCGGCATTGGGCCATATTTGCCCCTCCTAGGTGTTTCTGTCTCCAGTATTTTGTTTTTGTTGGGTTTTATTGCCTTAGATTTTTCTCACTTTAAAATTCTCCAATAATTTAAACTTTCCTGTGACCTTGCCAGCCTTTTTCTGTGAAAAAACAAGCTCAATCACTTGGCTGATTTTTCCCAAATGCTCAGGTCCTGTTAGCATACCCCAGCTCTGATGCACAACACAGTGAGAGTGACTTTTTCAAGTCTTCTTTTTTTTTTTTTTTTTTTTCATCTTTTAGAGCTATCTTGTGTTATGAGTCAGTTGCTTCAGGTGGGATGTTTGAAGAGCTCTGTCTAAGCATTGACTTCCTTTGGAGCAGAATAAGAGCAGCAATGAGTGAACTTTTTCGAAGTCTTGCTGTTGTCCTTAATTCAACTGAAGAAAGTGGCAGAATATCTGGAGGAGATGGTGAAATGCAATTTAGTCTGTAGGTGTGCAAAGCTTCTAGTGCCCCCCTTCACATATATGAGTAGTGAGGATTATTATAGTGGCTAGAAAAAGTTCTTATTTACATCTGTTTCAGCATAGTGAAGTAGTTTGCAATTAATTAGGAAGTTTCTGGTGTGGTAAAAATCATCGTTTAAGAGGAATGCAAACACATGATTTCCAAAGAGAAATTCAATTCCATATGGGTTGTGCCCTCTCCCAGCTAGGAATTAATTGCAACTTTAAAAGAAGATTTGATTATGTCTGTTTGGGAAAAAATAAAACTAAAAAAAAAAAAAAGGCAACAAAATCCCAGCCCTCTCCTCTCTCTGCCATACATAGCCACATTTTCAATACTGAGGAAATTTAAATGACTTTAATTTAAACTTCTATTTCATTACTTTGCTCAAGTTGAGAGAGTCCTTTGATCAAGATTTGAGTTATAATTTATTAGAGTAAAGGGAAGAGGATAACCTTCAGACGTCTTCTGCGGTAAAGCATTGATGCTGGAAATGTTAAATGTTTGCAGACTGAGAGCATGCTTGGCTGGGAAGGCCAAAAAGAATAAACAAAATGTGACATGTTTTATTTTGTTATTTATCCCCTAGTAAAAATACAAAACAAAAGTAAATATAAATCATATCTTATTCAAAACATTGGCATGAGTTGTCTGGAATGCACCTCCTTGGTGGTATCCTACCATACCATATATGATGTCAAAACAGATGCAGTTAGCTTTAAGGTTGTCAGTACAGCAATTTTGTTAAATCCTTCTAGCTTCTTAATATATACATTGTAAATCCTGTGAAGGACACTTGTATATCCTTATTGACACATGTCATAGACTGTGATTCTGCTGCAGTTCTGCAGATTAGTGGCTCTGGTTATACTTTCTATAGCTTGGTACTTGTTTTCTAAGGTGTTTCATCTAATTCACTCAATTTTACTTCTTTCAGCTGTGGCATAAATCTGAACACCTAAATCCATAATTTGTTGGCTGCTGGTGCTGACAGTGTAATTAGGAACAAGAGCATTCAGATTTGCATTTCTAATCCATTGTGGGGGCACAAATTAAACCAGCTGAAAACACCATGTGCAAACGACGTGTTAGCTGACAGGGCAAGTAAGCGTAAGGAAAACGAGCAGTATGCAACACGATAGTATGGATCTTGGTGAAACCCTTTCTGTGAGCTGTAAAAATAACTCTCGTGGATAGCATGACCTTTCCACTAAAGTCTAATGAATGAACTTGGATGAGAATAGCTGGCCTGCTCCCAGGTGCTACTGAGGATCAGTCAGGGTTGCTGAATTGATGCACCCTATGAAACATAATATTAGAACCTGGCTTTTTTAGAGAGAAAATTAATACGCAGAACTGGAAATGCAGAGATCAGCTGGTGAACAGTATATTCTAATGTACAGTGCTTGGAATTCACTGTTAGCTTATGCAATCGTCAGCCCTGAAAGATGCTGGTGGACTCGCAGTTCAGATGTTTATTGCTGGTCGTTCCCACTGTTTTCTTGGTGAGGGAATGCACCTGCAACAGAGTTGCTACTACGAGTTACAGCAATAGATTACATTGTTGTTGTCTTCTGGGACTGAAGCTATTATGACAGCAGGCATCTTCATCATCTGTGTGTCAGACCTTTTGATGTAGTTAGGTGACTTCTTTGGATTAGTGTTCTTTTATACCAGTTAGTGACCTAGCTCCCAACAGTAATTTAATTCTGTTCTTTACTATGCTGCCTAGCAGACTGTAGGGTTCCTCCTCTTGGCAGGTTTGGATGGTGGTTTATGCAGAACAGTTTGAGTACACTTAATCTTGCCTTGGTGTTGTGGACTTGCTGAGGTGATTTAACGCAATCCTGATCTTACACATCTGTATACTGTAACTTCAAAATCTGTATCCATATAAGGTTCCTAATAATGTTTTGAATTTCCATTTGAACTACATAAAAGCAGAGGATTGGTGCAGCATGGTGTAACTCTGCTAACATAGTCTTTGTTTCTGGAGGGAGAAGATGTAAAACATGTGGTAGTACTATTTACACAATAAAGAGCTGCATATGAAGACTAAAGCAATGTTTGAGTGGACAGTGGAAAACAGTAATATTTTATCTGCCAGTTGCAAGAAAGAGGGAAGAAAGTTTAGGAAAACGTAGATTAGTTTTAGGCATAAGTGTAACTACATGGAAGGTCTGTTTTGGGTTCTTCTAGGGCATGCAACCAGAACTGCAGGCACAAGATGCAGAGAATTAAGGGCCAGGAGAAATTATCATATGATGTGGTCTAACTGCCTGTGTTTGGCAAGACAGAAAACTTGACAGAAACAATACACAGGCATTGAAACCTGTTGCTTGTTTTTAATGGAAGCATATCTTCCCAAAAGAGTCTTCATTTTAATTTATGAAAATTTTTCCAGTTCTTTTTGTAGTTGCTGCCATGGTTATTAAACTTCACTGTTCAAAACCCAAACCAAAACAATAGTTATTTTATCTGTATGTGCAAGATACTACTTATAACTGTTAGCAGTGGTTCAAAGAAGTCCTTTAGGATTTAGAACTTTTAATGTGAAGATACTAGTACTTTCTTCTTTAATAAATTAAACAGATTTAGCCTTTAAAGTCTGAGTATTTTCTCCAGTCCTTAAAATGATTCTGTGGCTCTTCCCTGCACCCTCTTACATTTCAAATGTATTTTTAAAATGGTCTACATCCTACAATCTTTATGCTTTAGATTAAATCAGAAAAAAATCTACTCTTTCTTTTTTTTTTTTTTTTGCATTTTCCTCTCTTAATCCATCAATGGAATTGAAAAAGTAGTTGTCCTCCCAATCAATTAAACCCACTTACTAATCAAGTCTCTGGGAATTTCAATTTTCAGCTGCAATTTCTGTCTAAATCTTTCCTTTCCATGAGGTTATTTTAGAGTTTCCGGGACCTGACCATTTCAAAGTTCAGTGATAGACCTGTGCTTTGCATAATTCTTTCTCCACTGATCCCTACTGCACTTTCTCTGTGTGCGTACCTTGCAAGCTTAATGTTCTTCAGGTAGTTTCCAAAAGAGATGATCCATTAGACATTAGTTTTCCATTCAAATAATCTCTACAACAGGACTGTGATGTGAATATCTGTGCTACAAAAATCATCAGCTTCACCAGTCGTGCTGCTCACCCAGCTGTGGGTGAGCAGGGAGTATTTCTTAGTCAGAATTTTGGCTTGGTCTTTCCTCTTCAACTGTTTCATAGTCACTAAAGTTCTTTAATGTGTCGTTCCATAATGGAGTCTTCTCCTCGTGATGAGATGCAATGAAAAAAAAGAGTCATTGGTAGAGAAACACAAGATAAGCAAAGATTCAATAGGGTTATGACTTAAATTTGACACAAAAAGCAAAATTTTCTACTCTCCTCCCCCCCTCCCCTGTTTTTTTTTTCTTCTCAGTTATCAGTGATAAATTGTTTTTTACTCCAGTTTAAGATAGTTGACAGCTGGTTTTGGTAAGAACTTTGAGACTCATTGTAGAATTAATGTGTTTTGCCCATTTATTTTCTTTTTAATATGGTATTTGTCTTAAACCTTACGGGATGTGATTTAATAATTTTCTGAAATTGTCAGTGCAAGCTGCACATCCACCTGTGTATATCCAGCTACCCTATTCTGTTTGAATATTGCTCAGTCCTTATTTCTTGCAGCATGTAACACCTTGGTTTAATGATATACTGGATGACAGTGTTTCTGTTGGATGATTTTGAAATTTCCAAGTGTCAACAAATGTGAATAAACCTCTTGGTTTTGAATGTAGATAAAGAAAAATAGCTGTTGCAACTATCTTCTGCATACTACATTCTGTAACTTTTTTCCTCTGTGGTGCCTCTAATTGTTTCTTGTCTGAAATATGTCCAACTGCCTCAACTTCCAACCTTACAGAAGGTCCTTCCCTGTGTATCCCCTCACTCTCAGAAGCTTTCTTTGCACCCTCTGATTTTACGATATCTTTTACAAATAGAGAGATTGTGTGTGAGTAAATAGTAAATTCATTGTGAATTCAGAATACTGGATGTCTGCAGGCCAGAGGGAAACAGGCCAGATGGGACTTGGATCAAAACAAATAGTACATTTGAAAATTACATTTTCATTCCAATCTTTAAATAACTTGGGGTTGGGGGAGGGGAGAAGTCAAAATCAGTTAAGTTGGAAGAAAGCAGTTGTGGTGTGTTTTTTTTTCTTTCTTCTTTTTTTTGGGGGGTGTGTGTGTGCATACAACCCAACACTGGCTGAATTACAAAGGAGAAAAGCAATTTTTTGATTTGTCAAGGAAATAGAAAATAGTGAGACAGCTGTGTTTTGGCGGTTCCCGGAGTACATGCTGCTAGTGACATATTGAGGAATTTTGGAAATTACATCAATTTAATTTTCATTCAATCTCTTGAAGCCAGCGCTGAGTATGTATACGATCCCCCTTGTCTCTCTTCACTAGTTCAGAGGAAATAAACCTGCCTCTACTTCTCAACTTATACTGCATGAGGATCTGATTTGCAAAGGGGTCTTGCCACAGTCTCCTTTCTGCGTGCACAGCTTTCTGTGTGTAAACACCTGCAAGTTTCTTTTTCATGCTCTAGCCCTTGAGACTGCTATTTGTATGTATACTTCAAAATTATTATACACCAAGATTACCTTGGAGGAAAGGGGGTGCACCCCAATGTGCAGGCTTTGGGGAGTATCTCTTTCTGAGGTTGTCTTGGTTTTGTTCACTGGGATTTGTGAGTCTGGGTCTTGCACTACAAAAGAAGTGGCAATGCAGAGTATTAGCTGTCTAAATGTCTAAGGGTGATAGAAATAGAGCTTCTAAATAGCTGTTCCTTGTGCCCCGGCAGTACTTAAAACTAGTGGATCAGAGAACTGTGCTGGGAGCAGTCCTGACATAAGGGTGTAAAGAAAATTGAGCTAAACTTCCCAAATAAGTAGCTGGGGACCCTTTTGGATAAATCCCGTAGAGCACACAGGTGTGAGAGCAGGGAAGTACCTGTGCTGTCTTAGACCTGAGATAAGGGAGCAGATGTGGAGAGTCTGTACATTCCCAATGCTCTTGCTGTGACCAGTCTCTAGTCAATATAGAAAGTGTGGGGCAGAGAACTGTTCTCCGGTCAGGGTTTGACTGATGATGTATTTGAACATGGATTTCCCATATGGGAACAGGGATTCCTTTTCATGATCACGTAGGGTAACTGTTCATACTTTAAGGTCTGATTCTCTAATTGCTGACCTGTGCTGACAGTAAATTTACTTTGGAGGAATGTAGTCTGAGCCATGCTCATCTAAATAAAGAAGTTCTGTTTTTTAACTGTATCCATAAAGTGATACAAGTTTTGCTGAGCTCAACTTATCTCTAGGCTAGATACCTAGAGACTATGGAAACAAACCTGTTATTACAAGTGTTTATTCCTGTACAAGGAGAGAAATACGTAAGTGTCATCTCATCTATTTCACTTGGGCGTAAGTCAGTAACATCACCCTCTCAACTGATACTGACTGTGGTGTGCTAAAACTGAAATCTGTCCTCTCCTACCCTTTAGAAAAACTGATATGGTACACTTTAGCAATAAAATCAGTCCTGTTTTCATTTCATAGAGGTGGATAAAAGGGCTCTGGAGCAGGGCTGGGAACACTGTTCTCCCCTCCCTGTAGAATGCCACAGCCCACAGTCAGGGAACCACAGAGCTGTATTCCTCTGGAGCGAGACAGACCCAGAGATCTGCATGTTCCCTAGTTCATATGAGGGTTGTGTGGTGAAGGGGATGTGTGTGCTTGATAAGGGCCATCACAGAGAGGGTCACTGGCCCTTGGCTACAAGTTGCAAACTTGTATTTTACCAGACCTGCATGAACGTGGGGTCTGGCTTAGGTCTTGCATTTCTCCCAGTCGGTGACCTGATACATCGGGCACTCTGTGGTCTGGGAGTGTTTTCTACTGATGCACATGTTTGCAGTGGGGAAGAAAGCACTTATAGCAGTTGGCTGGAAATACGTAAGGTTTGGGGCGTGTGAGGGGAAGTCTGAAGAGGGAACTGGAACAGAGAATCACATGTCGGACGTGTGTGACTTGACAGGTTGGAAAAAGGGACCTGATTCAGTGTTACCCCTCTGTTCTTAAGATGTGCTGGGTGCCTGCACAAATGTTCATGGAAGTGCATTCCTTCACAAGATGTCTGTGCAGCAGCTGGGCTTTGTCCCTGTGCATTGTCAGGCTGAAGCACTTGGTAGCCTTTCTGGGTAAAAGTCCCATGTTACAGTAGTGTATTACTTTGAGAGGAAAAGAGATTTGAGGCAATTTTTACTGGGGTGTATGGAGGGTCCTCAGCCTGCCCTGCAATGCTGGTTCCCCCTATTGAGTGACCAGGGACACACACCTGGTGGCAATATGACAGTGACTTAATCTCATATGGGACCAGGATTTTGAGCCTGGTGAATGTCAATCCCCTGTTTCAGGCAGTCTGTTGAAGGGACAAATATGGTGATGGCATCTGGAGGAAAAGTTTTCTTTATGCTTAGAGGTCTTTAGTGCATGCTTTGCAATGCTGCATTGACTTGCTGAATCCTTGAATACTTTACACAAGCTCCAGTAGGGTCAGATGTGGCTTTTTTAAAATTTATTTTTCTTCCCTTGAGCCTGTATCTTTAAAACAATACAAATTGGAGTAAACTGAAAAAAGTGCATTCAGACAAACTGATAGAGAGCGTGGTGGGATGGCAAACTGAACTGGTTTTGAACTGTTGCAAAGTGGATTTCAAGGCTTCCTTATATTGCTGGTCTGGGCCAGGAGAAGTGCAGCTCTCAGCACAGAGTCCTGTGGTTTGTGGGGCTCAGCTGGGCGGAGGAGGGCCTGGTGTGTGATGTACGGAGGGACAGCCCCAATTAGAAAATAAAAGTACCTCCTTCCATATGCGATTTGGCTAACAGGATAGGAACACTCAAGCTGCACATGCACACACAAACAATATGCTCTAGGGAAAGACCACAAATATGCTAAAAATCATAATCTGATAAACTCAGACGTTTTCACAATACAAATGTCCTGTCATTGCTTTTCATAACAAAAATGATTGCTTAAGACTTTACCATAGTTGAACCACTCACAATGTAAACATCAACAAAATTGATGATTTTTTTCATGGCTTAGTGGGCCTTTCACTATGGAAATAGATGCTTTGGCACCCAATACATCCTTAAGATTTTGCTAATAGGAACCTACAGTACAGAATCACCAATTGGTTAGACAGCTGAAGAAAAGCAGATTAGATATGCAGATATGCAGACTTCTTTTCCAGACTATTTTCCATTTCTGAAACTTATTTTGTTATCATCATTTTAATCTTTCCAATGCAATAGAAATCTCTTTCCAAACTCCGGAGCCCATCTTCTCTTGAAGAAAAGAATAGTTTATGGCTTCTCAATATTTTTTTTTCCCACCCGAGACCCAAACCAGCTGCAGGCTTCACTTTGTTTCTCTTCTCTTCTCTTCCTCTCAGATTCAATTCCCAGAGTTTTGGATCTTGGCAAGAAAGTGCAGGAGTTTTTTTGCTGTGTGGGTTACTGGGGGCTGGGTGTGGAGGAATAAATTGCAATTAGGTCTCCGTGCCTGCCTGTGCTGCATGTACAACCAAAAGCAGCTGTTACACAGTACCCAGCTGGATCAGTGGTACATGATCACTTGGTACATGCCTGGTGCAGCATCCCTTACTCCTACTTTGTGCTGGTGCTGGCAAGATTTGAGTTACTTTCTTAGCCAGTTCTGTGAAATATAGGATCCCTCTCCTGGAGACTGTTTCTGGATACATTTTGGTATTTAAGATGCAGTGATCATAGTAATTTATACTATTGTTCCCACATATGTATAATTTTTCTGTGGCTTCAGGTCTCTACTGCCATTCAGATCATATTAAACATGTTTTTCCTTTTTAAATACTAACATCCAGGATTAATTTAATCCCACGTTTTTTCCTGGATAACTTAAAATTTTGGATGAATCACTCACAAAAAAAATAAGAACATGTCCAAACCTCAGCCTAAATGTCAAATTGAACCAGAATTCAATAGGTTTGGATGAAAGCCTGCTTTTGGACCCCCCCCTCAAATTATACAATGAATCAATGTTGAATCTGTCTTAACAAATCTGACAGTCTTGCTGCATTGCCTACTGCCTTCAGATCTTCTGTGCTGGGAAGTTTCTTCTGCATGATCTATCTCTGAAGCATCTCAGACAAGAAAAAGGCCTATATTTAGACAGAATTAGCTAGGGAATGGAAAAGGATTTATTACTGAAACCTGATGTTGCCAATTTGTAACCTGTTTTTCTTGCAGGTAAGACTTTTTGGTACCTTTCTTAACAAAGGGAAACATTTCCAAATAATTTTGCACCTTATGCTCCAACCCTTTTAACTGAAGAAGAGTTGAAAGCAGTCATAGCTCAGACTTCTCTTCATATGGAAAACCTGGAAGCACCAGATAAAGTCAGTAACTGGCAGTGACATCTATTCAATTGCAAGACACATCCACAAAAGGAAGGAACTTATAGTTCTCCAAAGCTGAATCAGGGCATTGCATGATCAAGGCTCTTCTGATTTCCATTTTCTTGGAAATTTCCTGAATTTTTTCTCAGCTCTAAAACTGAGTGCTCTCTTATGTATGTACAGGAAAGTAATCCTCAATTGCTTCTTAATTTTCCTTCTACTGATTTGTTACCCTTTTCCTTCAATGTAGAAAATGTGCTCTAGTTCATTTTCCTAAGAGAAATCTGAGGAACCAAAAGCAGTCCTATGTTGCATATAACACTGTAGTATTGCAAGCAATATATGCATTATTCAGCTATAAATCAACACAAAAACTTAAACTTTCATTACACTAAAGCAGAACTATCTGTAATGTCACCTAATAAGGATAAAAACAGCATACGGGAACTCACAGGAGTTGTTAAAGGTGAAAGAGAGAGACATAAGGGTTGAAAAGACACTTGCAGTTTCAGTGAAAGGGAGATAATTCTTTTACTATAACTTTAACTTTATAAAAAAAAAATAAAATGTAAATCATTGAGGGATGATGATGAATCATTGAGAAAGAAGATGGTAAGGAAAACAAGTGTTAGAGGGAAGAAGAAGAAAACTTTCAAATTGCTCAAAAGATACTTGAGTTGAACTACACTTTGTAATCCATCATCAGGCATGATATTTTAGTTACCTTGTGAACATCTGAATTTTTTTTGGTGCTCCAGTAACAGCAGAAATTGCTATGCTTCCTTTTGTTGAAGTTGGAACGGGTTCATCATACAGCTGCTGTCTTTCTTCTTCTGGACTGTTTCTGTTCTCGCCAAGGGTCTCTGTTTCTCCTGCTTTTCATGAGCTTTGCAGTCTCCGCTTCCAAGATATGTGTATCTTTTTCACCTCGCTTCTTGATGGGAATCCTCTATCTCTGCCTTTCATCTCTCCTGCTCCCCTCAGTATGAGAGATGTATTTTATTCCCTCTCTCCTTCCCACCCCCTAAGATGCGCTGTTATCTATCACCCTATGCTGACAGACAGGTTGCAACCTTTACAAAGGTCAGACTTGGGGTGAGGTTTGTGTCCACCTCTTCATCTATAGTGAGATCTGAGAAGCTGTGCTGCTTTTTGAATTTCAGTGCAACAAGCTGACATGGTAAAACAGTGGGGCAAAGAAAGTCTAGCGGGGTAAGTAATCTATTCTCCTGATGCAAGGCCCAAGCAGGGTGAAGTTAAGGAAGGCTGAGCTGTGATCCTTGTGTGTAATAATGTTCTAGAGCTCACTGTCTCTCTTTTGATTTGGTTCATGACAACTTTTATCAAATCCATGTCTGTTTAGATATTTATGTCCCTGTGCATATGTTGTGATGAAATACACTGTTTTAATCAGGAGGTTTGGTTTGGGTTGTTGAATGCAGTGTCCTTGCCCTTAACCAAAATAAAAACCAGACTTCGTGCACACATATAGCACAGAGAGGGAAATGGATATAACCTTATGATAATATTTCATCTAATATAGTCGAAGCCAGTGGTACTCACTAGCATTGGGCTGTGGGCCAAAATTCAGCCCCAGAACACTTCTGAAGGGTTGCATAGGGCTGTCATCTTGGCTACCTTCCCCCTCTTTTCTCCTCCTCCTCTTCCCTCTGTTCTAGCGTCTGAACAAAGCATTTTGGCAGACAGGAGAATTAACCCCTGTGAGGGTGAAGAAGAACATTGAGGTACCTGTTCTAGCAACGTGGTGTCTTCCAGCCTATCTATTATTGTTGTTATTAATAATAATTACTTTTAAGTTTAACATTTGGGAAAGCCTGAGAACAAATGTAGGTTAGCACTACAGTCTTTTAGAAACAGGGCAGAGTGTAGTCTTTGGCAAGGGTAGCTCTGCAGAGTAGAGTAAAGGTACAGGGGCACCAGCACCTGTTCTCATAATAATCACATACTTACCACATTCTGAACAACACTGATTTCACTGGTGCTAAGGCCTCAGTTCTGTTCCTGTGCATGAAGCTGATTTTCGTATACTGTTCATAGTTTTGTAACGCCTTTCATTACACTGTCTAAAATCTCTGTTCCTCAAAAAACAAAGGGGGACTCCATAACAGGTTTTGAAGTACCAAGACCAACAGCATCCTGGCTTGTATCAGAACTAGTGTGGCCAGTGGGACTAAGAAAGTAATCATCCACCTGTACTCAACACTGGTGAGGCTGCACCTTAAATCCCATGTTCAGTTTTGAGCTCCTCACTATCAGAAAGACATTGAGATGCTGGAGAGAATTCAGAGGAGGGCAAAAAAGCTGGTGAGGGGTCTGGAGCACAAGTGTGATGAGGAGTGGCTGAGATTTTCAGTCTTGAAAGCGCTGGGCAGAGAGCGGAGGATGCTGGCTACAGTCCCCGAGAGCTGCAGCCAGCAGTTTGTCGAGGGGGATTGTTTTTCAGTCATTGAGTATTTTCAGAATTTCTGGACTGCGAACTCCACTGGGAAGTAACTGCATTTCTTTCTGCTGGACCATCAGGATGGGGCCAAAGCTTCAGCTGGGGCTTTGGTCCTATGGTAAAACAGCATCTTTACTAAGAAAGGCTCAAAAAGCCTCAGTTTTTCAAGGGTAGAGTTATCTATGCACAGAGTAGTTTAACAAATGAGAAGGGTGTCACTGCTGCCAATGTGGAGACCCTGTATGTGTGTTTGGGATAGCGAAGGGGAAGCAAGACCTTGAAACAGCAATAAGACTGCTGGAAGGAAAAGTGGCAGTGTGACAGCTTGTGCTTGACAGCCAAGTGGTTTGCGCTGTGGTGCAGCTTTAGGCTGTGAGGTGGCTTTGACTCAGCAAGTGCTGGTTGCCTGGAGTGCAGGTGATTGGTTTGGAGGTTTTGCATTAATAAAGTTACAGTCCTACAGCCACATTTCTGTCCTCCCGTTGCAGAATGGCATGCTGTTACACCAGTGGAATTACTGTGCACTCCAGACTTTAAACCCATAAATTGCTAATGCCAGACTGTTCCAATGAGCAGCTTTTTGATATCCTTTACATGTTAAAAAGTACTCAGGCCTGTTGACAAAGCAAAGAAATGGTGTCAAAAATAATTTTAAAACCTTTTGACCTGTAAGGTTTAAGAGAATTAGGCACAGATTCTTTGCTTTAAGCCTCTTGGTGACAAGAAATATGGGCTTATGCCAGCCAGTTTGATTGACAGTGGCGTTTGTAGTTTCAGCTGCTAATACAGTATGCTCCTTATATATTCCTAGTGTGTAAATATAGAAGACTATTTGTCACCTGGGTTGATGGATTATGCGTAAGTGAGACAATGCGGTTAAGATTCTAAAGCATAAATGAAAAATCATAAACTTTACAGAAATCACAAAGCAACACTTGATACTCATAATGAAGTATTCTTATTTTAATAAAGGGAAAGTGTCAGACTTTCAAATAAACAAAGATAATGCAGCTACCGTGGTGTGTGGTGGTTCTTGTTTTGTTTCTTTTTTAATAGCTACATGCTACTAACCTGCATCATTGGATTTTTGACAACCATAATAAAATGTATTGCAAAATTGATTATTTTTAAGAGATTCCTCATACCCAGCTGCTTTTATTTGTAAATGTCACCTATTCAGACCTTGTATGATCCATTCCTTCAAGTGGAGTTCTTGCCTGAATATGAACCTTGCATAGGTATAAAAGTGCTCTCAAATTCTTTAATGACTTTTCAGCATTTTAATATGTACTTGCGTAAGTTTATTTTTCCTGAAAGCCTTCCCACCACTAATAGTTGGCTATTTACTCATTTCCTGCTATGCCATAATTACAACTTATTTGTTCTCTTGAGATGTCGTAAATTTGTAATAATAGAGAGACGGCTTTGTAATTGATATTTACAGAAAATTCCAGCTTTTTTTCCAGGAAAAAGAGCATGGGTAAGTTATTGATTTTTGGATAGAGAAAAGAGAATTTGCCATGAAAAGCGTGTTATCACCTCTTGAAAAATGCAGTAAAACTGGCATTTTCAGCATGCTACTCTTATCTTTATTTGCTGGTAGAGAGAATATCCAGATTTTTTTTTTGGGGGGCAGAGTTTGAGAGAGGATATGGTTAGGTTCATATTACTCAGCATTTAATAAGTACAAAGTACAAGGAAAAGTGGACATAGCTCAATACTATAACATTTAACATATTTTATTTAAGGAAAGTACTTTACTTAATCTAAACAAATAAAATTAATATAAGTAAATGAAGTCTAAATTTGCATCTGGTTAGTCTGACCTTTAATAGCATAAAAATTTGACCCCTGAAGTTCTTTTACAGCTTAAACTATCCTGTTGACCTGTGGGGGTTCTGTACAAGTAAGAGGTGCAGGATTCACCCCTAAGCTGTTTGAGGACCCCTCTGAAGCAGTTTGCTTAGTGAGGCCGCATCCTGTTCTTTCGCTGCACACTGAGTCCCAGCTGATGTCAATGGCAATTTCATGCATGTTTTGAACAGAGGCTGTGGCCCTTCAGTATTATTTTGCTCTACAGAGATACTATAGCAGAGTGTTTGCTTTGTGATTAGATTCTACATTTGTTTTTATAATGTGATGAGCTGTGTGTGGCTTACTGCTGGTATTTAACAAAAAAAGCCGAGACTCAGAAGTTGACAAAGTAGAAATGATCGCAGATATCTGCATGATTAAGATGATTTGATTTGGCTTCAACAGTCAGGGATTCAATTAGGTGCATTTTATTATTTGTTCTGTTAGCTCATTTATTTGCTTTGCAAGTGTAGAATCTGACTTCTGGACCAAAACCTACCCACAGCTGAAATGAGGCATATTCTCAGATGAAATGCTTTAAAATGTTAGTTATCTTCAACTGATTATTTTAACTAGCTACAATAGCTTCTTTCATATGCTGGAGTCCCTGCTGGAGTCTAGACTGGAGTGTCTGATTGCCGCATCACTTGCATGTCGGTTTGTGCATTTCTCACCTGTTCAGTGAAATGCTAGAAAGTCATCTGCAAACATGGGCTAGAAGACAAAGGTTACATTCACTGCACAGTTTATTGATATCATGCACCTATAGTTTGAGGAATAGACAACATTTATTAAATATTCTGACACACACAAATCTGCAGAATATTGTTATAATAAGGCTAGACCATAAACAGAAAAAGAAATCAAAGAGAAGGTAGCTAGCCTGTGTTTCTTTAGGTGTGGATGTTACTTCTCAGTTTACAGCAGACTTTCTTGCTTCTGTGTTCCAATGAGTTAGGTTTATGGCTAGATATTATGAACCAGACTTATGTTCTGTGGATAAAACCACTTAAGTAAAAGGAGAAATAAACAACACCATTACAGTTTTGTAGGAGAGCAGCGGTCATTAACTTTTTCTTACTTGATTCTTTGTAAAGGATAAGGCTATTCAAAAGACTTGGAGGCTGAGAAGAGGCTATTTAAATAAGGTTCCTTGAGCTCCTAGGTGTTACAGGTCATTGTATTTTTACCTCTTCGCTGTATGTATATTGAGTTCCATAACTTTTCAGGTTGCCTACTTTAGTTTAAGAAAAATAATGATTATCTGGTCTGTGTGGGAAGATGTTGAGAGATAACTGTGTCATTGGCTGACTACAGTTCTAGCAAAAACAACTTGTCTTTGCTCTCACTTCAATTTGTTTGCCTACAGCATCTAGATGTGTATTTCTATTATACTTTTCAGTGATTTGGTTAATTTTGGACCCTTAATACCATCTCAGTGTGGAAAAAAAAGGCTTGTGATCACTCACCACTTTGTTTATTCTTGGGGAATTTATGCTGTTGGAGTTCACCTTCACTAGTATGCACAATATTTTAAGACCAGTTTTGCCAAACTTACAAAGGCAAGTTCACCTCGCCAGAAATGTAAAACAAGAACCCACTGGTTTGTGTTTCTGCAGACCGGCATTTAAGAGCAAATGTCAAGTTGTCTGTCCATTATAGCTCCTCCAGCAACCTCAAAGATGATGAGAGCAGCAGCTGCACTTCAACACTTCTCTACCAGTGCTCCATCTCCCCTTTTATAGTTGTTATCATCTGTTTTATTTTTTTTTCCTAAGCAAAGACTTCCCTGACTCAGAAAGATGCCAACACATTTCTCCTTTCTAAAAAAAGAAATTTAAAAAGTCACTACTCTTCTACTTCTTGCACATCTGCTGGTAGAATGTAAAGATCAATACAACGTATCCTTTGGAATGACATAATGCTATACCTAAAGCATCTGCAAAGCGGAATCACAATCTGAAGCGTAACTTTTTCAAGTTCAAAAACCACAGTTGAGGATACCAGACTGCTTATGAGCTAGCAATATCTAAAACTAAAGTGGTAAGCTGGGGTTCTTGTTTTGTGGGGCAAGCAAATAAACGTTAATAGTCGATGTCCATGTTTGTCATCCAGTTTGCAGCTTTTCATTTTTTTCAATTAGAACTAAAAAATGACAAAGCAGATGTCTTGGAAAGCCAATTTAAAGCTTTATGAGTCTTACCAGATTCTGCGTTGATTCTGCAAGGATGACTGCACCTTTGACTGTTGTATTTTGGGGGTTGAGATTTATGCTAAGAGAAAAGCAGGGGAGGCAGCTTGGCTGATAAAGGTGGACTGATGTGCTAGGGCTTGAGTGTTTTTTGTTTGCTTTTGTTTTTTCCATGCTGTAAAACGGGTGCTACTGATGTAATGCTGGAATGGTGTCAGTGTTGCAGCAGCCTTTATTTTGAAGCACAATACTCTCCACATTGAAAGAGTGAGGGATGTAGTTTCCTTCTGTGTCCACCCTCCCTAGCTCTTGCTACTTGGGATATTTGTGATACACTATAGATCATGCGAATTTCTGAAACTGCTTGAGTAATAGGTGATAGATTGAACTGATTTCATTTTTGTTGTTGAAGTCAGTGTGGTTTGGTGAATCAGAGAAAAGTCAGGCATCTGTCTGTTTAATGAAATGGTTTCTGAAGTGAAGGGGGAATGAACAGGACTAAGAAGTCAATTTCTGATGGTGCACAGTTGCACCAAGATTTCAAGTTCTATCAAAACTAATATTGTGCGCTAATGTAGCAGGGTGCAAATGTTAGTCTGTCAAGCTGTGTTTTTCTGTGCGCGAGTTGGTGGTTTGTTTTGTTTGTGTTGTTTTTATTTTTTCATCACTTCGCCTCATAGTAGTTTTCTATTTCTCAAAGGTTCAGTACTGCTAATCCCAAATACTGGATTGTCCTAGGCAGAATTATTGAAATTATATACCTTTGAGACAATAATGAAATTCATGAAGAAATGAAATAACTCTCATGTTACAGATGGGATGAATGTTGCACTTCATATTTAGTAAAATGAAAACAAAAGTATTCCTCATTTCCCATGTGCAAAATATTTTCTGAGTCTGTTATAATGTGGAGAATCTGTCCACATGCTCATTATCAATCCCTGCTGACAACTATGATGCTGCAGTATCATCAGTGTAATCCCTCAATATTTTGCAGAATGGGGTTAAATATCTCCTATAAATCATCATTTAGCCTTTGTGTCTCCCATTTGGATGGGACCACCTTGGAACTGAACTATGAGGAAATCAGCCACATTTGAATGAAGAACAGGAAATCTCCAAGCAGAACATACAGAAATAGGTGTGAATTCACTGTATGTTCCCAACCAGCTGAGCAGCAACTTGCTGAAAATGAGGGAAACCAGCTGCATAAGAGGGAGAAAAGGTACAATTCAAAGAGAAGATGGGCTGCAGGAACAGAAACCTGGCTGCCCATCTGCGTTCTGGTTTTGTGATGGGTAAAGTAACGAGAGGCTATTATTTTAAAATATCAAGCTTAGTTACAATGGACTGTTCTGTGTCCTTAAAAGTTGTACATATGGCAAACACATATGGTTGAAGATCTGTGAAAAGTCTGCTTATATCAACACATAAACAAATACAGAGAAGTATAAGAGTATTAGTCCCATTTTGCTAAGAGCCCCACTAGCAGGTTTTGCAGGTGAAGTCTTTGTGCCAGGAGGTCAATGGGAGGAAAGCTGCAGTGGCCTAAACCAGCTTAGGGACTTAAAAACACACGTGGCCAGAGCGATTCTCCAGCACAATGTCCTGTGTAGGAAAGCTCTGCATGGGCTGTCTGATGACGCGTTATTCTTTGGAAACCCTGCTTTCAAGCTGGCTGCAACTGGCAAAATAAGCGATGTCGTCATGCCACAAAGAAAATAAACGCTTGCTACTTATTTCTGTTACATGGTAAGTGCATTTCTTTCCCTTGCTTCTGCATACAGTTATGCAATTGCTTTCTTCAGGGATGTAAAAATAACAAGCAAGCATTGGGGAAGAAAAAAGAGTTTTATATTCTTTCTTTCTGATAGAATAATATAAATGTAGGATACATTAATTGCTGATCATTCATATTTTTTTTTCTGTGAGCTCTTTTCCCCATTCGCTTTATATGGACAATAAATACAAAACCTAGTGCAGTAACTTATTAAAATACATAAAATTATTATAATAATGAAGTCCAAAACTGGAATCTTGTTTCTGCTGTGTTTAAAACTGTCTAGGACAACTGTGAGTACTGTGCCACATGAAGGATGTGGTGATTTTGAAAGGCAGATATTTCCTCATTACATTAATAACTTTTCCATTTAGAACATGCAGCTACTCTCAAGCTTCTAACAGCAAAGTAAAAGAATACCTTGCACCCAAGGACTAATTTTAGCTAATACAAAGCAAACATTTCCCTCTTCAACCAAATGACCTTGTGGCCGCCTTGAAGTGGTTACATGAAACAGCACAGAGGCTGCTCGAGGTGTTGATCCTGACAGGGGGTGATTTCATGGGCCTCTGCTGATGTCCCAAGGCAGGTGATGTGGCTCGCAGACCCAACAGACAGGCAGTCAAGGAGATCATCTAGGCCGTGAACTTGAACCATCCTGACGGAAACAGACAGAGCGCCCCAAAGCAAGAGGTAGTTTGAAATGAATGTTTGGTTGTAAAGCTGTCCCAGAGCTCGATCAACATGTTTGCTTTGTTCATAATGCTGAAGCGAGGGATGACTATACATTATTCAGATTTTACAGCAGGGTGCGGGAGGCGTGCCTTACAGCCTGGGAAACACCAGCAATGCAGACTGGTGAGCTTTAGGTTTAAAATTACTCACCCCTGCTTGCTGCTGAATTTTCCCAGCTCCTTTCCAGTGCAAGGCAGTGGGAGAGCAGCGCTGGGCGAGCAGATCCTGGGTGCTGCTGAGCTGTGAGTGGGTGCCAGCAGCTGTTGGTGCTCCTTCCCCTGAGCAGTAGCAGTGCACAGCAGCTTTTGAGGTGCCCCAGCAAGAACAGCAAATACCTGGCAGCCAATTTCAGCTGGTTTGGATCTAATTCGCAGTAGGGGAGTGGGAGGGAGGAAGGAAGGACATCCTTGTGGTGTTGCTTAGCATAAGCTTTGTGTGTGTATCCTGTTTTGATGGTCACTGAACATTACCTTCACATTCCTGCCATTCACCTGGCTGCAATGCTTTTAAAGTGGTAGTACTCCTTGTTTTAAAAACAAACACCAAACAAAAAAAAAAACCAAAACACTTATTAGTCTCGATAATCCTAGATATCCATTAATTGTATAACATGAACCTAAGAACAAGTTTCTGGATAATTTATTACTGAGATTCTGAGGTTCGTAATTCTGCAGAGCAGAAGGGACCATTAATTCCATATGCTGCATAGGACAGTGCATTTCCCCAGTGGTTCTTGTTCAGTAAGTTGTGACTCAATTAGCTGAACATGGTTTTCGAATGTATGGAAGGAATCTCCTTTTACTGATTAGAGGAGGAGTGACTACTGTAGTTGTATGTTCTAGTGCGAGGCAGCACCTGATGTGGAATAATAACCAGTTAAATAGTGAATGTATACAAGGCAGAGAGGAGGATCTCTGGGGCATTGAACTTCTGCCGAGGCTAGTCTCCCAACGGGAATGAAAACCACAGATGTGGGCAGAAGAAAAACCATGCTATAAACCTTTTCCTGATCATATATTGAGGAAAGGAATATTTTATGTCTTCCTGGAGCTAGGGTTGTGTAATTGAGGGTATGAAAGAAGATTTGGAAGGCCAGGGCCAAGTTGCTTTGGCAGAGCTGTTGTAGAAAAATGTGCAAATATCTGTCGTTAATCCTTCTACTGAAGGATGCCATTGCATTGGCTGGAAGAGGCATTAATCATATTCCAGTGGATCTCCTTCCCACTCTGTAAAAACTTCAGAATATTACGATTTCATTCTTGTGTTTGTGTTTATGTGTGATGGTTAGAGCTGCTAACGCTACCTATGCTTAAGGTTGCTTAACGCTTTCAGCCAGAAGGTCATGTTTTTAACTGTCTGTGTTAACTCTGCCAAAGTTTAAATAGTTTAGGCTGAGACTTTCCAGACGGGTGTCTTCAATCAGGAGAGGTGGGGAGGGTGGGATTTCAGCCAAGCTTAAATCAGTGGACTTCTCCGAATAGGCTGACAGAAAATGACATTGTTTTGTTCACATTACAAGGGGAAAGTGTCCTGCACCTTGCTTCATTGTGGGGGAAAAAAAAAAAGACAACCTTACAGTCTATGCTTTTCCACTTGAACTTTGGCAGGCAGTATTTGATCTTACTTGGCGGGGAGGAGAAGTAAATGATAAAAAAAAGGAAAGACTGTGCCTTGGAATAGAGATAAGCTTTGTTATGCCTATGTCTTTTGAAACTAATTTAATTTGCAAAGAAAACCTTAACCCTGGTGTTTTTCTACATCTCTGAATGCTTGACTTTGTAAGCTTAATGTCATTTTAATGTGTCTAAAATATGATTAATGAGATTTGTTTTTAACAAACTAAATTAAGCAAAGCTCCATCAAGGGATCTAGTTTTGACACCTATGTTTTTCACCTGCTCTGCCAAAGTATTCAGATCTCCTACTCTTCCACTGGAGTAAAAGGAGCAATGGATAGCAGCTGTCATAGTGTTTCTTTAAAATCACAGGGCTGCTAAGATCCAGACCTCTTAGGCTTTAACCCAAGCTCTGACTGGATTTTTGACTTGGGTACAAGCCTTTGGCCTAAATTCTGTCCTTTTCTGAACAACCATGCTTTGGTATTCTTCAGTTTATTCTCTTTCCAAAAGAACTTCAGGATAAAAACAATCATAAACGGCTTCAAGAAAGCCTGGGGTCAGAAAATGACCTTTATTCCTTCCTCACAGCATATTAATTTGTCTAACCTTCCTGCTTTTGTGCCTCCTTTTCTTGATGTGTGTAAGGAAAAACCTAATGATGATCGGGCAAAACTATTTCTTTTGTAATGTCTAAGCCATGGTAATGGAGGTGAAGCAGAAGGTTGGGTTGTATGTTTAAGAGGATGTACGGGGGAAACCAAAGGAGAGTCACAGGACGAGGTGTCTGTGTTCCTAGAGAAGAGAGTTACCCTAGTGAGGGAATTTCTCAGCTCTGCTACAGCTCATGTGGCTGCAGAATTCTTTGCACTACCTTGTTTCTTTGAAAATAGGACAGGGTCTTATATTAATTTTTTTGCTCCAAAATCTATTACATTTTTACGTGCCTGGACACTATTTAAATTATCTTTTTTAATGAACTGTAACTAGGGCTTATTTTTGGAGTAGAGCTTATATTTCAAACGTACTAAAAAATCCTGAAAAATCACGCTAGGTCTTATTTTCAGGGAAACAGGGTAGTGAATGTCTGAGGATAGATACTCTCCCATGTCAAGTAATACTGTTTTGTCTTGTATGATAATGAGAACTTTAAAGTCTTCACTCTCTAGAAACAGAGGCTTTAGACTTGGTAAGGTGACAAGAAAAGCACAATGAGAAGACAACGCAGCAGTTTTCATTTTTGACTAAGCTATTGGGACTCTTATAAAATTGGGTTGTTATCTTGAGTCTAATTTTCTGACTGTTATTTTTGGAAATAGAGTATGGTTGTTTCAATTTTTAAAGACTGTGATGGAGAATGCACAGCAGTCTGCAGGTTTATCAGTTCGATCTAGAGTTTTTGCCAAAGACTATGCTTGAAATATTCTGGATTTCTCTCCCTTCTTTTTTCTTCTTCTCTTTCTTCCCGAGTGTCTGGAGTGTAGAGAATAGAAAGTAAATAGAATTACAAGAGAAACGAACTTATCCAATTAATTTTTTAAATACAGTTATGCAGAATAGTTTTTGAACAAATCACTCAACAACAGGTTGCTATTTTTGCTGGAAGATATTTAGCTGGAAAATAAATTGAGGTGAGGAGAAGTGTTTTTATCCTCATGTATGTGTAGTGTATATATGTGTATTTGAACTCTGATTCTGGCTCTCTTAATTGTTCTCTCTTAAAAAGAAATGAAGTCTGCTTCAGGGCTTTTCAACCACTTCACCTAAATTTTATTGAAGTTCAAACTGTAAGCAGTTGTGGGGCAAAGACTACCTTGCTGCTGCTTGCCTGTGCAATGTCTGGTAATGCACAAATGAAAAATGGCTCTAATAAGAAGAAATCTAGAGTGTTAGTTTCTTCATCTGTAACAAAGAGGTAAATTTCTCATTTTATCCTGAATATCAAAGGATTTTAACATCAGGGCATATCTGAATTTCCTTTAACATTTAATGAGTTCTGTCTTGCTGGGCATGTCTGGAGTAGAGAGGGGATACGGACCAGATGACATCTAGAGGCCCCTTCCAGCCTGATTTATTCTGTGGTTCTTCACTTCCATCTATTAACAACAGAAACTCATGCTTCAAACCTCCTGCCTAAAAATTCCTTATTTAGTATAGTCATATATAGTTCAACATCCCTTCCTTTTGGGTTTGCAATGGCTTTAATCACCATGAATATATCAACTGTAGACAGAAAAATATACAGGCAGCATAGTGAAAAGGTTTCTTTTGGTTCCTGAGGTTTGACTGTGCTAATAATCTCCTCCTCAGTGCTACAGAGGGAGAAGGTGCTGGGTTGTTCCAAGGACCCTGACTTTCTCTACTCAGATCTCTGGGAAACCCTACAGAAAACTGTGGGAAAGCTGTAGAGGCTGTAAGAGGGTCCTCAACACTTTTTAATTTATTTTTTAACAAATATGAGGGCCAAACTGTTAGACTTCAAAATGACAGGTTTGGTTTAAGGCGACTTCACAGCTGTCATCCAGGCCAAGTTATGAGTTGTGAATGAACTTGCTGCTCGTGTCAGACAGTTTTCTATCCAGATTTTCGGCCTTACTGGGTATGACGGCAGCCTTAGGAGAACGGCAACCAAATAAAATAGTGATATCAAGTTTGGTTAATCTATTTTCATCAAGATATTAGATACAAAGTGCTAGAATGAAGATTATTAACATTTTAAGGCAAAATAAATTAGATAATTTGTATATATTAATAATATCTATTGCGAGAGTATTTTTTATATATATATATATAAAAGATAGGTTGACTCCATATCCTGATGTGGTGCAAGGAAGAAGGCAGGAATATATTTCCAGGCCCATCCTCTAGGTTGGCCTGAGACCTAAGAGACCAAGACAGGAAGAATGGTCTGGGATCAGAGCATCCCGTGTAACTCTTACTTATAGATATATATATATATAGGTTTGTGGTTTGTTTTTGTGGTTTTTTTTTGGGGTGGGGAGGGGGGTATTTTTGTTTTTTCTTCACCAAAACTCTACCATTTACCCCTTAAATAAGCTACCTCTCTGTTAACATCTTTATTTTTACCAAAAGAACATTAGAAATAGCTGAAGTGTCATAACAAATAGCTGTTACCACTGGGTTTAGTGAGATTTTCTGTGGACTTCTCTGAGCATAAGAAGACTATTATTGTTTATCCTGATCACGCTCAAATGTTTTGCAATGAAATATGTGGGTTTTGGCCTTCACTTGACAAAGCACTTATGCATTTGCTTAACCTGAAGTAAGCTACCATCACCTGGAATCAGTTGTGTCACTTATACTTGTAAAATAAAGCACACCTTGTTGGGTCATGGCAGGCTCTGCTCTTACTGAGGAAATACTGTAGAGTAGAATTGATAGTTGATTTCTTCTCCTGCTAAAATTGTTACTTGTTAAAAGAAGAGCTGATAGAAGATCATGTTCTTTATCTTGCATTTCCATCTATCTGACAGTTGTCATTATTTTGGAACAGATTTGGGGGTGTTGTTGGCTTCTGTCTACCTGTTTGTGCCTATCTCTGTATGTAGCCTTCTCCTGGTGTCTCAGAAATGTAGTACTGGGTGGAGATATGCATTTGGGAAGGACTTTTTTTCCTCTGATTAAAAAAGGAGTCAGTTCTCATTAGCTCTGGTTCAGCGTGCTCAGTGGGACACAGAAGGACACTTCAATATACAAACACACCTCAAACACCTGTGCGAGAGCTGTTTGTGGTCTACGTTTGCTACAGACTGAGACAGGTGAGGAGTCTCTAAAACGCAGAGGTTGTTTTTGCTGAAATGTGCAACTTTTCTGTGTACAAGAACTAAAAATAGATTAAATCTTTTTTATTGTTATTCCTGCGATTTGATTGCAAGTACATTTGTGGAGCCAGTTGGTGCATGCCATAAAATATGATTGATTGAACAGTTAATCCTTGAAAGCTTCCCTTTGAAATATTGCCAAGGTCAACAAGGATAGTGCCCATGTATACATGTCATGGAAATTACCTGTTTTGCCATTTTTATCTACCCCTGTATAGCTGCAAAAACGTGTGACACTCTACTTTTCACTTATGCAACACCTTATTTTCTCGAACTACTGGTTTTAGGGATCCATGCTTTGCTTTGTGCTGGAGAAACAGATAAAAATGTTTGACTTTGAAGGAGATCAGATTAATAGTAAGAGTATTTCTTTTATTTTTTCTTCCCAGTTCAGAACTGCTTGTGGAACAGACTGTTTTATGGGGAAGAAATACAGGGTGTCTCAAAAAGATGGAGCCAATTTGAAATCACTATGTCTTTGAAATTGGGTCCATCTATTTGAAATTCCCTGTACTGTGAACATGCTGTGGAAATTGGTTATTTCCCAATTTCCTCTGAGGTTTGTAATTGTGGCTTGAATGTGAGTGGTCATTTATGTAAAAGTGCCACATCAGAGATTATTCTTAGCGCTGCAAGAGGTGCGTTCTGAATACCACGCTGGTTATGAGAAATGGGATGATTTTGTTCAGGGGAATAAAAGCTGCATGTCACCTGTGTACTGGAAGGTAAATGGAAGTTTCTATTTTTCTGATGTGCCTGGACAATAACAGAACTTATTTTATCTCTCTTTTTGACCTGAGACACAACCCTTGTGCATTCATTCACTTTTCGTTGTTCAATAGTTCAGTTGCTCACCACTGCTATGTGCTTGGTTTGCAAAAAAAACAGACAACTTTTGGAAAAGCCTATTCATTGCTTTCTTCTAAGGTTGCTGGAAATCATTTAAAATGCCTTTACAGTGGTTTGTAGGCACTGATGGCCTATTATGCTTTTCTGAAACAGGATAAGTGACCTCCTGAGACCTTGTACGCAAGTTTTCCTAGGTGACTCTGGCGAATAGATAAGCTGTTGTGTCAGCTCTCGAGTCTGAACTGTGCCAAGGTCTGTGTACCCTTCCTGGCTATATGAAGAGATGATCCTTGTGCTGTGGATGGCATTCTGTGCTGCATTCCAGGAACATGGCCCTTTTTGACAGCTGTCACATATCACAGATATCCACTGAGCTGTTTGTCTAAAGCAGCAGGGGAAACAAGAAGTATATAAGAAAATTTTGATCACTCATTCACCACAATCAAATCTAATTGAAATATGCAGTTTCATAAGATGGAAAGGGAGTGGGGGAAGACGGCTATGATCGTCACTGAACTTTGACAGTGAGCAGGAAACGTAATGTTAAGAAATTACTGAAACTGGCCAGAATGAAAATCACTGTCCTCTGCAGAACTTCGCAGCAGAGATTCATGCCCTGTTGTTCTGAGGGTGTTCACTTTGGAAAACTGCCATGTCTTGGTCTTGCTGTCATTCTTCTAAGGAAAATATATCAAAATCAGTAATTGGTCCTTTACAGTAATGGTGCACTAGGAATCAAAATGTGACAGAAAGACTGCAATGCGATACTAACTGTTGTGCCCAAATGCCTTCTTGTAGGACCACTTTGCAGTGTCTCCTGTGCTGATAGTCATCTGCTGGCTTATGAATGGAGTTTTTCAAGCTTTGGCAAAATGTAATTCTTGCCCCTTAGGTAACTAGGAAGTTAGGGAAAAAAAAACCCAAATTCATTTTAATTGCATGGGAATTTCTGTACATCCTGCTTTTTTTGGTTCTTTTTTTACTTATTTGCTTATAGTGAGTACGGCATACTGCTTGGGGGAAGCAGTCTGTGAATTACTTTTACCACCAGCCAAAATCATGCATGATTTAGTGGGAGCAATAGCTGAACAGCAGTCTGCGTTGTAATGGTAAAGACATAAAATGCATTCAAAGCTATCGGTAAAGGCACTGCTGCCAACTCTGAAGAGCACCTGGCTAGGTATTAAAGGACACAAATATGATCCTCTTACTGAGCAGTATTTTATAGACTGTAGATCACAGCCAAAGAAAACAGCTTTTGGAGATTTTAGGTGCCCATAAACAGCTAGATAAATCTGAGGGAGCCAGAACAAGGGATAAACAAGGCAGCTAAGTATCAGCTTGCCACATTGCCTTTTGGAGCTCCCCAAATATCCAACTGAACTTAGAGTATATTACCTCCTCAGCATTCCCACTGCTTTCCATGATTCCTGGAGGTGGTATCCCTAATGTGGGAGAGGGGATCAATGGAGCAATGTCATGATATAAACTCAAGCTGTGTCCTGTCATCTGCACAATTGCATAGTTGACCATATTTCATGTGAGTTGGCAGTGACCACTAGTCTGCAGTCAGGATGGGGATTTGGAAGAAGAGCTGCACCTACAGTCTCTGATCTCCCTCTTGTAGCTGCTGCCAGCATTCAAAGCATTGCAAATGGGTTTCATAAACAAATCTCACTAAACATCTTTAGACAGACTAAGGCACACAGCCATAAATAGAAAATTGATAAGTGGGCAACTGTTAAAAATAGCTCATTAAGAAATGGTAAGTGGAGAAATAATACGGATATGATAGCATAAGGAATATTCTACACACATACTCAAAGCCTTTAGCAGTTGCCAAAACTCTGATGAAGTGAATGAAGAGCAAATGGGTTGTATTTCAAACACATACCATTACACTGAGCAACAGTAACATTTTATTGCTTCAGTCACATTTTTTGACTGAAGTAATAAAATTTGTAAAATATAAAGAAAAACACAAGATTTATCTCTCCCTCCTGTCCTATTCCCTACCCCCACCTTTTCTTAGTTCAAATTCAAAACAGATCTCATGGTTAACAGTATGGCACTCAGATTATGGAGATGTCTAAAAAAGTCACTTGACAGATTCAAGGAAACATGCAGTTCTATACACAACTAGAATAAGAAGAAATACTTTCTTTCATATGAATTTTATGGTTGCAGCTTATGTCTGGTGAAGCTAGAGAAGAAACTACTACAGAGCTGGTTTCATCTGCAGCTCTGCAAAGATTTGAACAAATTTTAGGTTTTGTCCTGTAAGAGTAGCCAAAGGTAGGTAAATCACATGTTGCACAAAGCTGGTCAGACATTAAAGGTTTTTGGTCTGTGTTTTATTCTGGCTTAATCTGAAGTTAGTCCAAACGACTTTATTCAAATTGAGCTCCTTTGCAGGTGTTGCTCTATGCTATTGCCTTGTAAAATAGAATTCAGTTTTCCAGATATAGTCATGCAGTACACATAAACAACCTGAAGATAAGCCTCAGAGTATTGGGGCTCCTGAATTCTCATCTTATTTCATGTTATGTGATACTGTCTCCTCCCTGATGAACATTGAAATAACAGCTGATCTCATAGTACACACAATTTTGTTATAATTTCAGTTACATACACTTTGTTTCTGTTGTCCAGAACCAAGATTTCAATACAGTCTTGCATACACCCATCAACTTTTCTCTGCTCCTGTTGTTCTCACTGTAATCTCAGTGTGAAATAAAAAATTGGTTATACTGTTTAGTTTTTTCATCCTTAACCCTGTGTGAGGATACTTCAGGAGAGTCTATGCAGTGGATGATCTGAAGTACAGAATGCTCCCCTTAATATTACAAGTGTACATGGTATTTCTTCTCTCACTCTCCTCCTTATTATTGCTCTGGACTGAAAAGAAACATAAATTATAGCTAAGATCTTTGTTTTGTAGCTTCTTCCTCCAGGCCATGTCCCAAAGGGTGATGAGCAGCCTGCCTTGCTGTCCCTGCCAGTGGTGATGCTTGCACGCATCTCATCCTCTGTTGGGTGTGATGTGAAGTGCTCAGCCTTGTGACAGGGTTTTATGCAGCTAACAGCTGGATGTTGCCTGTAGGTTAGGTGCAAGGGACATATGTTGCAGGAGGAGTGTGAAGTACTGAGTAGGTACAAATTTGTTTAAAATACTTGCCATTCACAGAGTGCCTTACAACCCTAGAGAACAGCTAATCACAGGGAATTAATGGCAGGTCACCCTGATTTTGGTTTGAGATATGGTAACTTGCTCAGTTCCAAACTAGGTTGCATTAGGGTTTGAGGCATCATGATGTCACTCTCTTTCTCCTTAACCATGGTTTTCTAATGGAAGCATTTAACAATGTAATGTATATTGATACAGCGGTATAATAAACAGCCTAGGCTAATGAAGGATCTGTACAAATAAGGTATCATAACCGTTGCCTGTAAGCAGGAACAAATGATTTGTTGTGGAACTACCTGTACATACTCCTGTCTCTTAATTTCTGCTAAAAATCTTTGAGTAGCAGCACTAAACACCTGAGCCAGATCTAACTCTGCTATTCTGTTGTGCTCTCTCATACCTACAGTTGTACTTTCAATTGTTCTGTTCATGATTCCCTGTTGTTCTCTGTGGAAACTGTCTTTTATTTGCATTCTAACATGTCGTTTAGTACTTCTTACTCAGCAGAACCACCGAATCAGTGGTGCTCTTCAAATGTGTATTTTAATATGTGTAACTGTACATGCAGCCAAAAGAGAGCATGTGAAAATTCTCTGCAGATGCCCTGTGACTTCATTCACACTTCAGTGATTAATTGAAATGTCTAATTCTTTTAGAAAGGTAGTATGTGTTTTCCTAGTTAATCTATGTGCTAATCTGCATTTCTCTGACAACTTAATAAGTGAAAGGGTTACGTTATGGTTGTAAACCAGACAAACCATAAACAGACTGCTACCTAATGAAATACCACTTTTATTAAGTGTTTTTCATTTTTTCCTTCCTTTTCTTTTTTTTTAAACTAGTTTTCATAGTGTTCTTGGTTTGAAGTGTAGCATTTGTTTCACATCTGACAGTATGTCTCTCTAACTGTGAGGAGTATTTAGTAACTTTGTTTCATTCTGAAGTTGCAAATATTTGTGCTAATGAAGAGAATTTGGATTTGGGATATAGAGTACTATATGAAAGACATTCTATTTTCCATGTTCTTTTCTTTTTTCTTTTTTTTTTTTTTTAATATGAGTTTGTTCCTCTGTTAGTGCTTAGTTCATTAGAGTTTTACAAAGGAGATTTCTGCCACCGTGGCTTGAACAACCTCCTTTCAAAGAAAGGAGTTGATCCCTGCCTGTTTTTCAAATGAAAGCATAGTTACACTGCTGAAAACATTTTGGTCTTCGGATCCTGAGCCACCTTGACAAGACACCTCAGTCCAGGATATCCCCTGCTGTATTTACTACTCTATCCACAATTTCCTGATGCTATGCAGACGGGACTCAAACATCTTATATATATTTTTATATATATATATGGTTACTTTGGTTGTTTTGTTTTTTCTTTGGAGATGCTCTTGTTGGCTGGAACTGAATAGAGCTGGAGATCTAATTTAGCAGCCTTGAGCTCACTGCAAGAGCTGTAAATGTGTAGTTAAAACTGTGGGACCTCAGCCTGAATATGTCTCACCCACCTTCTTTCCTGAATGCGCTTTTGTAATGCAGAACACTTGCATGATGCAGCTTGTGTGTATTACAAAAAGCAATGTTGGTTGTTCTTCCTTTGTGCGCTAATTAATAATTGAAGATATTTTTCCACAAGCACTCTGAATTAGCATACTTGCAGAGAGCCTAATTTTTTAACCACACCAATGAGTGATAAATCAGTATGATTCAAGTCAAGCTCTTAAATCCTTTGAAGGAGAAGCAAATTATGACCGAAAAATAGATCAGATTGTCTCATGTCAAATTTTGACTGAGGTGAACTTTGAATGACGCCTGTGCTGAGTCAAAAAAGATAATGATTAAATTAGTAGAGTAGAAGTATATGCACTCACAAGGAGAATATTAATTTGTGGTACTTACAGTGAAGGCATATGCAGCAAGATTTATTTTTCAGCAAGGAAGGCTATTTGTAAACAGTTTCAAAGATGTACTTCAGCACCAGTGATGCCTGTCGTTTTGAGCTTCACTTTTTATTTTCCACATATTTTAGCAACTCATTTTTGTCATCACCAGACAAATCCCATCTATACTTATTTACAATGTGCAATTATGTGACATAATTTGTGTTGGGACAACTTTTTTCTACAATACAGAGCACTTCTATCTGTACAACAAACGTCTGATGTTTTCATACTTCTTTGAAATACAGAAACACAGTTTCCAGCTGTATCTACTCATATCAAGTTAATACCTGCAATTGTCCTTTCCACTTTAGTGAGTTGTATTTATATTTCCAGGTTTCTGGATGCTGGGGAGCAGTAAGCATCTTTCAGGTGCTCCTGGTTTTGACCCATACTTTCAGGATTTGTTTTATTTAATTTCCAAGTCCAGATTTATATTGTTTAGTAGAGTTGGCCAGAGGAATTTACGTGGTCTGTTTTGGAAGGCCCATGGGCCCCTTGCTGGGATATGTGAACAGGGTGGTGAGTGGGATGTTTGCCTCCTTGCTGTGTCTTCCTCCCTTTTTCAGTCTCTGTCATGGGGTCAAAGGATGGGCTTGGGAGCCTTGCTTTCTACCCTGGGTTGCAGAGACACTGCTATTCTCATGCACCCCTTCAGATATAAAGACTGTCATGGTCTGGTTGTGCTTTTCCTGCAGCAGCCCTGCTGCTTCTTCTGGTGCTGAGATCTCTTAGGTCAATAATCTGATAAGGTTCAGAGTTGTCTGTGCTTCAGCTGGAGGAGTTGTTTGATTACTGTCGTGTCTGTATCAGTTAAACCAGGAAGTTCCTGAAATGTATTGCTAACAAAAGGATGACTGTACTGTTGAGTGTATGGAACTGTGTGGTTTTATATATATATACACACATGCGCATTTAGGATCAGGATCTGCAATGCTAACTCATGTAGCCAAATCTTTAGATTTAAGTATTTTCCACGACTTATAAGAAAAACATGTTCCACCAGAATAAATGCTTGCCATAACAATTGCTGCTGTAGATAAGTAGTCCTCTGTTCATAACAGCAGTATCTTTCCCCCTTACAGCATCAAATTAAACAGCAGTAAAGTGATCCCTCTATCACTGAGTCGGAACCCGATGAACTAAATAGTAGTGTCATGTCTATTTTCAGAAGCTTTGTTGCTAAAAACAGATCTTCACTCTGCGCACTGCTTTAGCCTTTCCCAAAGCGACAGCATTTAGTTAGAAATAGCTCATTGGCCTGTCTTGCCCAGCTCCCTATTGTAGTGCCCTGGTCCATGAGAGCAGACAGCTGGGCGAGTTTGGCGTTTTGAAGGTTATGATCACAGCAGTTTCATAAGTGCTTTATTTCAGTTCTCTTCTGGCTGTGCTGGGGACAGGTGCGGCCTGGTTCTGATTTCACTGGTCTTAATTTCTTATCTGACCTGGTAGTCAATCAAGGGCATGAGAGAGCAGCAAGAGAAAGCAGGAGAGGAACGGCCTGAGACGGACGGACAGCGAGAGTGCAATTCCGAGCATCTGACTTTTCTCATCCAGGAACTGGCAGATCTGCCTGTCATTCAGTGCTGCTCTGTGTATTGACGCTGCCCTGTGCAAAATGGATTTCTGAGTGTTAACCATCATGTTCTTCTTTTCCAAAGGGTCTTCTGTAGGATTTCATTTGCAGAGCACAGAGGGCAATATCTAGGGTAATTCCAGGGCTTAGTGGCTGTGATCTTTTGTCAACTCTACTTGTGAGTGAAATTAAACTTGGTATGAGCACCTACAATCTGAGCTTGTGCAACACAATTCCTGGCCAATGAGTGAAAAATCATAAACCTGACAAGTATTTATGAGAGAGAAAAATGAGATGTCATATTATAACAGGAATATATTCATTAAATCTATCAATTTCACAGAAACCAAGAATTCCCTCTTCAGTAAAAGGCTTTGGGTAGGTTTATAAAGTCAGATATTCTTTTATGAGATGTAACTTTTTATGCTAAAATGCAGTATGTTTAAACTTGGGTCAGTATTTTCTAAAGGAGCAAGCTACAAAAAAGGGCTGAGTTAACATGATATTAACTAGCCACTCTGTTTTTGAGAGGATATTGGCCAATAACTGTGGATCAGCTTATTGCAGATGGAGCATACCTCAAAAAAATCTTCTTACAAAAGCAATAAACCTGGCAGGGGTAAAACTTCAATGTCAGTAGCCTTACGCCACTTCCCATCACTAGAGGATTTGATGCAGCAGGAACACAGCAAAGACTTCAAAGAACAATTTCAAGTAATCTTTCCCACACGTGGAAGGTTGTTCCCAGAAGAACCTGGGGTGTGAACCTCACAAAGTTTTCCCTGCATGCCCACAGGAGGGGAAAGGTGTCTCTCTGGTCAGAAAGGAGACCCTAAAGCTGAAAATCTGGGCTTCTTCAGGTTCTTGAGGGCTTTGACTTAAGTGGTCACATTTTTAGTCTAGAGGAGGAGTAGTCTGTGTGGAGGTGATGTGAGTGACTAAGGTGTGTACACAATGTAATTTAACTTAATATCAGTTCATACCATAAAATTAACTCTGCTGCTACTAGCATGAAGCTTTACCAGTGTTACATTTCCAGCACAAAATTTGCTAAGGGAAACCAAAGCACTGGCGAGACACAGGAGTTTCAGCAGCTCACGATGGAGCTGGGCAACCCGCTCGCTGGGAAAGAGTCCCAGCTTCTCTGTTCCTGGGGCCCTGCTTGCTGCAGCTTCACAAGTCAGCTTCTCATGTTGGTATGTGGTCACAGCTTCATGAGTGAACTTTTATAACCGATAAGATTTGGAGCAATTTGGCAAAAGGGATGCAGGGCAAGAGGTGGCTTAGACTGCCTGAGTGACAGTGTGTGCCAACACATTATACGGTTGAGAGGAGGGGGGGAAAAGACCAGATGAATATCACAAACCAACATCTAAGTATAACTGGGCTGGTGTTAGCAGGTTAGATTGGCACCTGCTGCTGACGAAGACAAGCCTCGTGCCATTCCCAGCCCGGCGGGTGGTAGAGCTGTCTTGCGCAGATTTTCAGCCACTTGCGTCTTTCCTTCTGATGGCAGCATGCTGTGGAGGCACCGCTTGTCTGGGTTCCGCTATCCTGCTTCCACCTGCTCCTTGTGGTCGGCAAAACAGGAGGGGTTTGTGTGTGTGTGGTGGGTTGTGGTTGTGGTGTTGGTGTTTGTGGTTTTCTTTTTTTTTTTTTTTTTAATGTTAGAAAGCACTTAAAGTGCCTTTTTATCTTTTTATACTGGTTATATAATGATTGTATACCTGTGGTAAGGCAGTTTGCAGGGAGCTGCTGCTCATTTCCAGATGCTACACAGCTGCCCAGTTCTTTGGTCTGCTGACGCTCGTTCTTGGGTAACTTTAAACTGTCCTGTGCATGGTCTGAGGGCACAAAGGGTGTAAAAAGCATGGACAGAGACTGAGGAAAGATGAAGCCTTTCACTGCTTAGCACCCCTTCCCACTGCTTAGTTTCCTTTAGTAGAGAGTAAATTAGCACTGTTCAGAGAAGTGTGGATTGGAATGGTGTGTTTACTCCTGTGTGGTAATATTTTATAGGTGCTATTGCATAAGAACCTGTGAAACATACAAAAATCACCTGTACATGGTTGTGTGCATGGGATTCATGTTTGACTTCACACTCCAGAAGTCAAAAGGCACCTCTAACATTTTAACAAAACATACGCTTAAACATGTTTCATTGTTTGAGTGAAACACAACTTGCCTATTACACCTAGGAATACTAGATCCTGAATGTATCTGTTTACAAATGCCAGACTCAACCTTATTTAAACTAAATATTGGCACTAGGTGTCCTTTCAGTATAATTAATTCACAAAAAATGACCAAGTCTAAAAAATGTACTATTAAACATCACTGACAAATTATAGTTAAAGCCTCAAACTTATTTTTCAATACGGATTTTAAAATCTATTGTCCAATTAAATCAGTTTTTCTCTTGTAAGTAATGAAAACCTTTAGCTATAGCCCAAAAGTTAAAACTCTTGAGAGTGGAAAAGTTGTATTGTGAGAGAGCTGACTTCAAAAAATGTAAACCCTCACTAAATGATATCAGTTTTGTTTATTTGCCTATGGGCCACATTTGGATTGTTCTGTGGGAGCTTTTTTTCATGCAAAAAATTACTATGTGCCTTCAAAAGAAAACTGGACCTCTATCTTCCATAAGGTTGCTTCTTGTAGTATTAATCAGTCATCATCTTTATGGCATGCACAGATCAAAATACAAAAGTCCTTAATTGTTCTCTTATTTCTGAACTTTTTGAATGTTTGCAGTAATACAGCTCGATGTTCAACAAGGTTGTTGCTGGATAGGCAGAGCTGTGGTGACAAAGTCTATCACCACTTACAAATGTAATGATTAAGTTCAAAGCCTTCGGCCAGGGTTGGTTGTTAGCAGACAGAGCTCAAAAACTGAGACAAAGTATTAGCAATCAGGGAGCAAAGGGTGATGTGTTGTGACAGCTAGAGGTATCATGCTAACAGCCTGGTAACCTGGCTGGTTGACCTTCTGTCTGTGTTTTTCTCTGTTATACTGATTATTTCATCTTGCGGTAGATGAGGGGTTATTTTGGGTTCTTCCTGTTCTGCCTACATCAATGCAGAGAATTGGTAAATAAATGCCATGTATAAACAAGATGTCTTCAGAAAGCTGCTGGAACTGTTGCCTGGAGAGAAAGACTTGCTTAGTTTAATTTTTCAGGTCAATTTTAGCTTTTAGCAAAACTTTAGGAGTTCGATTTGTTGTTTACCTGGCTATGGCAGCCCCTCTCGACCCACCCAGCACCCACCACATTGCTGATGTCTGGGGGAAATCCTGGGTTGGGAGGAGCGGTGTGGCATGCTACAGCCCAACACAGGCCATGGGGTGATCCCTGCTCTGGGGACAGGGTCAGCAAGGATTCAGTTACCTACTGGGGCCTCAGGGGCACGTGTGGCAGAGGGCACTCTGCTGCTGTCCCGGAAAGGAGCAGCACGTTCCTTTTTGTTGCGTGCTGTTGACAGCAGGACACCAGATACCCCTCAGGAAAATGGATGGCCTCTTGGCTAGCGTGTTGCTGTTCCAAGTGCCAGCATGCCACCTGCCCCCTTTCCTTCCCTCCTCCCTTTCTTTGTCAGCCTCCTGAGTGCTGAGCTCCTGTGCTGTGCAGGAGTTGTGTGAGGCCCCATGTGCGGCTCAGGCACCGATGTTCCTCCATCCCCAGCATTCCAGGTGCAGCAAGAGGGAGCAAGGTGCCTGGTGGAGCAAAGTCTTCTGTAATTGTGGGGTACTGGAGGGCACCCTGAGTGAAGATGCTGACAGCCTAGCAGTGGCTTGCTGCAAACCTCCCCCTGGCCAGGCTTATGTGTGCTGAAAGCTGTCTCCTGTGAGCTGTGCTGCCCTGCCTGGTCCTCCTGCCTGAGATGGGTGTGAATGGCAGGGCTCCTTCCACTTCACAACGGTGGAAATGTTCTCCAACAGTTTTCTCCTACCTAAGGGGTATCTCTGCCCTTTCTTTCTGGGATACCTTGGGCAAACTTGCAGGAATAAACACACTGAGGTTGTTCTTGGAAGCTGCTACTAATGAGAAGAGGTCTATAGAGTAGACAATTTAATTTCTTTTCTTTTCATGTCAAGACCTTGAAACAAGTTCTTGAGGTGACTTGTGCTGCAGCTGTTCTCTTTGCTTGCTAGAATGAAGTCTAAAGCACTGCAGCAGCTCCTGTCACAGCAAGACAGCTTTAGAAACACTAAAAGATAAAATATCTTTATTTTTAAAGCAGTTCCTAGAAGACAAGCTCTGCCTGTGTCCTGGGCTTGTCTGGAGCTGAAGGGTCTCTCTCTGTGCCAGAATCACTTTGGGAAACAGGTGGAACGCCAGTGAGTTTGGGGAATGTGCAATGACCCAATTGGTTATCGCCAAAAGGTGGCAGCGTCTACATCTGCTTTTCATTATAGCCTGTGCTGCTAGTTAAGTCAAATACCCTTGATTTAGGTGTATCAGAAATAGGGCAGTAGCAATTGGTGTTGGATGAGTAACAGTCACAGATCCATGTTTGCTTTGTCTTGATGTTTTGTTGGTCGACCCAAGTGAGGATAAATAGGCAGACAAACAGATTAAGGCAACTGATGGGCTCTGAGAAACCGTTCATGTCTGTATTTCATCTTCTTGTGATGGCCCCAAGCTAATCCCTGGGTCAGGACTCTTCCACGCCTGGGGATTCAAAGTCCTGGTCTGAGTGTGAGACTGCCCAGAAACAAGGGTGCTGGGAAGCATCGGCACTGGGGTTTCTGCAGCAGGAAATGAGCAATGCAGGCTTGGCAGTGCTGTGTCATGAGACACAAAGCACAAACCCTGAAGTTAGACCATGAAAGAAAATACAGCTCATGTGCATCCTGATGAAAATATATCTTCCTTTCTCTCTGCTAGAAAGACCTTCTACATAGCAAACATAACAAGTCTGTATTTTTTTTCAACTTTGCTGGTAAACCATTCTTTTTGTGGTAAAATGACTGATTGTCTTCAGACTTTCTCTCATTTTTAGTTATCATATAAAATAATAAAAAAAAATATTTAGCCAGATTGAATGAATTCTTTTATCTCCCCTTAGAGAATAAACTTTTGTCTGAGTCCCTTAATGTTTTTCCTTTAGAGAAGTATTCAGTAAGATTGCTCTGTTGCCCTTTTAATTTCCTTCTACCTTTTTCTGAACTGTTCTGTTGCCTCAAGGTAACACATTAATTAAATCAGGATAAAAACTTTGTTTCAGAGCAAAAGAAGAATTGGGCATGTTTGTTTGTTTTATGAAGAATTTTTTTTTTCACTTTGTATCTTGCAAGGCCCTTCTGAAGGGTAACACTGGATGAAATCTTTGCAAACAACGCTTCATATGTTGGGGTCTGACATTTTGGTTCTGTTAAAATCAATAGCTTCAGTTGTAGAGGATGGAAGCTGGATTTTGCTTTGCAAGCCTCCTCTACTGCAGTTTACCTACAGGAAAAGTCTTAGTACTGTGGGGTTAAAGTGTCTCTTCTTGTCCCACAACATCAGCTGAAGTCAATGTTAATTGCATACTCATATAGTCAGTGACTGGCCTTTAAATTTTATATATACACTTAAAGATTATTTTTGGTTTCTGAATATTTTTTAATATCACGGTATCACAGTATGTTAGGGATTGGAAGGGACCTCAAAAGATCATCTAGTCCAATCCCCCTGCTGGAGCAGGAACGCCTAGGTGAGGTCACACAGGAAGGTGTCCAGGCGGGCTTTGAATGTCTCCAGAGAAGGAGACTCCACAACCCCCGTGGGCAGCCTGTTCCAGTGTCTGTCACCCTCACTGAGAAGTAGTCTTTTCTCAAATTTAAGTGGAGCCTCTTGTGTTCCAGCTTGATCCCATTACCCCTTGTCCTATCATTGTTTGCCACTGAGAAGAGCCTGGCTCCATCCTCGTGGCACTCACCCTTTATATATTTATAAATATTAATAAGGTCACCCTTCAGTCTCCTCTTCTCCAAACTAAAGAGACCCAGCTCCCTCAGCCTTTCTTCATAAGGGAGATGCTCCACTCCCTTAATCATCTTTGTTGCCCTGCGCTGGACCCTCTCCAGCAGTTCCCTGTCCTTCATAGAACAGACTCATGTAGTTCCTTCTTGCTACCAAGAAGGCTGTGCCCATGTCTTGTACGTGAGAAGAGTCAGAGATAGGGGTGAACAGCTTTAGAAAATAACGACAGGCTCATTTGTGATTGCTTTTGTCGCGTGCTGACAGGATCAATGCAAAATTTTCCGAATTATGGATGTTATTTGTGGAGTCCCAATGACAAATATTATAGATTTTGTCTCTGTCTCACGGTGGTACTAAGGTAAATAATTGAAAATAACACTGCTTCTTGAGAAGGATGCTGTCCTAGCCTTGGAGCTTCCCTCTCTTTCTTGGAATGGTGCCAAATCCATCCCTGGACCAATATAGTTCACTAGGGGTTTTTGGATAGTACTTCTGGTTTAGTATTAGGCAATTTGGACAGGAGTTCGAAGCAACATTGAGTGATGGTATTCTTGATCAAATAAATACCGCAAAAACCCACCTCTTGAACAGCTGATAGCTAAAATGAGGATCAAAACCATCAATATAATATAAGCCATTTGTGACCCCTTTTCCTTGAGGAAAAAGGTTTCTTTGACTAAATTCATGCCATACTTTCAGTTTTTGCTCCTTTTAAAGACCTGTTGTATTTTTAATGCATAATTTAAGTAAGTGACTACTATTTTGACTGTTTATCAGAACATGCCAGCTTTATAGCAGAATGTGTAACAGCAAAAGCAAAATGTGTAAAACCACATTTTATTTCTAAGCGTGTACCATCTTTTTGAGTTTTGAAAAGTGTTTCTAGTACTATAACACTGTAAAGAAGTAGAACTTGAGAGTATGTTGTCTAACCAAAGAACAGCTGCTCTAATTGAAATATCTTATCAGAACTTGCCCTTTGCAACAAAATTTGATGGAAAAATGTTTCTTTTTGACACCTTTGAAATATTATGTCCTGTTTCAATATCTCATATGCACCACAGTTCAGCCAATAAAGTATGTAATATTTATATGCTTTTTAATTTTTTCATATGAGTAGAAATAAGGTAGTTGAATCAAGATGATGATAGGATCTGAACAATTCAATATTAATTTAAAAAGTGAGAGATTTGATGTAAAATCTTGGAACAAGGTTAGAATTTTTGTTCTGGTATTTCAGTATCTCATCCTTATTTTAAAACATTTGTAAAAATAACAATGGAAAAGAGGAATGCTCATTGCAGTTGTCTAATTTATTGGATCAATGTCTACAAAACTGCCAAAATTCCTGATGTTTCTTATTAATGACTGTGAAATTGTATCCCTGACTCAGTTCTCAAAAGCTTTAAGAAATGTACCCAGAAGTTTCCCTTTTCCTGAAGAAAGCCCTAAGCTTATTTCACTCCATCAGGCTTAACGTGATCTCTGCTTTTCACACGCAGGTAAATCCTGAAAGATCAAGGGGAAAAAAATACCTTCTTATACTCAGGCCCTGAGCTGCTCCTCCAACCCAACACCCAGTGATCACAGAAAACCTCTTGCCTACAACTATGGATGTAACCTTGCTTTGGGAGGAAGTGCCTACCAATATGTAGAAAACTGCACCTTTATGGAGTATCTACAGGCATAAATAGAACTCAGCCTTCCACCTTGATGCATCTCTCCTCTGCTTGGTCTCTTTGCTGTGCTGCCTATAGTACCCTTGCTGATGGAAACCAAGAGCTCTGCAGCTCCTGGAGTTCCATCCAGTGCCTTCTGGGTTTTCATATGTCTCTATAGGTTTATACAGATGGTATAAGGAGTGTTATGGTGTTTATTTTCCATGTTGATACTGGGTATATCTGAGCTGCAAGCAGATGCATCACTGAGAGAGCTTTAAATCTGATTGGATACCTGACAGCACAGTGATCAGTGCTGTGTGTACAGTACAGGCTACATCAGCCCACCTAGGATGACAGGTCTTTTTTCCAGGATTTGTTTGGGTTGGTCTGTAAGGTCTGTAGGTCATAGTCTTCATTAATGTGGTTAGTGCGTCCCGTTAAGTTGTTTTAATCTTTGCATGCTTTACAAAATGCTATTCTGAGTACGTGGACACTTGGCTTTGTCCAAGTATGCCTGGTGAATCACAGAGTGTACTATGAAGTTTTTTTGAAGTGCTGTCTATTTGCCAGGTATGAGCCATTTCTCTGTACACAGCCTTTCGGGGGAGGAAGAGAGCAAAAAGACAGGCAATGCATCAGGAGTGGTATACGAAGTTTGAGTATTTTTGTTTACTATAGTGAAAGCACCTCAGACACATACTTTATTTTGGAATCACAGCTTGATTCTGAGTTCCTAAGCTTTGGAAAACCTGCCTCAAGTGCTCTTAAACTGTATTCTTCACCTTGGAAAATACCCAGAGTGAGTAGTGAATAATATCCCAAGAGCAACAGACGAACATTCTCCAAAACATTACATTTTTAATTCTTTCCATGATTTTTGGTAGTCTCCAAGATTTCATTTTAAAGACATTGAGAAAAAATTCTTCTTGCATAATACTAATAGTGATTACGTCACGACAGCAGAAAGCAATCTGACCTGTGAGACATAATTACTGTTTTTGCTATAAACATGGCTTTCCCTGTGTAAATCAATTTACAGTTTCTCTATTAAGCCTTTAGAGAGCTGCTCCAGCACAGAGTCCAAGGGCATGAATGCAAACATCCTGCCTCCAGAGAGCGGCTGAAAAACCCACCTGTTTGGGCAAGCACTGAAACGAGAAGATGTATGTCAGTGTGACTGGTTCGTGCCGATGCCCTCACGTATTTCCCTGCTCATAGCCTATGCTCTGTCTTTTCCTGCCACGCAGCTGGGATCGGAGGGAGGTTGAGCCTTTTCTGCCCTATTAACTGTGGCATGTTTGCTTTGCTTTTATCTCCCAGCCTCCTCTCCCCAGTAGCAACTGCCTTGCCCTCAGTCCGGAGGATGGCCCCATGACTCCTTTGTTTAACTGCTGTTATAAGCTGCCGCACAAATTGCTTGGCAGAGGGTGATTTGTAGTGACAAGGCTTGAACTTTATCCCTGGAGATTCACCAGATACCTCTGCAACGCTCTGCATCTCTCAGGACGGGGAATAGGAAGCCTGGGCTCCCACTTTCGAGCCTGATCTTGCATCATCCCGGCTATTGCATAACAGTGTAGCTGAGATGCGATGGCATGTCCTGTTCTCTGCTGCGTTAATGTGGCTCTGCTCGCTCACAGGAGGTGAGCTGAACCCTCTTTCCCATTGTTTATGGATCACTACACATGTATGGGGATTTACAGGCATCCTTGGAGATTATAGCAACAGACCAGATCAACAGAAATGATGCTCTCTTAAAATCTTTTGAGAAGGAATGGGTAATTTGCTTAAGAAGAATGTATGGGATGGAAATTAGTCTTGTGTATGCTTTAAAGTGCTGCAGTCTAACTTGCATAATATGCAAACGAGTAAATGACAGAGGATTAGTTTGGAAGACCATTTTACTTATATCTTCTTATATCTTAAAACTTCTTTCCTTTCAAATTTCAGGTGTTGCTTCTCCTCATTGTTCATTTTTCACTGAATTTATGACACATGTTAATTTTCTGTTGTAGAATTGTTACTATTCACTAACTTTGCATTATTTTCACCTCACATTTTGGTTTCTGATGCAGATTACATCGTCTGTTTTAGTTCTTTAATGCCTGAAAGTTTTCTTTTTGTGATCCGTCTTGCTTTTATGTTTTTAAAGTGTATCTGGTACCTATCCTTTCTACTAGAACTATAACAATCCCTTCTCTTTCCCACCATTTCTTAAGGCTCAGTAATCCCACAGCTGATGGCTCCTTATCCTCTCAAGCCTTGAAACAATAACAAAACAAGACTGTAGGCCTCCTCCCCTCATTCATCTTTCTGCTACAGAAATACCTAAACACCAAACAGAGGTGTGCGACTATGTGGACTTGCATGGCAGATGTGGGTTTCTTTGGTCAACTGGCTGCGGAGTTATCAAGTGTCACTTCTGCTGCTCTGAAGGTGCTTTTGCAGCACTTAAAAAAGGTGGCTGTGGGAAGAAGCTGATGGAAGTTCTGCAGCTGGATTTGGGATAAGGAGCCACCACTTGTAATATCCTGTTATTTTCTGTGACTCAATCCCAGAGAATGGTTCAGCCTGTCCTAGTAGGCACAAGGTTACTTTTAGGTGCATAACTTCTCTCCCAGTCCTGAAATAACTTCCCCGTACTTGGCTGCTCTGAGTAGGCTGGTGTCAGGATCCAGTGGATGGGTTCAGAAAAGAAAGAGCGAAGGTGTTGGTAATTTTCCTATCTTGTGATCTTAAAGCATATTCAGAGCTGTTTGGTGGTGATAAAGTGGGGGACAAGAAAGGTGTCTCTGTACTTTGTCTGTCTACCTTTGTCCTTCAGAAAAAGTGTTTTGACTTTGATCCAGGGCACAACTCATAGGTTCACAAATCAGCTTTATGCTGTTAGAGCTTGTGACAGGCTTATGGTCTCAGGACTAAAAGTCCACGAGAAATAAGAGGTTAATGGCTTTGAATATATGCAAATTATAAGAATTATTCGTGGGCTTTGAGACTAAAGTAATTTACTTTGAAAAACATGGCTAGGGTTCCTGTACATTACTATTACCTTTTATTCTGTGTCTCTTGTACATACTGTGTTTTCAACACATGCAGTATAGCTTTAAAATTGGAGCACTGGTTCTGTGTTCTCACTGCACTCATCTTCACTAGGGAAACTGAACATCTAACCAAGTGACCAAGCTAGTTGATGTATGTCTGAAGAAAGTGAGACTGGTCTTGGATGTGACTGGTATTTTGCATGTACTACATTGGTGTATCAGTTATTTGTATTGCAAGAATGATTAGACAACCCAAAAAAATTGTTGCCTTAAAAGATTAAGCACCACACACAAAACTGGAACAGTTACTGCCTCACAAAACTTGGTGCATCTTCTGATTCTCTAGTAAAGTGGCAATACTAAATAATCGTTTGTACAATGGATATATTGTTTTGTTACATGCTGTGCACAGATTTCTTCTTGTATCAGGGGCATTTAACATACCATGTCCACTATATTTGTACAATGCATTTTAAAACATCTTTGAAAAAGTTGCAAGAAGTTTTTCTTTTTTGTATTAAAGGCATCACAAAATCACCAGCACAAAAGCACAGATGTTCTGTGGCTGACACACAGGCTTGAAAGTGCTTGTGTCTGCATCAAGATATTGCCTAAATAGATAAAATAGTTAAGTATTTTTTTTCTGCCAGAGATCTAAAGAGATGAATGACAGGTCTTATAATAGTGGTAAATATGCTTGGGGCAATGTAGAGGCCAGAGACCGTGACCCTGCATTGGTAGAACACTGTTTTCTGGGAGAATCTGAAGAATCTTGAGGAGACTCAAACATGCATGGGAACGTTTGGGATTGTTTCAGCTTTTTTGGGTTTTTATCTCTTTTGAATAACTTATAAATATTTCAGAATGCTCCCATGACATGTCTGTTCCTGTGTGAAAAAATTTAGGGGAATAAATTTTAGAATTGTATCCCAAGTATTTACAAGGACTATTGTAAAATTAGAAATTCCCCCAAAAGCACTCATTTATAGAACTGTGCTAGATACCATGTTGTGACTAACATGGAAAATCCTGCTCCGAAGGTATGAACTAACCTGCACGTCACGGAGGATGAAGTAAGTTGAATAAAATGACTGACATAAAAAATAGTGAGAACTGCCCTGCAGGATAGATTGAACTTTCCATGTAGAACTTAATTTCACAGCAGGAAATGGACACTGGAACACATGTGTGAAGAAGGAAATATAAATGAGATGGTACTGACACTTCTCACCAAAGGTTTGTTAGTATTTAAATGGCACCTGCAGTTTGCTTTAAGTTTTGGAGTAGAACACAGTCTATACCAGCAGACTTGAAGCTGAGGCTGAAAGTGAAGTCTGTTTAACACAAGAACACTGTCAGCAACTTGATCACATCGTCAAAGCTGATATAAATATACTAACATGACCGAACCATTTAGTGTTTGCAAAGTATCACAGAAGGGGATTTATCAGTCGCAGAGAAAGAGAGCCCACGGGGCTCTGATTGCTTGATGTCTTTCTGAATGGCGGTATATATTTGATAATTGAAAAGGGGAATCACCAATAAAAACCCCCTGTGTTCACACATGAACCCCAGTGAATTCAAGTGCATGCATCTTAGGGAAAAACACCATGTACACGTCAGAATGTGTTTCCTTGTGGTTGTTGTTTGTGTGTGGTGTTTTTTTTTTTCTTCCCTCTCTAGAGAACATCTAGAAGCTGTCCTTGAAAAAAGATCAGTGATTTTCTTTTCTTATTTTTTTAAGTTAACCTTTACTGCAGCTATTTAATTACAATAATTATAGAATTGCACTGACAACTGCTTCATAGTAGATTGTGTCCTCTGAAGCCCATGTATTCTTTCTAGCAGTGTGCAAGTTCTTTAAACATTTATTTTACCAATATATTCATACATATGGATATGCTTATACCATCTTAAGGGTCACTGAAGTTGGAAGAAATCCTTCCATGGATATCAATGGACATCAATTAGAAACTTAAAATACTATTGAGGGCCAGATCCTGGCATTGTAGTGCATTACAAAGTATAAAGTGACCTAAAAATATAGGCTAAGTGCAGAAGTATGTTGAGAGGTATCAATTCCTTAAACTTGTGACTGCAATAAATAATTTTGTGATTGAATTATATATGTATTTTTTTTCAGTGTGTCGTATTGTTTTATTTTGATGTTGCTGAAAAATGCTTGGATGCTTTTGGAATGAAATTACAAAGCACATGTTCTTTTATACATTCAGATGAATCTTTGTTTAAATGTACATACCTTGCCAAATGCTTTGGATTTCGAGGGAAAGCACTTTCATCTGCTTGTATTTATTAATATAACACTTGAACATTTTGCTAGTCATAACATCAGGATGCCTAGTGTCCCTCTATATTTTATTTCTGAGTGAGGTACTGTTGATGCTTATGTTAAGGTCATTTCAGGTCTGTCTTGTTTTTGTCATATCCATAAGTGAGCCCTACAGCAGAGATGGTCAGCCAACATGCCTGGCAATTATCTTCTTTGAAGACTTTAGCACTCAGTTGTTTTCTTGTCTGTAAGGACTAATAAGCCATAAAAATCAGGGAAAGTAGAGGGAAACTTCTTGTTTATGTTACTACCTTTACTCAGTGGTTTTACGTTTCATCTTGAAAGCCACCAGCCCCCAATTGCTTCATCCTGTGCTAAGGGAACAAGGGGACTGCTGGTGGGCTGCTCTGTCTTCTGTGTCATGAAGATGTGGTCCATTGGTAAGGGATATCAGTCCAAAGGGGGACAGGTGGCTCTCACTGTCCTGTGAAAGAGTAGGGTGTCCACAGTGACAAAGTGATGGTTAGGAACACCTGAGGACAAACCAGCTGGGTGCTGGACCTGGTGGCAAATAGTGTCCATTCCCTTTCATGATGATGCTTTCAGGCTGAGGGCACAGACAGCGCTTGCCAAAGGCCCCAATGCTGACTGTATTTCGCTTGAAGAGATTATATATGTCTTCTGTAGTCTTGTATATTTCTACTTCTTTAGTCAGGTAGTTTGGTGTGAGTTGGATGTTGGGTAAGTTCAGGATTTATTCACACTTGTTGGTGTCCAATTAATTTTTATGTCTCAAGAGTTGAAAGAAGGAAGGTGGGGAATATTTGCAGGACTTGATGATGAAGGCAGTATTTATCTCCAGTTGGCACCACAGGTATAATTGTTGAATGGGACCTTCAGCTGATCATTTAAGCAGCTCTGAAACCTCTAGGTAAACAGTGGACTGGAATAACTTGCTTCACACTAATATTTCCTTTATATTTTCTTACTCGGAGTACTTTCAGATTGGACTAGACTCAGCCACATTTGCTGTTGGAGTTCTCAGTGTTTGTTTAAAAAAGGAATATTCTGAGAGCACAAGAGGTCTGTTATCATTTTCATCTGCATACATAACTTTCAATGACCGTAATGGGAAATACAGAGAGGGAACAGATTGCTTAAGAATGCTTGTCTTTAAAGCAATTAGTTTGATAAACGACCTGACTGAGACTGGTCAGAAAGACAACAGAGGAGAGATTTATCTATGAAGAGGTAGCAAATCTCAGTGAGCATTCAGGACTTCTTTGTGCTTGAAAAGGTGTGCAGCTTTTTGTATCTGTAGGGCTTTATTTTTTCTGGTACTAGTTTGTGAGTTTGAAGCCCTTGGAACAGTTGCTGTTACTCTGCATTTAGGATGAGGAGAAATGGAGGCAGGAAGCTTCTGGGTTTCTCCAGATAGAGAAGTGGTAGGGTCTTATCTAAGGAATTTCTGGTGGTTCTTTCATTCATTGACTGCTGGAGTATCGGTTACTGGGCTGCATGGGGTGACTGGCACCCTAAACTACACTGAAGTTCTACAGACACAATAAATTTTGAGACGATTCAGCCCATGTGTCCTTCAGCAACTGTGGCCGTTTCCAAAGCCTACAGTATGATGCAAACTTCTTGTCAAATGTCTCATGACACTATGAGTTGTCACTTCCATAGGAAACTATTGAAAATGAGTGAGATTTTTCTTAAAATAGGTCTGTGTTATCTCCTGCAGAAAACTTAAAGGAATGCTGGGAATGAATTCCTGTTTTCTGGTTTTCCCCCATTGGTTTCTCAAGAGGTCTTCGGATGCTCAGGAAAGACAAGTACTGTAAACAGTTCAGCATATAAATGACAACACGTACTTTGGTTTCTAACTTTAATGAAAAATTAAAAAGATATTTTAGTTTACATTTTCATATTTTCAAGGTTTCTAGCAATAAAACTGGTCTTTTTTGCGCGGGTGTTTTTTTCCTGTCTGAAAGAACAGCTGGTTGGGGTAGATTGGTGCAATTCTTTGGTGGAATATTTTTCCATTGATGCATACTGTTTAATAAAGAGTTCTTTTCCAACAAAAGACATATGCTCATGCTCTTAGAATTTTTCTGGGAAAAAACACCAAACAGACAAATCTGTAACCATGGTTATTAGATGGAAAGCTCAGTTTTTTAATTTCAGCATTTTGACATTATAATTTCATCTTTCAAAATAAAAACATAGGAAGAAACTCAGATTTTTTTTTTAAAGTTTTTAAACTTTTGAGTTGCTGGAAATGGATTTTAAATTTGTTTTACTTTCTATTTTAGGGAAATTCCAAGATGTTTAGATTTTCTGTAATAGATAAATCCTGAGCTGAAGTCAGTAAAGGACTTGGTTTCATCTTGAATGCTCAAGTTCTTATTCAAGAAAACGCTTCCACTACAGATAGTTATTGAGGAAGTGTAATGGCTTTGTGTGTCAACTCTTACTCTTGTGAGCCTTTAAGAATCTCTTTAGTTTGTGTCAGCGACAGAAGTTTTGAATTATGCCATTTGTCATTTAACAACACCAGGAAACCAGAGGGGAAGAGAGGTGTAGTTTCCTATGAAGTTCAGGAGGACCTTCAGCAGAGTGGGAGGCTGAAAAGTTACACTTTTTAAAAGCCAGATTTTCAATTCTTATTCCCTTCCTCGCCGCCCCCCCCCCCCCCCTCATTCCTCTCTGCTGTGCCACTGTTTAAAGGAGGGTTTCAAGCAGCTTCAGGAGCAAATGCGAATATGATACCAAGAGGTATCTTGGTTCCCAGCTTCCTCAGTTTTCTCTTGAATGCGTATCCATGGGTTCTACCACTTACATTTTGTCTTTTATAACTTCAGCTCATGCAGTTCCTTATAATAAAAGAAAACCTGAGTGGTAAGTAGAAGGGTCCTAGTAGGTTGCAGGAATCTGTTCATCAGGATGCCTTGGCATAACGCAGCCTTTACAGTATAATGAGTTTAGGTACAAAATCTTTTTCAACAGAGACGTGGACTTTAATTAACACAAACCTCTTTTTCAAAGAGTTATGGCTCACCCAAGGCTCTCTCCATCTCTTGTTGAATCAACACATTCTCATGGCGTGCGTTTCTTATAGATTTGTACTTGCAGGCTGAAACATGACTTAAAAATGAAAACCATGTTGATATGACAAGTGTGGTTTTGCTTGTGTCTGTGATACCATAGATCAATATGTGCTGGTGTGTGTGTGTTGTGTGTGGTTTTGTTTGTTTTTTTGTGAAAGGGGGAAAAAATACTCACCCTAAATATTCAGCACAACCTTCTGCCCAGCAACCCAAGGTGTTTTTTTTTTTCTTTTATCCTCTCAGTGGTGCCCATCTGTCTGTGGACAGTCTAATTTTTTGCATTAAGGTAGTTTGGGCCTTTCCTTCTTTCGGCTCTTTGCTTGCTTTTTCTTTGCCTTCCCAGCAAGACTGTTCATTAAGTTGCAGCTAAAATTGTGAAATGCATGTCTAGGTCCCAAGTCTCTTTACATCTGGAGTGTGTTCAACACTTCTTTTTTAAATAACCTTATCTCCGGTCATTGACATGATGCCTATTTATGGATACAGGCGTGTAAGACTGGCTCCATTCTGAAGCAATATGAGTTTTGCTATTGTCTCCAGTGGAAGCTAGGGTTATGCACTTAGACATAAAAAATTTGATGGAGACTTTAATTAAGTTTGTGAAAGTCATTAGAGGATGATAACCTTTTGTCCCTCCTGACCTCAGCTGGTTTTTGAAATGGCTACCTAAAGGTTAAAGATTCTGTATCCCCTTTACAACGCTTTGATCCAGGAAACCCATTTTATTTTCAAATCCTTTAAATTTCCCCTTTTTCTGGGTTCATTTTAAATGGTGGTGGGTGGTTCTTTTGCTTTAATTTCCTGCTCATCATTCTTACCTATGCATCTGCTCTAAAGGAGGTTGCTAGTAGGATCTGGCCTGGTTATCAGGCAGCCTCACTGTAGTGCTCCTTCTGAGGCTTTGTCTTCTCTTAAGCAGGCAAGAGAAGATCTTGGATAAGGCAGTTTTGTATCTTGAGAAACATGTGAATGAATCAAATACCTTGGTCTTTAGCACCTTTTTTTTTTTTTTTCCCTGGAGTTTGGAATCTGGTAAAAATATCCAGTCAGAAATCAGGAAAATGAGGACTAAACTGATGTGAGGAGAAGGTTAGGAAATGTGAGCTAAGCATTTCTGTTGTTTAAAAAATTTCTCCAAAGCCTTGTGAATGAAAAGTTTTTGTTTTTGATACTTAAACTGCATGGCAAGACCGAGAAATGCCAATAACCTGATAGCAAAGAGTTTACCTGTGTTTCCCAAAACAGAGCTTTGGACTGAAGTTTGGTTACTCTGAAATAAGGGACAAGTCTTCCATTTCTTTCCACAAAGCCAGGGAAAGAGGTTTTTCTGATCCACACAGCTGAGATGCCTGTTCTGGGATAAAAGCTTTTTAGGTTGCAAAAGTTAATAAACAAAACAAAAACCAAAACAATGACAAAACAAAACACAACTCTGTGCTTTCAGTCCTAGCTGCAAATATGTTTTGGGATCAAACTTGCTTCGTTTACTTTTAATTCCAGATAAAGATGGAAAGCAACAGTGAAATGTAGCCAGGGTCTCCAGGATTTCTATGTGCATTTAATTTGGTTTACAGTTTGGGTAAATTGTTAACTTTCCCCCGCTGGCTTGCTTATCCTCTTGTAGAAGGATCTGCAGGTTATGACCAATTTCTAGCGTTATAATACCCAAACTCAAACCCCAGATGTTAACATTGCTAAAGTTTCAAAAGCTGGAATATACATTTGGATTCAAACCCAAATGTTGTGACTTATATTAATTGAATATATTAAATTATACCACCTGAGCCTATTCTGCTCTCTCCAACACACTTTAATTTTGTTAGAAAAACACCCACTTACTCTTGTTAATGAAATAATTTAAATGAATTAAATGGTATGACTTTTTTATCCATCTTCTCTGTTCCAGCTATACAAATTCACCCGTTTTTCCAAGAAGTGTGTTGATTCATTGAAAATAAAATGGCATCTTTCTAGTATTCTGTCCTCGTAACTGCAAAATCCCTTCTCAACTCATTTCATCTCTTCTTAACAAATTGATAATTCTTTTAATAGTTTTAAGCTTTGAATTTGAATCTTGGTGTCCAATTAAATCCTAGAAACCAATGTGCTGGTAATTCCCCAAGACTCCATTTATCTGTCATTGATCTTTTTATATGTGCAATCACCATTACACCTAGAAATATTAATACTTGGGGATGGGGTAACCATCAGTAAGCCACTAGTTTTATGCCTATTCTAGTCATGAAAGATACATTGCATTTAAATACTTCTGGCTTGTACAGTGCTGATCTTTTTAACTACTCCTCACTATGTTTCTAAAATCTCGGAGATCGTTGTTCACATAAATTATTTTTCATTGGATTTAAAATAGTGTTCTTTTGGTGATAACAACAGCCTGTAAGAGTTTGGTAACAATTTGGTTGGTTGCTTTGCTATAGATTCTGCAGTTTAATGGTAATGATTTTGCAGCATGAAAAACTGAAAATTCTGGTGAACAATTTTCCTCTTCATTTTTTTTACTGAAAAGAAAAAACGAGTTTTTTTAAAGCAAATTCTTGTTCTTTGTACAGTGATTTTTGCAAACCACCAACGTGAAACAACCATTTGCAATGTTAAATTATGAAGCTGCAGGCAAGATGTCAATATTCCCAATATTATTTACTCTTTAGTAGGAAATATCAGAGGGGTTTGGATTTTTTACTTCCCCCCATTTTTCCTTTTTTTCCTTTTCTCATTTTCTTTTAGTAGCCAACCAAACCAAATGTGGTTTCACATTGTCTGAAGTAACTGAACTTTTGCTTGTGCAGGTAAATAGCCTCAGCACAGTAAGAAATCCTTTGCAGAAGTGTAGCCTAGTTTCACTCCTTAATCATACTTAAATAGGCTACCAAAGGCAGTGACATCATCTTACATCCCAGGAAAGACAGAATGGGGTAGGGCGGGATTTCTTTCAAGTCTCACAGCGTCTATCTCAGTTAGTCATATTCTAATTAAACATTTAATGTGAACAAAACCATGACCAGGTGATTTATATAGTGGGGATACTTCTTAGCCTATCTGCAGGTTCGTTAAGTTTTTCATGGCGCAATAAAGTTACTGTGGTAGTAACTTGTAGTGCTTTTAAGTACAGCACTGCATGCTGCTACTACAAGAAGGTAAGGTACTTCTTACTGTTAATGAAGATGAGAGAACTGACATGGAGAAATCCTCCTTAAGTTATTCGCCTAAACTACACTTTGCTTAAATCACTTTTTGATAGTTTTTGCTTAAATTAAAGTCTGTTTTAATGGTAGCACCTACAAAAGCATTTCATGTCAAAAGGTGGTTTTAGGGATCTGAAGTTTTCCTTTGTTTTTCTGCAGATCTAAATCTATGAAGGACGAACTGCTAAAAGAGGTAAAGGCCTTCAGGTTATACCTTAGAAATGGAAACAAGATCTAACAAATTCTGACTGCAAGCATGACTGTTTTGGAACTTGCATAAACAAAAAAAATAATAGGAAAAATAAGAAACATTGTGTCTTTTTGTTTAGCAGCTTAATTCCTTCATGTTTGCTTGCATCTCATCTCATTTCTGAAGGGTTTGTAGTCTCTGTCTAGATGTTTTCATCAATCCTGTTCAGAGTTGCAAATGTTTTTTTAACTAAAATTTTAGTCAATAGCTCTGGCTCAGACAAACCCTCTCAAGTTTGAATTTCTTGTTACTTAAAGGTGCAAAACAGAGCTTCTAAAACCTAGTGATTTCTTTTGTTTTGACAGACTCTGCAATATTGGAGAACAGCCCACAGAAAATCTCCTTTATATAATATCAGACATAATTCATGGAAGAATCAAGTCAATAAACCTGCCATAGCAAGAGAGGCAGCTTCCCAGCTGCACTCCATCCCCTCTGCATTGAGCTGGAACAACGCAGGTGATTAGTTTTGTGAACATAAACATATACAGTTGATATCATTTTGGGACATAAGTAATTGCTGGTACACAAGCCCTTTGTTTTGAGGCAAATAAAAACGAGACATCAAAAGACATAGAAGTTAGAGGATTTACACAACTCCCATGACTTTGAACCTAATGCTTTACAGGAAAGAATAGAGCTCAAATCAAATTGTGCTTCGGTTTCTCCTCTGTCTATGTCAAGTACCTGCTGAGGGCTGATTACTCCATTTTCATAGGTACCTTCCTTATACCCAAAATGCAGGACTTCTCAAGCATGGTGTTAACTGGGGACTTACTGTGGCCTATTCCCATGGACCTGAGATTTTAAGGTCTCGTAATTTCAAGGTGGGAGAACTGTGCTTTTTTTTTTTTTTTTGTCATATTACATGAAATAGAACCCTTTTAAAGCCAATAAATTAAATATAGGTATAGCAAAATTGTCCCTTGTAAAATTAGGGGGATATGTTTTGCTCCTGTGCAGCCAAAGTCTTTGTTTCTCTCTGTTTTGACATATCTAACATATTCCTGCTATTGCATAAAGCTTGAGAAGTATAACAGGAAGTAGTGATATTAATAAAATAAACCAATAATAACTGAAGTGTAAATTCAAATTTTCCCTCTGTAAAGTACTTACATGCACAGCATGTTGCTTCTCTTCTGATTAATTTAGGGGGAGATAAGTTATAGCCATCTATGCCTTTAAAAATCAGGTAAATGGGATCTCTCACCATGATAACTGACTGGCCAGAAAGGAAGAACACAATGGTAGTGCACTTTGAGTTCAAGTCCTACCAAATGGACCTTGAGTTAAACTTTGAGTATACTGCCTACTGTTTAAATATGAACTACTCAAAAGAAAGATACAGAAGTTTAAAATAACAGCATGCAGATTTCTTTATAGAATTTAAAGAATGAAAAACACTTGAAAAAATATCAGCAGGCAGGGGCAGGAAGAACAAACGGTAACCAAATTGGTTCCTGTGACAAACCATAACATTTACTTTAAAGCATCAGTGTGCTAGTCAGTAAAAGTCAAGCTACTACTCTTTTAATAGATCCCAGGCCTTCTTAAACTCACTGGTCTGCAAGTATTACCCAGGTCAAGAGCAGGTCAAAAAGTGAAAATCCATGTGGAAGTAAACTTTAAATATCTGCTTTTGAAGAACTATAGCAGACTGTCTGCTCTATAGTAAATATACTTCCTCTGTTTGCATGGCATAATACAGTATACTGTACTTGAAACATCAATACTTTTTGTACCATTTGTTCTGCTAAGAATTAAAAAGCTCCCTAATTAAATTTTTATGTAAGGCCAGTTTATTTTACTCTGAAGATTTTGGGATATTTTGTTTTAATTGTCATGCAATTTGATTAGTTTTTTTAATGAAGTATATCACAATTATTTGTTGTAATTTCCATTCCACTTACGAGACCATGTCTCTCAGTCAAAGATCTCCTTTTTAACTATGCGTGTACGAGTGCACATAGACAAGTTGGATTTCTAACCCTGCTGCCTGAGGATAATACAAGATCCAGGGAGCTGAAAATAAAATCCTGGATTTCATTCCAAAATTGCAGACCATACTGTAGTGGTACAAGTTACATTTTTAAAATATTTCTTCCCTTTTTGACATCACTGGGATACTGTGGAGTGTGTGCTTTCTTTTTCTGTGTGTGTGTGTGCATGTGCTTTGCTTTGTTTTTCAAGATCTAAAAATCCCAGTCCTGTATGTTGGCATTTTGAATTCCCGGTCTGAGTCCTATTCAGAATTGATTCTTCTTTGAGTTGAAACTCTTCTTTTCTCTGAGGAGAGTCTGACTGACTCACTGTTTTGAATTTATTTGCCTAGTAGAATAGGTATTAATTTGGCCTGCAATACACTTGCTACAGCTTTTGCGGAGTGAAAGGTCATACTCCGGAGCTGTTTCTCATTTTGTTTTATATGTGTTAATGCAATACCTTATGAATTACTGTGGCGTTTTGTTCTGACAGCTAAAAAGCATAATCATTTTTCCTTCCAAGAGGACCAAAAGAAAAGCACTCATTCGTATTTGGGAGATGATTTATTCAAAATCTTTTCCCTCATCTTTTGCTCCTACGTATATAAGTAGTGAGCGAGACTCTGGCTCTGTTTAAGTCTGTGGCAAGGCTCCCATTGATTTCCATTGGGCCAGGCTACTAATAAGGGTTATTTTAGTTTTCAGGGCTACCCTTGCATGTGGAATCTTTGCCAGCTCAATAAAATATCCCAGGTCTGAAATGAGCTGAGCTGTTGTTTTGCTGTTCCACAAGGGCCCATTTCTTCTGTTGTTATAGAGGTAGAAGTCCCGTTAAAGTCAGACTTTCAAGGATGATGAGGCCTAAGAGGAGGAGAAATAATGTCAACTCTGTCTTTTGTGCAGTTTTCTTCAAGTTTGGCACAAATTTGTGCTAAGCGTAAGCCTGAGATGGGACAACAAAACGTGAAATTATAAGTGATGATGCTGCTGCAGCCTGCACTCCAGGTTTCTGTCTTCCGTACCTTTTGCTCTTTTGGTATTTGACAAATGCCATTGGTTTTGTTTATGGGTTGGAGAGAAGAAGATTGGATGGAAGTGGGTAGTATGCCAGAAAATGCACAATTTCGACTTCTTGTTGCCATTTTTGAAAACTGTGGTGCTTCAGATGTTTAAAATAGGTGTGTGCAGTCGCAAATTAAGTTTTCAGAAACCAGGGAGGGAGACGAAGCTCGGGCAGAAATTTGGTTCAGTGTAAAAGAGCTTTGCTCTATGCTCAGAAGCAGAGAACAGAAAACCAGAACCAGCCACAAGTAGACGAATCAGGGCTGTTGCACAGGAGGTCACACTTGTCTACCTTCAGTGCACTTTGGGGAAAAAAAATCCCGCTATTATTTCTGTTTCTCCAAATGCAGGAATGCAGAATGGAAGTTCCCTATAAGGGATGAGAACCTGATAAGGAAGAATTTATTTATTGGGAGACAGGTATAATTTTATAATGAGGTCAATCCTTTTCAATTAGTTTTGTACCCTTTCACTATTAACCCTAACCCCCCCTCTTTTTAGAGATTTGTCTTCCCTCCTTCACCCAGTGAAGCTAGGTCTTTTTAATGTCTATATTACGTTAGGTTTTTATCGTTTCATTATGGAGAATGAATTTGCAAAATACAACTAACATTTATATGAATGTGTAGGTGCTGCATGTGGGCTTTCATGAAGAGAAGGGCTGGTAAAGTGGCAGCTGGGACTCAGGGAAATTATTTCAGCTCTCTGCTCCACCACGGATATTTAAGTACATTTAGATACTGCTCAGGTCAGCATTGCAGAATCTAGGTGTTGTAAGAAACAAAAGATTTCAGGAGAAAAGGCCTGTAATACCTAAAGCGGGATTTGGAATCTGAGTGCATGAGACAAGCCTCACGCCCCCGCAGCCCCTGCACATCCCTGTGCGTGTACACTCTCCTGGCAACACGTTGGGCAACCTTAAATTGCCTCAGCGTTTGCACCCATCCAGAAGTGCGCTCTCACAGACAAGCTCAGCAGTACAGGCTGCACTTGGGTGGCATTAGAAAAGCCTCGAGGCTTCAGCTGAGCAGGGGTGCTCAGGTGTGCTCTGGCACAAGCAGGGTCTGTCCAAACTGCAAGGGAAACACCATCAAACCTCAGGCAGGAGGAGACAGAGCTGCTGGCAGCAGCGTGCTGGGGATGCTCCTTGCACTGCGGCTGGCTTTTCAGAGCCCTTTCCTCCCTTCCTAGAAAGGTAGCAGTGATTCTTCTCAAATGCAAATAGAAGTTGTGAAGATAAATAAAGTGGAGATTATATAAGGGGTAGTTATTAGAGCATTGAGGGTCATATCAATCATACATCATTTTGGTAGTGCCCAACATCTAGGTGCCTTTGGATGTCTGATCAGAGTAACCTTTGAAATTACCTGATGTCAGAGAACACAACATATTTGCTTGGATGGCAAAATGAAAATGAGGACAGGAGGAATCATTAATTGCTTCTGAAAACTGATAATTGTCAAGTCTCAGTGTACACATATGTGTGTATGGCCCAAACCTTTTGTACTACCCATGCTACACCGAGGAGTCCCAAAACAACATAAGGCCTTAAACAAAAACTATATTATCACAGAGTGAGGTATCTTATGAAGTGCACTGGTATGTGCGTTATTTATTTATATTTTATTCCTTTCACCTAAGAATAGCTTTTTTTTATATGATGCTTCACTGTGGTAGCAACATGATTTATATCACACTAATTAAGCAACAGGGAGGTGTGTGTGGGGAGCACTTCTGGCAAACTGATGCTCTCTGTTGCTCTGTATCCCAAACAACCACTGAAGCAGACACACCAGTCAAACTGCTCTTGATCAGTAGTGTGGTGTCCACGGTAAGGTTTTCTGCCAGTGCAGACCAGCTGGCCGCAGGTCAGGCTTCCTTGTACACTCTATACCAGTCTCTGTATCTGTTTATGTGCATAGCATGATGTAGGTATTAGGACTAATTTGGAAAGATTGTGCTCACAGGAATCCATTCAGGTACTTAGTTTTGTTTTGCTTTTTTCTGTAAAAACTACACGTAAAGTGAAACTTATACATTACCTTTTCAAAATTTTGCCAACCATTGCAGCTTTAAAAATAGAGATGTTTATGTAAAGATACGTATTTTAAGGCTGGTTTTGTCCAACTGCTGCTCTGGGAAATCTGGAAATTAGGGTTCATTTCTCTGAAATTACCCTGTTGCCCATGAAGCTCAAAGTTCAAATGCTCTCTATTTTTCTTTGCCTTTTCTACTTTCTCCTCTCTCCTGTCCCTTCCTACATGTTTTTCATTCTTACTGGACTAACACCAGTGTAAAATCAGGCACTGATCCTTTTGCCTATCACCTTGCTTCTGTGATCATCTAGTACATAGATGTTTTCAATTACTCTGCTGTTTTTTTGCCGTATGATCTTGCACAGTCAGTATTTAGACAGTGATGCAATGTATGTACAGTCCCTCCAGGTATTTAACAATACCTCTTTACACGTTGCCAAGCCTGTTCCTCCAAATGTGCCTTGGACACCCTTGTAGCACAGAAGGCATATTAACTTTTAGAAACTACAATAATAAATTTGAAAAGTCAAGTTCACTGGAAAAAAAAAGGCAAACAACCAACCAAAAAAACCCCAAAGGAAAATCCACCAAACAGCTGACCCCCAAAGAAACTGATGAAACAAAATAACACCCAAACCAAAGGATCTACTTTGTAGCCTATTAGTGTGTTTTACCTAGCCCGGCTAATAGATTTTGTGTTGAAAATTGGAGTGTGAGCTGTTTATTTACAGGGATCTAAACATGTGTGTTTTTATAACTTCTCTGCTGTCATAATGAATTACCAGCCATAAGCCGCCCTTTGTTGGTTTTGGTGAAAATCAAATGAAACCCAGCAGGAGCTCCCAGAGTGCATTGTCCAAGAGTGTAAAAATGCTGTGTTGATGACAGATCATACTGTTTTTATTAAGGCTAAGAACACTGACTTTACTTTGCTTTTTGACCCTAGTGCTTTACTGTCAAGGTGATTTTATTTCTACAAATTTTCCTTCTGCAGGCCTCATCAACGATTCACCATAAAACATTAGACAAATTCCCATCATCTGTATATGATTAGAGCAGGTTCTGTTGTGCTGCTCGCCACAACTAAAGCGATGTTTTTCAGCTTTGTCCAAAAAGGAGTCAGTTTACCAGCCTTCATTCAGAACACAATGTCTCCTTGTTTTCGTACCAGTTTTCTTTGGTTCTTTTTAAGCTGATAAGGACATAATTGAAGGAATTTTAATGCATTATTTGCTAAAGACTGCAACCAATTTTTTTGATTCCATTGTCTAAAAAATATTGCCTTAAAACAACTTTCAAGCAAATGCCCTGACAGATGAACAGGCTGCACACATGACAGTCTGCTGTGCAAAAAGCACAGGTTTATAGAAACCCTGTTGAGACAAATCTTGACATTTCCCAGGTTAAACACATAATGAAAGTACAGGCTTTTGTGTAGCCATTTTCAGTTTCTTTTTCTTTAATAAACTACTAATAAGCAAATCACATACTGAAACCAACCCCACACTAAAATCTGAGTATATAATTATCCTGCTGCAAATTTTTTGCATCTCTGTTTACCAAAATGACTGATTTAATACTGGTGTATTAAAACAATACTTTTATTCTTTTCAAATAGAAGTATTTTAATAACAGAAAAAAGTTTTCCACAAGCCCTTTTAATTATTATCTTTTCTTCAACAAGCTATGAGAAAACCTTCCCTGAAGTGTAGTTATGAAATAGAAGAGGAAGAGCAGAAAATCTTGAATTATTTTTTTTTTATTTTAATCAATGTACACAATCTAGCATTGCATGTTAGAAAAATGAACTTGACACAGGTTTATATACAGTTTTCACTGATGCCTGTCTGTGGTTTAATAGTAAATCATAGTTTTGTTTTTTGTTTTTTTTGGAAGAGAGAAAAAGAGCAGCACAGTGTAGGGTCTTTGGTTTAGAGATTTCTGATTTTCAAAGAACGCAAAAAATTTGGACTCGCAATGCTGGACTAGGTATTTATCTCATATCTCTTGGTGCCTTGATAAGCACACAAGCGCTCTTATGCGTCTTCCGACATACACACACACACACCTCAATTTGGCATCTAATTTATTTTGAATTTGAATTTATATTGATATAATTTTTCTGTTGCTGAGTATTTTAGGTCACTGTTTTCTGTAACTGAGTATTGTAGGTTACCGAGTATGTTTGTGGTCATATACTGTTCCAGAGTGGTGTATATCTGCTTACTGATTTCTTTACAAAATCACTTATTGTTTTTGAGTGAATACTTTATGCAATACTGTACACTTCAGGTTTCTTGTGAAAGCTTCCCCCCCCCCCCCATATTGCTAATTGTTGTAGAAAAGATACTAATTATTCATTTTAGTGGATCTGAAGCTACCCTAGGGCACCTGTGATTTATGCACAGCTTTTTTTCAGATGTGACATTACTGATGATGCCTTTTCTCTGGTAACCTCCGCTGACATATTTCTACTTGTTGCACACCTGTTTTCACCATGGTGGAGGAGGACAATTCTTAACACCCAGGGATGAAACAGATTTTGGAAGGGCCTCTTCTTAGACTTATTTTATTTGTAGAATTGAGCAAATATAAGTGAAAGCAGAGTTGATAAACACAGCAATACAATTTTACAGGGATGATTTGGCACTGAAATCCCTACAAATGTTTCATGGTGAACTTTGCGGAGCAGCCGTATGCAGTAAATTTATGTGTGGTATGATCTCATTTTTACAGTCCTAACTCAAGATCTGTTGGCTTCCCAACCAGTGAGACTATCACTGGTAAACATAGTTAAATGGTCACTAATATGGTGAAGATCTTCAGGAAATTTGCATTTTGGCAGCTAAAATGAAAATGCTGATGTACTGAGGTAGATGTATAATAAGAGACTGATTGCACAACAGCAGGCTGAATTTTCGCCTGCATTAGGGAAAAGTGCGCTTGTCAAAAAATCATTGCAAGTTTCCAATGCCAAATAACTTGCGGACCGAGGCTGTTTTCCTCTGCATTAGTCAGCCTGTGAGTTATGCCAACAGGAAAGCCAAGCATTTTACACATTTTAAATTGCTGGCAAAATCACAGGTTATTCAGCAGGAAATATATTGAGACAAACCATGTACTCAAAAAATATGCAGAAGCACTCTTTAGATTGGAAAAAACCAAGTTTTCTAGGTTGTTTTGAGAAGTGCTAGGTCTTTTGTTTGGTTTGTTCTCAAGGCAGGCTGGTGCCTCAGACCCTGAGGATTCAAACAGAAGCACTTAGGCTGCAAAGGGCATCTAGAGGTATGGGGTTTGGAATGGGGAATTGCTGAAAGCATTTTTCCTGCTCATTGGTGACCAGAACCTTTCGGGTCAGCATAGGCAGGATGTGTTTTGCCACATATGGCTTCTGTTGCTCAACCCCATGAACTTCATTTATGGCTTTAAGATCTGCATATGCAAAAGAGATTGACCCAAATTGGAATCAGAAATCAGCTAGCCACAGGAAAGCTGTGTGGTAGGAGTTTTTTTAAAGTATTTTCATTTAGATACTCTTTATGCTGTAGGGTGAGCTAGGAAAGTGCTGCAGAGCTGAGGTCTGGAGGCAGGGATGAATACGGGAGAGAGGGGCCAGATTTTGAGTGGTCAGTCTGTGGCTGTCACTGCATTTTTCTTCTGGCACTGGGCGCCCTTCATTTGGGCATGAGGTTTCTTTCTCTGAGGTCCCCCATATAGTAGAGCATCCATTGCCTATTTCCTTCTGCTCTCAGTCTGAGTTGTCTACAGTTTACATCAGGGAGGGGAAAGAATTGTATTACATGCTTCTAGCTCTGGGTGAGCAAGTGAACCAAAGGCTCAAATCTCATCTCTTTTCTAAAAACTCACCCATTGGAGACCCATAGGAATTTTGTTATTAACCTTTAAATTTAACCTTCTCCCTGGGAGGAAAGAATATGCCTTGAAACAGATGTACTGCCCCATTTTTTCCTATGGTTTCATTTAATTTACATTTTTTTTTCATGAACTAGAATATCTACAATATGATAATTCATTTTGCAAATGAGGGTGCTGCCACACTATATTTCTTCTTTCCTAAGTCATGCTGAAGCTCATCCACTGGAAGCCAGAGGTGACCAGGAATCAGTACTTCCCAAATTAATTGACAGCATCTTGCCTCGTGATAGCACTTGACAGTGCTATCTTGTCTCAGGTATGAGCTCCACCTCCTGCCATGTTTCTTACGAAATTTAAATTCAGTTCATATCTACTATGCTAAAATATTTTATTTATGTTGTACTTTAGAAGAAAAGGGTGGCCCTTCTGAAAAAATCTACATTGTAATTAAATCACTTAAAAAACAATGATGTAGCTGTGTTTAATTGGTCTGTCAGTAAGAGGCTGGTTAGAAAAACTCATACTGTCCACTTGTTTTCACTGTGAGATTTTTCAAAGACTGACTGCCTAATCTTATTACGTAGTGCTTGTAAATATAGAAATACAGAAACTGACCTGCAAATTTGCACACATGGAACATTAAAAATGAAACAGTTGCTTAAATTTGAGATGAACTGTGTGCCCACTATGCTGTGTTTAGGCAACCCACCAGCCGCTATAGCAGTATCTGGGATTTGTGTTGCAGAGTGCAGGAGAACAGCTTGGTGTCTCTTATTTCTGCTCTGGCTCTCTCTGATGGACATATAAAATTAGCATGTGATGCAGAGGATTATAACTGTAAGTGGGTATTTTCTGTGATATTTTTCACTGCTCACCACATCTGTGAGGCTGAACGGGGTGCTGGGATCCACAGACACAAATGACTTGTATGAGTGAGCCTATGGTAATGAAACTCGTTCAAAATACACATTCAAAACATACCAAATCCTTTGATTTAGTATCCCTATTCCTGCAATTAGGGCTGCCAAATTCTCCAAAAGCACCTCATCTCAATAATCTCATGATTTTATACATCTGTGTGTTAACATAGATGTATTACAGGAGAACTAGGCTGTGTATCACATAGTGGTAGTTACACCTTTGAGTATAGCATGGTACAGTGTTGGCCATATCTGTGCCTCCCTGTGAAATTAGCAGCTTCTAAAATTAACTTTAAAATAATCTTTGGGAGGAAGAATCTCTGAGGTTAACATATAACTAGTAATTTTGCTGGGTGTTTTAAATTAAGGTGGTTTTATTTCCCAATTTTATCTTTGCATTTCTTTGAGAATTTGTATTCTGTGAATAAAATAACTTGTAAAATGAGAGAGTATTTTTTTTCATAACAAAAAATCATCTTGCAGTCCTGAAAGATGTGACAATGAATAGAATAACAAGGATTTTATTTACTCTTTGACACTAATGCCATTTGTATATTGTGTAGGTTGTGTGTACATATGTGTGAATTACTCATTTTGTCTCACTTAGAGAAAAAAAAAGATGTTTCTGACCACAGTGGACCAGCTTGAAACTTTGGGATCTCAGGCTCTGTGTTAGGTTGACCTCGGCTGGCTTCCAGATGCCCACCCAGCCACTCTCTTAGTCCCCTTTCTCAATGCGACAGGGGAAATCAGATGGAAAAGCTCATGGGTTGAGACAAAGACAGGGAGCTCATTTAGCAGTTACCATCGTGCACAAAACAGGCTTGACGTGGGGAAAATTAATTTATTGCCAAGTAAAATAGAGCTGCCCAGCCTTGGCTGATGTGCTTTGTTTTTGCGTAGCCTCACTGTATGGCATCTGTATGCGTCTTTGTTGTAGTGGAAAAAGAAGAAGGTATCATCTCCTCCTGCCATGGGTCTATCCACTCCAAATGGCTCAGATCCTCTCATTTTGCTTGTCTCACCCTGTGAGCAATACACATGGTGTGCAGGGTCCAGTAAGCAATCTGTCTTAGACATTTTACTGCTCACAGTCATGGTGTCTCCTGGCCAGGTTCAGCAAAGCACATGAGTATGTGTTTAATTTTAAGCACATGTTTAAGTCCTATTAGTATTAATGACAGTAAAATGAGGGCTTATATTTAGGTACATGCTTAAAAATGATTTATTGAGGAGAGATAAAATTAAGCCTATGCTTAAGAGCTTTGCTCATTCAGAGAGTGGAATATTTACGTTTGCTCCAAACACATGTTCAAGTCATTAGGACTTGTGATATATACTAGTAATTTTCTACTTTTTTGTTGTCTTGTAGTTGGCTAAGGAGAGACCAAGGTACACAAATGTGATCCTTTATTGACAGATTCTATTTAAAGACAGCCCATAAAAAAAAAAAAAAATGGCTTGTTGTACAACAACCTGGATAAAAGCCGGTGGGTTTTAGTTTCATTCCTCTGTCTCTTTAAATCTGGATATTGGGGCCAGGTCCACAGCTGGACCAAGGAGAGCTGGGTGCTGGGCTCTCTGCCTCGGGGGAACCTCCATTGCAAATGCTGCCTTGGAGCTTGCAGGTACTGTAACCACTTTTAAGGTTTCATGGCTTGACTGTTGTGTTTTGTTTGGTGTTGTTTTCTTTCCTTCTCCCGTGCTGTTGCTGCTGAAATTGGATGTGCAGAAACATTCATGATAAGTTATGGCTGTGTGTGTTTGTGCGGGAAAGCTGTGGCACACAGTTGCCTAATGGGAAACAGTCGGGTTTGATCTGCGTTGTAGAGCACTTGCTGGAAAAGGTAAATACTTAGGAAATTACGGATAGTGTTTGCATGCTTGCCTGTTGGGAGAACTGGAGTTTTTTAACATGTTTTGATGAGCTGGAGAGAAGGTTTTATTGCAGGATTCAGAAGACTGCAGTGGATGGTTGCTCATAAAACTTCTGCATTTCTAGTTCACGATCTTATCGAAACTTTGAGCCGTTTCATGTGTTTTTTTCAGTAAAAACTCGCCTCTTGGAGGCAAGTGGCAAGGGTTGAGTCATAGCTTTTACTGTGTAAAAAGGCATGTGCTAGAGCTTAGTGTTTCAGAAAAAAGGAGTTAACGTGTGAGTTAATGAATCTTTTCAAAACTGGGCTTTCAAAAGTTACTGTAAGAGACCAAGTTTTACTCCTACCTAGCGAGTTCTTTAAAGGTCTCTTTCATGATCTGAAGTTCCCACTCATGATTTATCCCGAATTCTTGGGGTTTGGCAGTACCCTTGCTGCATAGGACCAAAGGCATTTGATATACTATTGCTTCTGTTGATTCTGAGGAGTTTAAAATATATGTTTAGTTTAATGGCGCAAAGCAGCAATTGGTTTTCTGGAAGGCTTCCATAGCAAACTGCATCTCTGAATGTGTCCATGTGCCCCCGCAGCCTGCTCACACAGCCGTGATCTGTAAGCGTAATGCATGCGGGAGCGCTGAGCTGCCAGAAAAGCAGACGTTCACAAGCATTACCATAAACCATATTTGCATATCAATCATTCATACTTGAAAGCAGAGGTTAGTAACCCTTTCTTTTTGAGCTGGTATGCTCCACTGTGCGTTCTGCTGTTATGGCTTTGATCTGTAGAAGAGCATGTTTACTTTTTCAACCACAAAACAGTAGTTCTCTTTTAATCAGGATGTGTAACTCTGCTACAGTAAAACAAAACAAGTGAAAAACATTTGAAATTAAGACCTAATACTTTCAGATGAAGGCTGCCTTTTATTCCCAAGAAAAATGTGCTCTTTGAAGATGGAGGCTAGTGAACATCTAGATGGGTCCACTTCATTTCAGGTGGAGTTTTTTTCACTTAGTGCAGCAGATGTTGAAAACCTGAGCTTGTTGCTTGGAGGCCTTAGGACCATATAGAGCTGAGCTGATAAATATGTGCACATCTGTCTCATTTTGTCTAAGGAAGCACCTTTGGCAAAGACAGCATTGCTTCCTGAAAAGCAGCTCATACACCAGATTTATTTTGCTTGTGGATTCTGTTTATAAGAGCTCTACAAGGCTTTGCAGGCCTGTCACAGGAACCTACCTCAGGAAACTGGTAGCTACTGGAAGTGAGGACACGATAAGCATGTAGCATTGTTCACAGTGTGAAGGCTTGTGATCCAGCGGGATGCCAAGTACTTCAAACCCTGGTCAACTGTTAGCTCTGCAAGACCTCACTCACACAGTTATAAAATTGGGGAAAGCAGGACCTCTTCTAAATAAATAAATATGATTTATAACATATCGTAAATGTGATTTATTTGACCTGAGCTTTCCTGGTACAAAAATGAATCTTGAAGTTATTCTTTTTAGCCCGTGTGTTCTGTGTGCAAATGTATTTCGACCATTTCTCCTGTTCATTTAAGGCTGAGGGTAGAGCAGAAAAAGAATGGGATCACTGCAGAAAAATCAGCCAGCACGACCTCTCTACAGGTGCACAAGACAAAATCTGGAGAAGGCCTGAGTTAGTGTGGTGGGTCAAATCCTCCTCAAGGGTAAAGGATGGGTATTTCTTTTTAGTAAAGAAAACTCTGTGAGAATCAAAGAGAAGAATCCAGCAGAGGCCCATAGTGAGCTGGTCTGAATTTTTAGTGAACGTGCCTGGGTTATGCTTGCATCCTTCCTTTTTTTTTCTTTCTTTCCTTTTTTAAATGTAGCTTGCGGGCATGGATGGTCGCATAAACAGGAAGCCTTGTGTGTCTTTTGGAGACAGGCCCCAGGAGGGGAATTTTCAAGTTTCTTGCAGGAGGCCACATCGCATCAGCTTAGAGTTTGCTTTGAGTCTTGGATCTGAAATTGTTCGCGTGTGTGCTTCTAAAATAAAGAATGGGATTAAAGAAAAGCTTAATCAAGTTTCACAAATGTCATCACCATCACAGCTTGAATGTGGTTAGCTAGGCATAGGCACAGATGTTACCACTCTCAGTATGCTGTTGCCACTGGAATCTATGAGTTGTGTTGTAAGTCTAGGATCCAGTAACTAAAAAAATCACTTAGCAAACAGCTCTGCAAATAGCCATCACTGCTGGGCACACCCCATCAAGAATGCTTGTCACAGCTGTGAAACGCACAGAGAAACTTGATTTTTTTCTCAATTAATTTTGTTTGACATCAGCAGCTTCTGTGTTGTTGGGATGAGTGTGGGATGTATTTCTTGATGCAATATGACGCCATTCTTTTTCCTTTGGTTTTAATGTCTTTTAGTGTAAGTAAATAGATTATCAGAATGGCTTTTTCTGGTTTTGCATTAGTGTAGAAATACAGGTGAAAAGATCAGTAATCAGTAACCAAGTTCAGTGATGTGCTTTGAAATTAGTACTGATTGTACTAAAGTAAGGCAACGCTGTAAGCAAAAACATGTATTTCTGGACTAGGGTGAAAAGGTATCATCTAAGAAAAATAAATATGCAAGCCACAAAAAGACGGCAAGCACCTATGGTGGACCCTCACCCAACAAAAACTTGAGGTTTTTATAAACCAGGACTGTGTTCTACACAATGGGCTTGTTGTAACTTTCACCCATTTAATTTTGTATATTGCAAGTTAGTTAAATCTCTTAATTTGGCACCTGCTCTCTCCTTTAAGGGCAACTAATGCCCTGCAGCTGGACATGCTGGCTCCATAACTGTAGGACCATCGTGTCCAATTATGTTTGCCTCCAAATGCAGTCTGCCTCCTTACGCATATTTCCTATATGACCCCAATAACATATGTACTTCTGAATGGCCCCAAAGTTGCAGTAGTCCCCTGTACTGGAGCCCCGGACTGCCTTCCACACCTCCCCAGCCCTCTTTTCCCAGGGCTAAGCAGGGCAGGTCTGTAAGGATGGGCTGGGCTGGGTCAGTCCTGTGCCGGGCTCAAGCTGGGCAGCAGCAGAGTCTGAGCTGGGTCACAGCTCTTCTTCTGAAGACCACAGAGGTGTTATGGGGTTTTGAGAGAGCTATTAAGAGAAATCATCATTTAAACTGACTGTGAAATAGAGGAAACCTATGTGAACTATGTTGTTACATGTCATTTAAAATCATCTTCCAGTCTCTTTAAGGATATTAATATAGATACTCTTTCTGTAGTTATAGAACAGACAGATATATTTTTCAAAACTCTATATGCCTGTGCCTATGTATATGAATATATCTGGACATCTACAATTTTTTTTATGTTATAAAGAATGATGATTTTCTGCCAGAAAATCCCTGTTATTTTTATTAATCCTTGATGATGAACGAAAGTACATATTTTAAGCACCTTTTCTTTGTAAGACAGGAAATTGTATTTGCTTTTGCTCACTGCTAGCACCAATCTATTCTGACGGATCTGTGACACAGATAGAAAGCAGAGTACTGACTTCCACATTTAGTTTCTCAAAGCAGAGGGCAAAGAAGCTAAACATTTAAAATACATGCATTTCTCCGAACGCTTTAAACCTATTAGGGCAGACACACGGCAACTTTGCACACAGATTGCCCCAAAGTAAGTCTTGATTTTAGGACTAAGCCAAGCTGGCATGCAAGAGCAGTTGCTGTTGATCTTTTATACTAATTTTGGATTAATTGTGATCTACAGCACTGCGTAAACATGCTAACCTAGTACTTCAGCTTCACCACAGCTAAACATTAATCCTTCTTAATGCTCTAAGTCAACTTTTAGTCCTTAGCAGAATTTACCTTAATCTCTGTCTAGGAAGCTAACTGATTTACAAAACATAATCCAAGAGCTCCAGAATCTTAAGGAAAACGTGCAGAGAAGCAATTCACCTATGCAGAATAATAGGTTTCTCTGGTATCCTTCCTAAGGCAGTACCAGCAGTAATTCATCAAAAATATTGTGGCCTATTGTATAAAGGCTTTTTTCCTTTTTTCAGTGATAAAATACATAGATGAATTTAATTCACCACATTGCTTTTCTTACTTCTCTCACATCCCTTTATCTGTATTATTGCTTGCTACAGAAAATGAACAAAGGTGGTCTTGTTAATCTGGTGAAGCATTGTAATGCATTTATATTACTATGAGTATTTTACCTTATTATGTACAAACAAGTCTATGGTGCTGCACTATTTGAACGTTACTGTGGACAGACAGTCTTGTTGTGCCCTGTTTTTCTTGTTAAACTGAATACAGTTTGACAGCTATAGCTGTTATCCTCTGAAACTGAGGTAATGAGCCCCAGTGGCCTAGAAAGAGAGCTGACAAGACAGGGGAGATGGTGCATCTTTACCTCAATTTTGTGCAGTATTATAGTGAAACTCTAAAAATCAGTTCATTCCAGAGCTTCTTAACGGTGTTTTGGATGGTGGTAGGTTTTTTCTGTCATTTTATTTTTGTGGAGGGGTATTTGATAGCTGGGCAAACCAGCTGACGGTAGGGAGTATCTGAGGAAACTATGTGTTAAGGGAGTGGATGTTTTGCAACTAACTGGGAGAACTCCTGGGTGAGGACTAGTTAATACTCCAGGCTGCTGTCACCCCAAATGTAAAGATTCAGTAAAGCAAAGAACATGGAGCTGCCTGCAATTAATGTGGAGGAGCTCAGCTTGGTCTTCATCAGGCTCTCCAATATTCTTATTTGGAGCGTTTAAAAAGCTGGGTTGTATCAGAACCTGTCTATTTACTCAAGATCAGAGTGGCATTTAGTCTTTACTGTGAGCCACTGCTTATGGTGTCTGGAAGCTGTTTGATGATTCCCTTCCACTGTTCTCCCACCCTTTCTTTTTCTCCTTCTTCTTTGTTTTCTTGTATATTTATTTTTCCTAGTCATCTGTGCTTTTCCCAGCATCCAATTTTCACTGAGATTTGTGCAAAATTGGTAGTTTCTGTAATAAATTTCAGAGCAGTTTCTGAGGTATGGAGATTTGAGTAAGAGACTACTGTTCCAGGGTGACATGGCTCAGGGGCTTGTGACTTCTCCTCCTCCCTGGCAGAGGAACAGTTGAGGTTCAGGCAACCTGAAGACTTCTCTGCTATGTCTCAGCTGTGTGAGATATGTCCCAGAAGGAAAAAGCCACCGGGCAAGGCAACTTCTGCTCTGTCCGGCTGCCTGCACAGAGCTGCAGGGAAGGTGTTGTGAGAGCGTCACCAGCCGTCAGGAGGGTGCTGGGATGGAGCCTGTGTGGGTAGTTGTTGCACTTGTACCAGGGAGCAGCAGGAAAGGGTGCTGGCCATGGGAGCTACCCCTCAGGGTTCAGGTTACTGAACTAAGCTGGCAACAGCCAGGACCTATATTTAGTTCTGGAATCTGTACTAGTGTGGTAGAAAGCTCATGTACACATCATCCTCAGGTAACCCCGCTGGCTGTCACCCTGAGAAAACCTCCTGACTGCTTTTCAGGGTCCAGCAATGAGCAGCTTTCCTTCTGCCCTTGTCTCCTACATGGAGAGAAGCTGCACACATTATTTTCACCTTTCTATACTCTGCATGTGCCTGGGGGAGGCTTTCGAAAGCTCCCTCAGAGTTTTTGCACAAAGGCTTTTGAAATGGATGTAATGGGGAAGAAAACAGCATGTGTGGGCCTGACACATCTAGCCCCTCACAGCTCTAGGTGTGAAGCAGAGGGACTGATGCGGACCCTCTGTTGCCCATCGTTGTCCACAGCCTTGGGCAGGGCAGCCACCAGCTGCCACCTCCCTGCTGGTGGGAAAAGCTGGAAAGAAAAGGCAAAGAGCTATAATTCTCTGTCCTTAAATCCAAAGAGGAAATGGGGATCTTCCAGGGATTTTGTTTTAACCAGGTGCAAAACTTCAGACTGCTTTATTTGAGACAGTTTGAGATAGATTTCAGTGCTTCAGTGTTTTGTGGGTGTAACACTCTCTGGTCTCCTCATTGACTGAATTTCTAGGAAGGCCAGAAAGCAGGACTTTTCTGTAATGGACTGATCTAAGTATTTAAAGTGTATGTATGTTTTCTTCAGTACAGCATCTAAGAATTCTTCCTTCCATCACCTTTTTACGCTTTGCTTCACCCAGTTCTCTGGCTTGCTAACGCACCTGACAGGAAAGGAAAATTCCTCAAAGCTGAGCACAAATGGACTGGGACTCTTTCAGTTATATCTGGTTGTCTAAAAATGGTGTAAAAGCCATGCTGATCATTCACAATCCTGTTTTCAAACAAAGGAAACCAGATGATTAAAAGTCCAAGCTTTGATAAGTTGCTTTCTTAATGTTTTGGGCTCTTACCCAAAATTACTTGGACATAAAATTGGCAGGAGAGTAATCCATTTCCAAAGCGGTGTCTTAAATTCATTCATTTTTCAAAATGGCTGTCTGCCCTACATTTGTCTTTCATGCTCATAATGATTTTGAAGTAGCAATAATCTGATTTTGCTGCTTAAATATTTTTTTTCACCCTTTCACTCTACTGCTAAGCAGAGTAAATTTTTATCTGCAGGGCAGATATGGACACTGGAGAGAAGTGGTCTTAAAATGCATTGCTTTAGATAATGAAGCTCTGGATAGTAGTTATCAAATTTATATGATTTGCAGATTACTTATGGGCATTTTTTTTTGTGTGTTAGTAAACTTGGAACTTTTCACATTCCTGATGGAATTACCTGGCATGGGTTGTATGGCACAGACTGATTTATCGACTCATCCCAAATTATTGCAGTAGATTTTGCAAGAGACCTCATTCAGTCTTTAGAAGGGAAATGGGATGCCTGAAATTGCAGACACTCAGGGTCAGGTGTTCAGAGAGGGAAATTTTTCCCTTGCTTGAGCAGAATCTAGAGTTGGGACGTGTTACGTGACGCCAGACAGGGAGAAAATTATTTCCTCTGGTCCTGGAAATAGGAGATATGTGAGGAGAGGTGTAAGGTAGGCCTGGGAAACAGGTGCATTGCAGAAAAGGGAATCTGAGAGGAAATTTCATCCCTGTATGTTTACGGTTTCTGTCTGGAAAGTGATTCCGTTTTGTGAGTGCATCCAAGGAGAGTCTGGGAGTTCAGCAACAGGGTTTTTTTGTTAATGACTGCCTGATTTATTCCTGGCTATGTTACTTCTGTTTATATCTGACTGTTGAAATTCATTAATTGTATCACTTATTGCACTAATTTATGTTCTCCAGGGCCTGAGGAACCCACAGCATGTTAAATGCCCACATGGCTCCAATGACTGGGATGACTGAAGGGTTGTTTACTTTCCCCTCTGGGTTTGTGTTGCAGTTGTCGCACTGTTTGCCAATGTTAACCAATTTCTGTGCGCTGCTGCTCACACGAATTCAGAGCTCTTTGAAGAAAAGAGGACAGAGACGGCACTTAGGAGGTTATGGTCTCACTTGAAAATTGGAGGCATCTTATGACTCCACGAGCACTTTAATCCAAGGGAAAAGTCTCTCTACTACAAAATAGGCTTTGCAATACCAGTCTCACTCAGATTTCCTAGCAGGGAAGCTACTTATTAATGAACCTGGTTTTCATTTAACTCAGTTGGAGCTCCTTAGCCTGAGAAGTGCCAAACGAGGCCCCACAAGCTTTACTTCCTCCACATTAAATGACCCTTGAAGAGGTGCAGAAATGGACCTGACTCCCGCCACCTCATAATCTTGGTAGCTGTAAATCCTTTCGTCATGTACTAGAAGCTTTATCAGAAACAGCATCAAGGCTCAGGTTCTTTTAATAGATACTTGTTATGGAGACAACATAATCAGCCATAATGATTTTTTTCTTTTATTTCTTTTTCTTTGCTTTTTAAACTTTTCTCAGGACCGCTGACCACCCTGTTATAAACCGTGTTGTCTTTGGGCTTTGTTGGGAACTAAGCATGACCTTTTTGAGGTATTTGACTTTTGCTCTAAGACTGCACCAACTTGCATAGAGTACAATGCAAAAAACATCTATTTCTACACCTTTGTTAAAACTTCGATACCGTGTTTCTGCAGACCACTTAATGGGGTTAAAAAAAAATGCATTAAATTTTCTTCCTGAGTTTGTGCAGAAGACAAATCTTGTATCTTAAACTAAATACAATTAATAATCATGGTTTGAAGTATCCATGTAACATATAAATCTTGATCATAGTGATGCTTCAGAACTGAAAGTTGCTAGAAAATTAACCCCTTGCTTGTATCTAAATACTGTGGGATATATAACTCACATGGAATGCTTGCTTAAGGAGAAGAAAGAAAAGTTTCTGTACCTTTTTGACAAGCAAACATATTTTATTATCTATAACCCAGCTTGGCATAATCACAATGTGCGTATTGTAAGGTGGATGGAAAAGAGTGACGTGATTTAAGGAGGCAGATGTGTCTGATCTGCAAGGCTTTATGTCATCTTCCCGAAGTCCTTCCATGTCAACAGATAGTGCTAAATGTCACTTCTTAAAGGGATCTTTCCATATTTATATTTCTGACGGCTGAACATGATTCAAAACAGGGTTTTAAACTCTTGTATTTATTGTTTAAGAATTTTACTTTGATGGCAATCACAAATATGAGAATGCCATGTCTGCAAATAGTGATATTTCCCCTCTTTAAGGGATGATTTAATATAACTGATGCAAAAAATGCAAAAGTGTTTTATTCCTTAAGGAAATGAATCCATGTATAAGAAGAATATGTAATGTCTAAACTTGTTTTGATAATGTCTGTGTTTTAGGGCTATTTTGCATTAGCAATATTAACTTGAAGTTTTTGCTTTTTTTGTGGTAGCAGTAGTCCTATGGGGGTGGGAGCAGGGAGGAAGACATGTCAAGATATCATGTAAAGCATTCAGTATTTTCTTACTTAAAAGGTAATAGTAAGGTCAGCCAAGCCCTGAATTATTTAATTTGAATATTTCATTATGAAATCCTTCTAACTGCAGTTATTTGTGAAAATATCTTGTCATCCTATTCCTGGTGTTCCCAGCAAGGCTTTTTTGTAGGGATGGTGATACCTCAAAGTTCCAGTAAGGCCAAATAAAAAAGTATTAAAAAATGACAAATACATGTGATAAATAGGATAAATGTATAAATATATAAAAATGTGTATACCCAAGTGATTTGCTATGATTAGCTGACAAGCTGAGGCATGATACAACACTTAATAATGGCTAGTGAACCTCTAAAATGATGTCAGCGTATCACAGAGCTCTTTTCATGATATTATCAGCAGTCATTAAAGTTATTTATTGCTGTCATCATGCATTTCTGTTAGTCGTGGCAACTTGGCAGAAAACATATTGCTAGCACAGCTGATGATAGATTCAGTTTCAGATTTTGGATATGACAATCTGAACACCTTAATGGTATTTTTATGCTTACTGGCAAACCGGGCTTCTCAAGGCGCTCTGTATTCCAAATACAAAATACAAAAATAAATAAGGCACTTGTCCATCTTCCACACTGAATACTACTAGCATTTCCTCTTTAATAAGGAGCAATTAATCTGCAGATTTTGGGATGGGCTGTGGGGAGAGCAAAGCAGCACTGTCTCTTTTTGATGGATCCGGGAAAGTGAGACACCAGAGACGTTTGCATGTCAGGTTGGTTGGGGGGACACAGCATCCTCAAAGCAGAGTGCTTGGCTGGGGTGGGGTGCCGCTGGTGCTGCTGCCACCTGCACATGTCCCTGCTGCCTTCAGTGCAACTCATGCGCCTCTGTTTCTTTGACTCTTTAATCTGCAAAAAATATGGTGTAAAGCAGCTAAGTTGCTGCAAACCTATTAGAGCATTAAACCCTGATTATGTTGCTTTTTAGGTAACACATGGTATTTATTCAGAAAAACTGTGGCATGAAAGGAGAAGATGGAGATGCCTAGATCTGCTTTTTCCACGAGTGTTTCATTTGAACTAGTTGGCTAAACATGACAAATCCAGCTTTGTGTGTGCAGGGTGCAGGTTGTGGCCCTTCTTCCACAACATTACTACTTCTTGAGGTTTTTAAAAAATTTTGGCATTTAACAATAAGTCCCTGGTTATAGAGATTAAAAGAAAAAAAGAGGGGAAGCACACATGCACAATTTAATTTAGAGATTTCAAAAGGAGAAATTTAAATCCTGCACATGCATTGACAGATGCTTTAATTTTTTTTTTTTCTTTTTTAATTTTAGTTGTCTCTCTGGGGAGTTTAGTGTACAGCTTTTATAGTTCGTTGGTTTTGGACATAGTGCTGAGACACCCTGGCATTGAAATTTATTCTCCTTGATAAACTTCTTTTCTTCTGCCCTGAATACGGGGCGAGTTTCTCTTTAGCGGTGTGCCAGCCATAGTGTACATGTAAGATACAGCAAAGCTCTGGCAATATTATATTTGCAGAATTTGGTCCCTGTGTGAGACAGGAGCTACAAAATGCCTGAGGAGAGCCCAAGTTCAAATGGAGTTTGGCAGTTTCACCTCTCATTATGTCCTGTAGAGCTTTAAATTTCTCTGAATTTCTCCATCTGTCAGTTTGCGGGTCTGGCTGGCGCAGCAGGAGTGGGCAGAGGCGGGGGCAGGCTGGGGAGACGGGCACAGATTGTGTGTTGGAAACAAGGAGAGTCTCCACACAGTTAGTAAGGCAAAGGGTAGGTCACATCTGAAATGCAATTCCACGACCGTACCAAATCATTTGGCTTGATTCATGCTAAACAAAGTGTAGTTTACGCTCGAACAACACACTCATCTACTTAGAATAAATACAAATTTTTCTGGCTTCTGAGTATTGACATAGTTTTTGAAGTTTCCTTAAAGTTATTGTGATCAGATGAACTTAATTACAGAGTACTTTACATATACTCATCTGGTAAATGTCACACAACAGACCGAGTCAAAGGGAAGGTATGCGGGATTTTCAGTCTCCCTCTTCTCTTTTACGTTGCCACTGAGCTTTAAGCACGCTATTCCTCCTGGTAGAAAAAGAACAACCCCTCTGTGCTCTCAAAAAAAAAAAAAAAAAATCCCCAAAGCAAAACTCAGACTGTTGCCTGTTCATAAAGGAAATGTCTCCCAGTTCACAAAAACAACTGCCCAAAGGGATCCCTGGAGCGTGCAGATGGTTGTCCCTCCACCACTTGTTCCAGCAGCACCAGGAAGCTGCTCCCGTGGGTGGGAAGGATGTGCCGTGCATCTCCCTGCAACACTGCCGGCTTCTCTGCCCCCCGGTACCAGGGGAAGAAGAAGGGGCCATGAGAGGAGGTGTCTGAGAAAGCAAACCCCATTGCAGCGAGCTCAGCTTGACCCCCACCCCAAGCACATGGCCGAGGTCCCCCCAGGATGTGCTGATGGCAGGAGGAGAAGCAGCCTCTCCCAGCACGCTGGGCTTCTCCCAGCAGAGCTGTTTGCCTCTGTTTTGATGTTTTGCCACCTTTTTCCATTCTCCTCACTACAGCTCAGTAATCTTGGTATTGAAGCATTTCGGCACTTAATATTTAAGCAGACTTTTTTATATATATGTTTTTCCAAGAAATGCAGTTTCAGCACATGTATGTCTTGCTGCTTCAGACTGGTGGAGAAGAGGTTTATTTAGGACCAAGCTAGCATGATTTCCAGTTGTACTGTATACATTAACAGTGATAAGGGCATCCTCTAATCTACAGGGTCATCTCTTCCTACCACAGTAAAATAGTTTTAGCGTCTGTAAAGCAGGTTTGAATTGTTTCATTGAAAGAGGGTCTGACAGTCGTGTTGGGGGTGTGTAAGTATAGAAATATATTTAAAGATGCTAGGTTAAGCTTCTTGAGGCACATACCTCCAAATACAAATGCGTTCATATTTCTTTTCCAGTGGTGTTAAATGACGTATAGCTGCATTGTTTTTTTTCCTCTTGTGGCAAATAGCTGAGATGCATGTTCTTATTAGTGCAAAAGTTTAGTGTGTTTATGTTCTGTGATATAATACATATTTTAATTTGCTCTATATTTTTAGTCTGAGATAAAGTCTCATCTAGAGTACACCGAACAAGTCTGTTCCAAAGGCATATTCCAGAAAACAACTGCTAAATTGCAGCAGTTTGTAGAAGCGTTAGCACTCACAGAAAGAGTGACATTTCCTGGAAAAGTTCTGCAACTAGGACAATACTGAATATTTTCTCTTTTTGCTGACTTTCATTTTTCAGGTAGCAAGTATGTGATGCCCTTCCTCTTGGTATGTTTTATATATATATTTTTTTTTCAGTTTGAATAGCATCCCGACTAAATTTTGCCATCTAGTTTATAACTAGCAAGTGACTCTAATAAGTCTGCTGTTATGCTTTTTATTTACAGTGTATGCGGAAATTGAGAGGACGGGGAGACAAATCTGGAGTGAATTTCCAACACCCACAGTGGTTTTTACTAAGAAAACAGTCTTTCAACGTAAACAACATCTGCATTTTTCATGTTGTCTTTCTAAATAATGGTTCTGTAAATAACTTGCCCCCACTGTAGGGCAACAGTTAGATTCCTTAATCTCTCAGTCATCCAAGGCTCTGTGCAGAATGCAGACTTCCAGCATATTTAAACATACATCTCTCAAACTTTTGATATCTTTTCCTCACGGCAGGATTTCAAAAGGTGGATGACTGCAAAATGCACTTTCATTCTCTGTGTTAGTGCTTTAACATTAGTCTGACTTTAATAGGCTGGGATGATTTCAGCTTATAAATCTTCAACTGGAGGATAAAGTTCAAGTAGATAAAATCAAACAGATGTTGGTGGGAGGATTTCTTCATGACCCATAAAAGTGCTATCATCAAAGCCTAGAATCATTTGTTTTGAATTATTACATTGTTATCAAAAGGACTGTAGCAGTCTGTTTGTTGAGAAATTGGATCTGTTTATCTGAAAACAGAACAAAGATGCCATGCTAAGACGTCCCTGGGAAAGTGTGGGTTAGCTGATGGCTGACATGGTAGGGTAGCTGTGAGACATTTTGATTGACAGCTGTCCAAATAACTGCCAGACCTGGAAGCCTCTGTATATGATTATGCTATTGAAAATGCCATCCTATTAAATGTTTAAGTGTTGCTTGCTTAAAAATAAATATATTTTTCTTTGTTTTGAGGAAATGAAGGTTTTAAAAAGCTTTGTTTTTTTTTTTATTAAACAAAAAAAGCTTAGTTGTAAGGCCAAGTTACCTTTCAGCAGTAATTTTAAGTCATGACTGAAAAGCGTTGAAGACTTCGCTGAAGTGACATTTCATGCTTTTACTTCAACTCAAGCAGTGTCCTGTTAAACAAGTTGCACCTGCATAAATGAAAAAATGTGTCCTTTTAACTACTTGCTGAAAAGCCTTTGCTCTTTCACTCCTAATATATTTTTTAAAAAATTGGCATGCAAGTGATACATGTACCAGTGTTTTGAGTGAATCTAAGACCAGTGAATAACACAAGAAAATCACTTTTAAAATCCTTCGGCTATCACACATGTTCCCCTGTCTGTGTGTGCATGCACACACAGCATGGCTCAAGCTTCACAGCTGACACAGATTTGAAGAGTCTTTTCCCTTTCCTTTGGAAAACCGCTGGCAAGAAACTGAAATAGACCAGGAAAACACTTTGCCTTGTTTATGATTACTCCATAGGAGGGCTTGAACCTTACCTCAGCCCTCAGTGGGGAATGGGCTGCAGCACCTGTGCTGTGTGGAAACACTGAACATTGAGATCTTTGTCTCAGGTTGAGCCTAAAAGTAAATGCCCTAAACTGGACTGAGGAAGGGTCCTTGCTTGAAGCCACTAGTGAGGAGTTCAGCCTCATCTCCCCTAGGGGTCACAGAGCTGTGCAGATGCTTTTTTTTCGGCTGGGGAGATGCCAAAGGGTTTTCACACAGAATCACAGAATGTTAAGGATTGGAAGGGACCTCAAAAGCTCATCCAGTCCAATCCCCCCACCGGAGCAGGAACACCCAGATGAGGTTACACAGGAAGGGGTCCAGGCGGGTTTTGAATGTCTTCAGAGTAGGAGACTCCACAACCTCCCTGGGCAGCCTGTTCCAGTGTCTGTCACCCACGCTGAGAAGAAGTTTCTTCTCAAATTTAAGTGGAACCTCTTGTGTTCCAGTTTGAACCCATTACCCCTTGTCCTATCATTGGTTGTCACCAAGAAGAGCCTGGCTCCATCCTCATGACGCCCACTCTTTATATATCTGTAAACGTTAATGAGGTCACCCCTCAGCCTCCTCTTCTCCAAGCTAAAGAGACTCAGCTCCCTCAGCCTTTCTTCATTCCTGAGGATTTCTTCCAGATAGAATATTTGCAAGGTGTTCCTGTTGTCCAAGTAAAAGTTGCAATAATGCCTGTAAGAGAGGCGTGGATGTGGGTCATTGCTATGCAGTGCTGTTATCAGATTTTCCTAAACACTCCCACTGGTTGTGTACTTTCACTTAGGTCTCTTGTCAGCAGTTTCAGGGTCTTCTCCATGTTGTGCACAGGGGTTGCTGTGCACCTGGCCAAGTGCAACATGAGAAGTGCCCTGGGCAGGGGTAGGCCATCAATAGACATAGGGAAAATGTAAACAAAAATCAGGCTTTTCTTAGGGGAATGCATTCTGTTTCCATGGACAGTCAAGGGAATGTGCAAAACCTTTTTGAACCTGATGCTTTTCTAAAGTCAGTTCTCAACCAGGAGACGGCAAGCTTTTGGGAATTTCATGTTATGACAAAGCTTGGTCTTATTGCAGTAAAATGCCTTGGCTTAGTTTCCTTTTAAATGACATTTTTCTCCTTATCCATTTCAGTTGTAACAGTGGCTGTGGCTGGGATAACATTGCAACTGATAAAAAAAAAAAGTGAGGATGAGTTTGTTGAGATGCTTGTGACAATGTCAAGTGTAGCAAAATGCTTTCCTGAATTCAAATCCTGTGTTCGAATCTCCAGATAATATCGAACTCTAGTTTGCAGACATTATCAAGATACCTGCTTGAGGTTGTTGGAGGTTATTTTAGTGTTAATAAATAATGAGATTCCTATGTGTGGAATTCCTGTTCAGTTTTGCTCCAGAAGACATAATTCTAGAATTGCAGCCTGTTCTGAAGGAAACTTGTTGTCAAGCCTTGGCCCAATCCTGCAGTGGTTTTGCAGGCTGCTATGTCTGTGTAAATTTTGCCAGACTTCAGAAACAGCCTAAAGCATTCCAATGGGACAGTCATGTATGACATATTGTTGATTTTACTCTAAGTGTAGAGAGAAATAGCTCTGCCCTCAGTTTAATACTTTCAAACTTCACTATTTTTTTTGTCTTGCAAAGACTGAAAAGCTTGCTATGACCAGATTCATAAAGTACTCATGGACTGTTCCATTATCACTGAGAGTGCAAGCTCTTTCTCTCTAACAACCCATGAGTCCAAAGAAAGCATAATGTGTGTGTAGACATGGCCCTTTCAAAAAAAATGGGTGGGTGAGGAGATGAGGTTGGAAGCAATTGCTGCTGAGTGAGGTGAGGAGATGATGTAGGTGGTGAGTGGAGAAGCTCGTTGGGATCCAGGATTGACACAGGACCTTATAGCAGTCCTTCTTGAGAATTGTTTTGCTGGAGCTAGGAGGGGAGTTGGGAGGAGTGTCTCTTGAGATTCCTGGGTTTGGAGCATGAAAAGCAGCTCTTCCTTCTGTGGAGGAACGACCAAGTTGGCTGAGACCTGGACAACAGGGCATTTTGGTTGGGGAGCAAGGAAATTGAGGGATGCCTGTGAAGTACTCCATCTTTCAGTTCTGAGGACTCTCTAATTGCTACTCTGAGAGAAAGAGAAAGTGGTGTTAAATCCACTCTCCTCAGAATAACTAGGAAACCAAGACTGCTGGGCTCTGCTATGAGGCCAGGGCTCCTTCATAGAAACGAGTCAAGCAATAAGCTTGGTAACTGAAGTTTATATGGAAGCCTATGTGTCCAAAGAAAAATTTGCCCTAACTTGTTAAAGATCTTTCACATTCTGAAAATGCATTATAGTGAATATAAAATCAGTTATTTCAAACTGTATTTTAATGCATTGTTTTCTCTGAGGTACTAAACTTGCTGACGGTGCACGTGCTTTTGTGTTGAGTGCAGAACTTTTTAGAGAAAAGCTAATGTATGAGGCAGAGAAGAGTAGAAAATATTATTTATAATACCTAACCTCCTTGTGGTTCAAGGTGCTTTCCTGCTTTTGTTGCCAAGTCTAGTAAATTACTACGGTTTAAAGAGCTGCTTCTTTATGGTATATGAAGAAAACATAGCTTTACAGTTTTGTTGAAAAGAAATCTTGAAAAAATATTTTCAACTAAGGCAAAACCACTGCACATTGTGCAAGTGAACCAGGACCGTTGTTATGTTTACTCTGCTATGAGAGCGCAGAACTCATTCTCCAAGACCTTACTCAGTTGAAATGAAGACCTCTTCAGACCCCATAGCAATTTCAGGTGATCAGAGTTACGTTAGACCAATTGAACCAGAAAATAGGTAAAACAGCCTGAATTTTTGGTTATTTTGGCATCTCTTTTTTTTAAAGCCCAAGATAAAAAAATTACTTATTTCGGGACAAGGTGAAGGTGAGGGAAGGAATGCTGTGAAGGCATGTTGTGTCCTGAAGAGGAAAATGTTGAAGGAGTAAATGGTTGTAAGCCAATGAGTTTCCTTTATCTAATCACCCACCCTTAGTCCTTAGAGATCTCCATCCTTAAGCTGAGAGGTGTTATGCCTCAAAGGCAAGTAAGAAGGCCAGAAGAAACTAAGTGGTACTGTCTTCCTAAATACAGAACTAATATAGTATTTTATAGATGGTCACCTTGTGTGACAATCATTACAGTTCTAGAGCTTTGCTAAGCACTAAAGAGCTTTTTTTTAAATAAGATGCTATTCTGTTACACATGTACTATGTGTAGCACCTACTGCCTGATCTTCTTTCTCTGCTGTGGTGTTTTTCCACTTTCAGTAGTTTCATTGTTGTCAAGGATGAAGAAACTGCCAGAGAGACCACAAAAATGATACACAGTGACTCTTTTGGCCATTCAGGTTTTCCACATATTGAGTTTGTTGAAAAGATCAGAGAAGCAAAATCAGGGGAATATATGAAGAGCTCATAACACTCCCCTCATCCCTTTAAGGCAAAACACTATTCTTGCTTTCTATTTAAAAGTGACTAACCTAACAATAAATGTTTTCTGTCCAGCACGTACATGGGATCAGTTGCTAATGGACAGCTGTGATGGCCATCTAGTCCAACTGCTCAAGAGACAAAAAAAGGACACTCACCCTCAGTGAACATCAGAATTAAACAGCTTGCTTCTTAAGAGCTACCTAACATGCTTTTACATTGGTACCACACACTTTCAGAGTTCTTCAAAGCTCTGTGGCTTGTGAAGGCAAAAAAGTAGCTTAAAAGTAAAGAAAAGCTTTAGGTGCTGGAGGTGGTCAGGGATCAGCTATCAACAGTGACAGGTGCCCTGAAACTTGAGAAAAATTGCAGTTAACTTCACAGTAAGAAATGAAGTCTGTAAATGACCTTACAAGGAATAGAGTGTTCTCAGGAAATTTTAGTTCCTCTGTGGATCAGTGTCCCCTCTGCCTCCAACCTCCTATGTTAGTCTTGGGAGGAGATTGATGCCTCTTTGCCTCCAAGTTTTGCATAAGTCCCAGGGCTGTGGTGGGGAGAAGGGTTACGAGCTGGGGGGGATACATGGTACTGCATGGAATTCTCTTCCTGAAGAGTGCTTGCTGGGGTGAGGGTATATTGAAGGTCAGTTTTTACCCTGTTTGGGTGATTTCTTCTTCCTCTGAATATGAGGTCAAAAGGAGTCAACTTTTGAGGATATGTAAAATCAGCAATTAGGGAGACTGACTGTGGAAAGACATATCTTACTGAAGTGTATTCAAGAAACTGCAGAACCAGTTCAGAAGGTTGCTCTCTTGTGCAGTTTGGCAGACCTGCATGATGGTCTTTAAATGAGGAGTTCATTTGTGGTGTTTCAGGGGAAAAAAAGGATGAAAGATGTGAGATCTCACAGGAGAGGGGTAAAAAACATGTGCTAACTTTACTAAGTGCTGTTAAGATGTGCTAAGTTAATGAACTTACTAGTGTAATTGAAGAATGAAAACAGAGCAGCCTCTGTGGAAATCTTTCCAAATGACTCCTGAAAAACTTGGAGAGAAAATCATTGAAATGAAACTAGGGGGGAAAAAATGTAATGGGATACAAGAAAACAAGTTGCTCAGAGAGAATGATTTTGAAATTGCAAAGCGTTAAGGAAATGGGGAAAAGCAGAAATACATTGTTGCTTGTCACTTGGGCTATAACAGCAATGCAGCAATTCACAGTCAAAAAGTAAACTATTGCAGAAAATGGTCAAACAAGACTTCATTAGCTTTATGCAAGAGAAGCGAATCACATCAGGAGAACAGCCCAGTTGACGTGATACTGTGGCATGAGCAAAATAACGCTTTTGAGATAAGCAAATGACATCCAGAATGCCAAAGAAAATTTTACATCGCTGGAGATTTCAGGAGATAGGAGAGAAGTCATTAAATCTGCAGGGACTGATTTGTACAGTAGCCTCATAAATTAAATGAAACCATATTCAACGTACACAATGCACTGTAGCTTTGCTTCTAAACCTTCTGAAAGAAAACTGAGATGCTTTTGAAAGCCTGGGATGCTTCCAGATATCCTAGGCTTGGAAACAGAGAAAAACTATTCAGTTTATAAAGCATCTGTCTTGGAAAGTAAGCCAAAAATCACTGCATCTGTGGAAGATAGTGAGACAATGGCATTGCTAAAATGACAGTGCTAGAAAGTTCAATACATGCACTCAGCCATGGAGAAGACATTTTAGGTTCAGTTAGGTCTAAGCAATTAAAATTAAGTGCTAGAGAGAATTGTAACAAAATATCTATGCTTGAATAAACATTATCAAGCATAGTTAATAGGAAAAAAAAATTCTATACTCAGTGCCACATACTACTGGGTAAAGAAAGAAGTTACTGAATCACACTCTGGACACTGGCGGGGAGATGAATACTCTATGTGGGATGAAACCTTCAACAAACAGATCCTATTGCCACCCACAAGGCTTACAAATAGGAGGCGTATGTAGCAGCAGCAAGGGTGATGACATTCTGATGTATAGGTGCTGAGACGGTAGGGTGGAAGCTGTGGCACATCACGCTCACAGCCTCATCTGTCTGCTAGTAAAAGCCGGGGGAGTAAATCTAGAATTGAAATAAAATGATGAAACTGTGAGTGACTGTAGCTTCATGTGTGGAACAGTTCTGACCTCCTAAGAACTAAAACCCGACCTCCAAAAGGTAAGAGCAATACAGGAAAGCCTACTACTAAAGATATTAAATCAGTTCAGAGATTATTAGGGTTTATAAACTCAGACTGATTTTTTTTTTTTTCTGATCGGTCTCAGATGTGTGTGAATTCCTGCGGCAACTGCTAGGCAGAGACACATGCTAAAAGCAAGTGCCTTCATATGACATGCTTTACCCCATGCACCGAAAGGCTGATGCCTACATACACCAGAGTTTCAGGTTTATCTTTTAGTTGACTCTCTTTGCAAAAAGGAGACATTTCTAAGTGTTTATGTTTTATTTATTTATTTAAAATTAAGCCAGTGTTGTCCCAACATGTTATAAGAAATTGCACCAGCATTGGTAATGGCTGCTCTGAAAGCTGCCTGCCCTTTGCACTGTACAGAGAGGCTGACATTTGGTGTAGCTGTGATGTATTTCACCTGCCAAGATGCAGTAGCAACAGCCAGTGTGGAGGAACCTGGTTCTTGGTGGGTAGTGGGGGGCTCAGGGTGGGCCTGTGTGGCAGGTGTGCTGTTTTCTCACTGGCTGCCCATTACAAGCTCCCTGGTGTTAAAGAGGTGACGTGTGCTGGCAAGTCATCAAAGTGATAGATATGGAAAGGATGTCCCTTCTGAAAAACATAATTGTGCTTGCATTTTGAGTGAGGAAGAATGACAATTTCTGCAAATAATGGAGAAGTTTTATACAATGGTATGGCAGATGTTGGATTCCTTCCCTCCTTCCTCCTCCTTGCTGTCAGAAGCAGCAGGGCAAGGGGATGGCGTGAGAGTTAGGACTCTTCTGTTCTGCTGATGTGACTGTTCTTGTCCAGGTGTGGTATCAGACCAGAATTAAGCACAAGTAAAACTACCTGTAGAAATGACAGCATTGCAGCTGTTTCCTTCCATGCGGTCTGGCTCCAGGGCAAGTCAGTGATAGTGAAAAATTGCAGATATGGAAAAAATGGTCAGAGTGGATCAAACCAGTTATTTTTAGTTTGCAAAAAAAAATAAATAAATAAAATGCTGTAAGTGGTGATCTGTGGGCTGGAGGATTGGTTAAGAGAGTTAATTTGATTTTTTTTTTTTTTTAAATTAGTTACCCAGTGGGATCTGTGGCTTTAGTAGGTATTGAGTGTTGAAGTACCACACACACACTCTTTTGGAAAGTTTTGCTGTTCAGGGAGAGCTTCTCCTAAGGGGAATGACTTGGGAGTGTCTTGATTTATGTGGAGGACAAGCAGCTGTCCAGCTCCTGTGCCCCAGTGCCACTGTGGGTCTGAGGTGATGCAATCCAAGGGAGACCTGGGGATGTCACTCCAGGGGAAGCTGAGGGAGGGTCCATGACAGGGAAGCCCCTGTCTGTCCAAAACAACAAGTTTGATGCCTGAGGCTGAAGGGGTGGTGGTGGCATGGCAGTGGTCAGGTCACGCAGACCCTCTCCACGGCCGGTGACTCCTCCCTATCATGTCCACAGCTATCAAAATTAGGTCATCCCCACACCCCGACACCACTTCAAACGTGTGGCAGGAAATTGCTTCTGTGGAAAACATAATTCCCAATGCAGCTCAGCTCTCATGCAAAGGGTGCAGGGGCATCGGCCACAGGAGTGACGTTTGAGCCATTTTTCCAAGAGCAGCCTACTTAACTAAATGTATAGATATTTATTTTCGTATGTTCTTGCTGCTGTACTCAAAAGCCGGAATTGGGATGGTGTTTTTACCAGGTGAAGGGAAGAATGTTTTCAGAGGGCTCACCAGCTCCCAAGTCTCCAGTCTCCTCTCACTTTTCTTCTTGTTTGTTTTTTGTGGTTTGTTTTTGGTTTGTTTGTTTTTTTTTTTTTTTACTCTGTATATCACAAAATCTGATATAACCACTTCATTAAGCTGCTGTGTGTCATGGTAGTAGCTCACAGATTTAAATTGGCTATTTCTGTCTACAAGGGCATGAAACTGGAGGACCAGGAGAACCGGCTCCACAGTTTTTTTTCCCATGTACTGAATGGGGGCGGATATAAACAGAATGCTTTTCCTTCAGGGATTTAGCAGCTCTTGCCCAACCTGTCAGAGAAATGGTTATGACTATTTCTCTGCTCTCAAATGAGGCTGATGAAAACTTACAGCCTCTCTGGGAATTTCGGCTTCTTTCTACGGTGCAGTATCAAAATCTGGTTTTGTGTTATGTTTAATTGCAGACAATTTAGAGTGTCAAGAAGTCTCTCCTGGCAGTTGTAAAAAGACAGGAGAAAAAAAAAAAACAACAAAGCAAACCCATCCCACCTTCCCCTTTTTCCTGTCAAACCTCAATACTTATTCCTTTTGGCAATATCCGCAACTTTTATATAACCTGATTGGCTGCTCTGAGAAGCTGCTCATGGCAGATATTTGTTACAACTTATATTCCCAATTTTTTGTCTGTTTCTTTATTTGTTTAGTTTACTAAACAATTTTTTTTTCTTAAATGATATTAATTTAATCAAAATCATTCAATAACAAAATTTAATTTCTACTCTATACATTTTTACTGGCTAATAACCTGTCGCCTTAGGTGAAGGAGAATAATACAATACAAAGTCATACCAGGAGAGGAGTTAATGCAACAACAGCAGATCAGAATTGATTGAATGCACCAAAATTATCCAAGCTGTGTGTGTGGTTTTTTTTTCCGATTTCCCTTTCCTCTTTTAAACAAACAAAACAAAACCAACCCAACCTCCCCAAAAAAAACCTCAACAACATTAAAAGTGTTTTTGAATGAGATATTATTTCAGAAGTTGTTTACAGAAAGCAAATATCATAAACCCAACAGATATTCATAAGGATATTCATGCATAAAAATGGTTGTCATGTGGTTTCTTTGTAAAATGTTTGCTTTTTCCATTATAAGTCGATACCTCTGCATATTCATAGTTTTGAGTGTTGGTGTTTTGGTGTGTGTGGTGGTGTGGTTTTGTTTGTTTGATTTTTGTTTGTGGTGGTGGCGGTGGTTTGTTTTTTAATGGCTAAGAGTACCTTTTGCAACCACCAACATGGTAATCCAAATATGAAATAGAATAGAATCCACATAGTACTATGTGCAGCAAGTAAACAACAAATGTTTTTGAATAGGTGATATACTAAAATGACAGTGAAAATAGAGAATAAATATCTAATAATTACAGCTGGTTCCAAGTAAATTCTTGTATGTTGTCACATTGAGGAAAATACTGTCAAAGTGACACGTTTTACTGAATAAATTGGTCACTGGGAGTGTTTCTCCTGCATGTTCAACGAAACACACTTTTAATGCATGCTTTGGCAGGAAATTTGCCAAAGATATTAGTTTTCATTGAACTTGATGAGAGTTTGATGTCAAAGTATCAGTGGAAGTGGTAGCCTGTGTTTGAATAACAGAACTTTCCAGGAAAGATAGATTCATCTTGAAATTGGTATTACTGGGCAACTGGCTAAGTAATATGGCTTTGCGTCTTATATCCTCATGGCAAATAATTTTTATTATATTCTGGGTGAGGCTGTAATGTCAGGATGCCTATTCTGGGAAATGCTGAAGATGAAAAAGGAGCTGGATAGTGCAATGGTAAATTTGGAACAAGGAGCTATGCTCTACTTTTAGACTTCGCTGCTAGTTTTTACTCATGGACATAATTATCCATCTTGCCTTTCATCTGAATTTTGTTTTGTCAAACGGTTATATAGAATTGCAAATGGCAACCGATCTATCCATGAGGTACAAAAAAAGGTGAGGAAGACTAAATGAATTACATTAGTGATTCATCTTCAGAGTTGTGTTTTCAGCTAAGAAAGAGATGGGATTGGACAGTGGCCCAGTAGGAGAACCAGCAAACAAACACAGTCATAATTAGTGCTGATGATTAGGATGCTCTTCTTCCTGTGTGCAACTGGCAAATACACAGAATCACTCCGGTTCAGCAGTGCCCAGCTGGTGATTTGAGCTATGTGCACAACAAGGATGAATGATGTGTCCTGTATTTTAATGTTAACAATCTTTTAATTGCTTGGTTTTTCATGCTCAGATCTTATTACGAAGCCTCACTGAGCCTTTGCACTTCAGTTAAGTATGTGATATGTGTTCAAACAGAAGCTTAAAGATTTGAAACAAAGTAGCTTCAGATTTCAGACTTCCTAGTAGCTATTTTAACAAAATGTGCTTGTTACATACAGATGAGGATTTTGAAGAAAATATATTTTACCATTATGATTTCATCACTTTAATTTGAATTAGAAAAAAGACATGCAGAGCCATGGTACTTGCTGTAGCTATCACATTTCACTGTCAATGCTTGTGTTCATCGTGGTTTGCATGCTTTTCCTTAACTAGGCAAAGTGATGTTCTTGTTAATGAAAAATGTTTTCAGTAATGTTAATTTTCTTTTTTTCTTTTTTTTTTTTTTTTAATGGTGATTTTTAAATGTCTGTTTACAGAGGTCGTTGAACCTAATGAGATGTTGTCCTTCACTTCTGAATCTCATTTAAATCTTGAATGATTCTGCACTTCATTGTAGATAACAGCCACCACCCTTACACCACAATAGCATGCCAATTCTTACCAGTTTTTTGAAGACTGACTTGTCCCCAGGAAAGCAGGACATACTCCCTTGGAGTTGTGCTTGATTTCCAGAAGTTACAGTTTCCCCTGGAGATACTACAAGTCCTGTGGTTACCATGTATCTGCTGAGGGCAGGAGGCAGTTTTGGGAGCTCAGCTTCCATTCCGTCCAGCACTTCACTTCCCTCCCCTTTCCATGAGGGAGAGCGCTTGTTGTCCTTGCACTGACTTCATCACAGTTTAAACAGTAACTATGCAACTGCCTAATGTAAAGCAGCCTTTACATAAACTGTCTGGTGTGAACCAGGTGATCTGCTGTGAGAGAGCATGTAGAGCATTGGAGCTTGCAAAGACAACCTCAGCAGCTGCTGTTGGGTTCTGAAATTAGGCAATCAAGTGTGTCTCTTTTCACTGCTCTGTCCTGAACCAGCACTTCTAAAAGCCAAACAACTTTACTTGTAAATAGATTCTATTGATGCTTCATAATTTTAGGGATATAGGGTCAGGAAGAGAGTATACTTTTTGTGCTTCTTGGAAACCTAGCTGCTACTCTTTTCTGGATTTGTATAGCTTACAGTATCTGACCTGTAGGACAGCAGATGTTACATATAATACATCTGGGCAGGAGCTTTTAGGAGAGAAGCAACATAAAAACAAGTCTTTGCACTGTCTAGTGTTCAAAGGTATCTTTAATAAGAACAGCAGACTCATTTGTTTTAACAAGTCCTGCCCCAAGAAGCACTCAGGAGATGACCTGAGTCCTGCTGGGCTGGGCATCCTGCCCTCGCTGGGCAAAAATAGATGGCAGAATGCACATGGTAAGCAATTCACTTCTCCCTGCCAAAGTGCACGTTTGCATCCCCAGTGTACTGTAGAAAACATGGCATGGGCTGATGCATCATCACAACTATTTCTTAGAGAAATTTTCGGTCTTGTTTCCTCTAAAAAGTTTTTCAGTGTTTCATGAGAAGTGCTGGAGTTAATGATTGATTAGTTCTGTATAATCATCTCTCATTTATTTTGATGGAAGAGGAAGGCACTCAGTAGCTTTCAGAAACAGGTTGCTGTAATTTAGTCCTGTTTGCCCTTGTGCAGCATAAACAAGTATACTAAAATGGTAACAGTTGTTATTAATATGTATACTTGTAAAGATGAGTGGAAATCTAGCAGTTTCCCTGAAGGACTCTGGAATAATATCTATAACATCTTTTAGCAAAAAAAAAGTATTAATTAGTTTTGGATCTAGTTATGTTTGCCTCTCAAGAACATCTCTCTACTTCAATCTCATAAATTCTCAGTAGGAACTGACACATTTGAGAAGACTCTAATTATTTTGTGTACTTATGATATGATAGGAAAACAGATGTAGAAGTCTGTTTTTCCTCCCTTTTGTAATAAAAGAGATAATTATAACAAGAAAAAAACCTATTCATTTTATTAATCTAAATGTATGCAATCTCTTTATTTGTTTAGTCATTTGAACTCTGTAAAATTTAATAGAGATGGTTTTGAAAGATGTTTAAAACTTACGGTATTTTTTTTTTCCTCTGAGCTGTAGCAACTTTCTAGTACTAAAGACAGCCTGAGGACGGACTTTATTATGGCAATGAGCCAAAAAGTCATGACTCTCATGTAACAAAATCTCTTCCGACAGAGGGCTCAACTCAGGGAAGCATCCAGCCTTAGGATATGATTGCTCAGTAGTGTGGGTGATCTGTCACAATGGGAATCACTCAAATGGGGCCCTGTGATCTACTGGGACACTTTATTCCCTCCTTTGTTTTCCCAAGAGCCATCTGTATGCTTCTGGGAACATGAGTCCTTCAGCTGGCACTTTGCATCTGCTTTCTCTTTCAGTCCTTGTGTCCTCTAGCAGTTCTGTCATTCAGGTTGCCAAAGCAGAGCTAGGTGAGCTTGTTTGAGTGGCAATAGCCTCACCAGCCTCCAGGGAGCTGAGCATCATCTTGGGAAAGCCTTTGTATTTGGTTACTGTCGAATAGGAACCTCCATTCCTCCAAACCTCGTGAACACCACAAACGGTGTTTGACCTCATTCCTTAGCACAAACAGGTATAGCAATTTTGGGAGAAGTTTGGTGTCTGAGGTCTCCAGTCTCAGCCTGCTACTCCTTTGTACCTTCTTTGATCGCTGTATCAGGCAGCCGAAGGCTCAGCTCCGTATCATGGGGTTTCTTTGTTTGGGTTTGGTTTTGGTTTTTCTACCTTGGACTTGGTACTTGCTCAAGCCACTCAAAATCACCAACCTGGTAGAAAAATCAACTGGCCAAACCCAATCATACAGTTTTCTGCTTGGCTGCTGGGTTGGATTGATTCCTGGAGTCAGTGCCACACTCATTGTAAAGGAGAGTGTGAAACTGGGGGGTTGGAAGCAAAGATGGGGAAGAAAAGCGGTAACAAGCCATTATGTCAGCTCAGCTGTGCATGAAGCTACAATACTGCTCCTCTTTCCTGCTCCTTCCATTGCTTCCCACTGCCTGGTCCAGCTAATGTGTGCCTGTATCTGTGCATGCAAAGTAATTGTTTTAGCATTTGTTTTCACTGCATGAAGGAGAAAGCAAGCTGAATGTTATATACCTTCTTACTTGAATGCTGATATTTTTCTGTCACATGGTAATGAAAAATGTTTTTTTGTGCCGTTGTACATTCCCTCATGATATACAGCCGTGCCACCACATTTCATGGAGAAGTAAAATACGTCTGGTGTGAAATAGGTTTGAATTAAATTACGAAACTCTTTGTATGATATTTCATGGAATTCTGCTTTGAACTTTCATTTCTACAAAATACAATGGGGTTTACGTAAGTAAACATTCCTTGAAATGTTCTGTTCTGTAATTATATTAATATTATTATTTTGCGAGTTATAACTTGTAAAAATGCATCTATCCAAGGTACGAGTCATTAGTTGCCTTATTAAAAAAAAAAAAAAGAAAAAAAAGAAAAAAAAAAAGGAAAAAATAAAAAAAAAGAGATACAGCTAATCTCTAAATGGTGACTTTTTTGCCTCTAAGTCTCCCGTGACTGAACAAAAATGTGAAAATGACCCATCCTATCTCACATCACACAGAACCACATTCTGAAGCCTCTGAAGAGCTGACCACCCAGTGTTTTGAGTCTGTACAAAGGGGACACCAGCAGTTCTGGGTTTGATGGTTTTGCTTTTAAATGTAAGTATATGCGACTTTAATAGATCATGTGGATAACTGGATTCAGGTTAGTGAGGCCTCTTACATATTACAGTTTTAGCTAGTTTAGTTATTTGGAATAGAACACCAGGTATTTAATGTTGCCCTACAGCATATCACTATCTTTTCAATATAGAGTCAAAAGGAAATTGAATTGCTTATGTACTGTAATATGTATGGTCTGTTTATTATACATGTCACTGTACCATGAGTCAGTAGCAGATTTCCTATACATAGGAAAAAAAGTAACAAAAGCTTTGGAGACTTTGGGAATTCTGTCAAACTGAATGCAAAATACTCCCTTGAAATGAGTGTCTATTTTAACTGGATACATCAAAATGATGATGGGTGACTTTTGACCTGCAGTGAATAGACCCAAGTGTTTGTGTATTCTGGCCTTAAAGTGAGAAGTGTAAATCACAAGTTGTTCAAACAACACAGCAAGATAAAACAAAACTTTTCTGAAAATCAAAATGTGTCAAAAAAGGTCAAAATATTGAGAAAAAAAAATCATTTTTTTGTTTTCCAGTTTCACTGGTGTCCCTAATCTTTAAGGACTTATACCAAAATCACACCTATGGCAGATCAGATACATAAGCTTTCCCAAAAATGACGTACATTATTGAGTATTGCCTGGTTCAGTAAGATGTCAGAAGAAATGTTTTGGGGTACCACCTACAGGTGAGTCTGGTCAAAACATAGAAGAGGGAATAATTTTGCAAGACCAGGAGAGGTTGAATAAAAAACAATGATGAAGAAAAAAGCAGCTTGGTAGGTGAGGAATGGTGGAAAATATTAATAGGTTGAAGGAGAGGAAGAAAAGGAAATAATTTTGGATCCAAGACAGTGGCAGGTTTTTTAGCAGTTAAATTTTCAATATCTGTTCCATATAACTTCAAAGTTGTGAAAGCCATTGAGATCCAGGAATGGAAGCTTGTTTTGCTTTCCTGCTTACTTTTCATGATATTTGCATTAAATAAAGAAAATACGGCCCTTCAAAATCCTCGGCGAGAATTCTGGATAGAAATTTGGATAACTTCTGAAGTTTTTATTCAGTATAAATGAATTGCTGAAAAATAATTTGGAGTCCTACACTTGTTCTGAAGGTGGCACACTTGATTTACATTTCTTATAGAACGGTTGGTAAACTTTTGTTCCATAGCAACATAAAAATTAGTCATTTAATAATTAAAATGTTGAGTATGTTTGGACCTCCACTAGTGAAAATCAATGATAAAGCTTCTACGGCTCTAGTTGTAATATGCTTATAGGAGGAATGTGAAATATCATGGTTTGTTTAGGAAATCTAGTGAATTTCATGGAAGAAACACCACAGCATGTAACCGGGGATCTTATAAGCATAAGGGTTTTTTAACAGAATGTTCAGCTGTAATTACTTGAAAAGATAGAATGTGGGTTTTTTTGGTTGGGGTTTCAAAAAATCAATTTACATTGAAACTGGCTTTCATAACAAAAGTTTTGCATTGTACAGATTAATGTAGTTCACGTCAATAATCTTCTTGTGCTCTCAAAGTCAACAGTTAATTTTCATGTACTGATGCAGAGATACAGAGGAAATATACATCAAAGTTTCTATGTAAACACTTTTTCTAAGCCTATAATAACTGTTTATTAAAACATATACTTTGAGATACGCTCCATATTTAAATGGTATGGTATTTCCTTTGTTCAATTCTTAGGATATTTTCACATCTATCTTCTAGAATTTACTAAGTTGGAAAATTGGGGAGTTTGATTGTGAATGCTATTGTCTTCTGTCTTTGCTTCTCCAAGATTGTATTTCGACTTGAGAACAGCCTTCCTGATGTCCGTAACTACTAGTTTCTTGGCACCTCTGTGGAACTTTCTAATATTGTTTAGCTTATTTGAAAATCAGAAGTGACTTTTTCTTCCTGTGTTTTATTTGTTGGTCTATTCCTTTTGCTGCTGGTACTTCTTGAGTGTTTATAACAAGCTGGCACGTGAGACTGATTTTGGGGATGGAGGAAGTTGCAATTAATGTGTTTCCTTTTTTTGTTGCTTTAGAAATGCTGTGTGCTTGCACATACCAACCGTTCTTTGATTCACTGAGGATTTGACTTTCACAAATGGTGTTATTAAAGACAGTTGTAGTTGTCATTGTTATGTGTGGGGCATGGATTGAATACTTCATTAAAAAACCCAACACACAACAACAACAACAACAAAACAAACAGTTGACACCCCCAAAACAAACCCCACAAACAACTGACAACCCATATCAACGAAGTAATTGGGGTGCGGTGGAGAAGGGGTGGAAATTATATATGACTTGATCAACATCTTTTTTTAATCCAAGAAAAAGTTGATTGAAATATTTGTAAAAGGAAGAACGAGAAGATTTATTTCTTCATTTAAAGCAAGTTCACTTTTGCAGATTGTGTAAATGGAAGATCCTGTTAAGAAAAATATATAAAATATGGAAACATTTTTATTAAGGTCAGACCTTTGTAAAATGGTCTGTTCTTATAATACATGTGTGAAGGGGGGGAAGCAGAGAATGAAGGCAAAAAAGGAAAAAATTTTAAGGATGATTAGTCTGTTGTTTCAGAACCTGAGTACTGATTCTGTTGTTCAGGCAGTTCCATACTTTTTCTTATTAACAAAAGCTAGAAAAATATTCCTTCATACATTCAGTTGGGATAGGAAGAGTTCATAAAAATCTTGCAAATAAAGTGGTACATACATAACATGTAGTAGCAGTGCTGAGAATATTTGACAAGAGACAGCCTTTTCCTAGCAGTTGGAAGGGAGAATATGAGGAAGATTGACAAAGAACAAAGGAAAAATGAGACACGGGAGAAGGAGAGATTAAGGAAGAAAAAGAAAACAGTCTAGCTTATCAGTTTTCTTTTCATGAGGAATAATCTAAAAATGAATAAAATGTTAGCTTGAAGAGGAAATATTTTTACATCACTCTAGCTCAGAGAAGAATACCCAACATTATTAGAAATTAATTCAGATATTATCTTTTGAAGGTCAAGTGAAATAATGTTTCTTGGATAGACTAGAAGTCAGGCATGTTCTCTGCACAATTAAAAGCAACACACTCCATTAAAGGGAACGAAAACTTGAAATGAGCTTGGAGGGAAGAATCTGTGTCTTAATTTTATTACAACAGTATGTATTTCCAAGTGTTACGGCATTGATATCTAGTTTTATACTTCACTTACTTCTACAAATATATGTTGCATGACTTAAAGAAAAAAAAAGATTAGAAAATGGGAAAATGATGTTTAGGCTTTTTTGTAATTATAGGCTTTGGTTCTTTTTTTTTTTTTTCACGTATTTGTAAAGAACTATGTAATAATATTAATGAGCTTGCAGTACAGGAATAAGCAATGGGTAAATTAGATCAGTTGTCTCTAACAAGAAGTACATTCCAATTAGCATGTTGTAATTTATATTGAACTCAATTTCTCTAAACGAATCTATGATTCCACTGGGGACTGGGGTGCTTTTTTTTGTTTGTTTTCCTTTGTCATCTTATCTGCCTCCCCTCTTTGCATTTCTAGGTGTATATCATGAAAATTGCATTTTTTCATAATTTTAAATCTTAGAGTCTTAAATTCATCTTCCAGACCTAATTAAGAGCATCCTGTGGTTTTTTTCGAAGGTGCTGAGCTGTGGGTCTCACAGACGGGGCTCAATGGTGCTCAGCACTTCTACTAATAAGTTACTGTAAATGAGGGCACTTTTATTTCAGATAGTTAAATATTAATTCAGGAAGCTCATGTTAAGCCATTTTGTTTGGAAACATACCTTTTGACAGGCTCCTTAATTTCTGTGTTGTGCACTTTTATAGTTTAAATGGACCATTGGTGAGACTGGGCTATGCCAGGCAGTCGAGTGGGTGTCAGTTGGGTACTGTTGGCTGACGTGGTAAAATGCTGATTCTTTTCAGATTTGAGTGGTAAAAATCAAAGTTGCACTCCCACAACATCAGCCTTTCCTTTAGTGTATGCCATCATTGTAGGGGTTCAGCTATTTTAATTTCAACATACTAATATTGGAGGATTTGTCACTATATAGAAAAATGGTTGAATTATTGCAGCAAATATACAGGAATTGTTCCAGTTTGTGAAAGGTTATTTGAAAATAAATACACAATTTATTTTGTGTGTTTTTTTTTTTTTTTGGTGTTTTTTTTTTTTTCTTTTTTTTCAAGGTTAAAAATAACCTTGAAACAGAACCTGTGTGAACAAAAGACATTTAAACTAGTTAGGTTCTTGTTGACATAACTGGGCTTCATACAGAGATATTGAATTGAGTCAGAGTATAGAAAGGTGTAGAACAATATATTTAGTTGCTCCACATACACATGTCCTGTTGTTTTGCCTTCCATGCTCCTTCCCTCAGCATCACTGGGCTGCACCCAGACCCCTGCCTGTGCTCTGGGGGACCCTCCCCTCAGGGCAACTCTAACTCTGCCCTTTGGTTCCAGCTGCCAGAACACAGGATTTAAATGGTGTGGGTAGTCTTGTGCTGACCCAACAGACCTGTGGGATGTTCGTGCGACTTGCAAAGGTCCAGCAAAAGGGCTGTACATCTTGTAAAGTCCCAAGTAGGATTTTGGTGTGATTTATGTGGGTGCATAGACTTTGAGTAGAGGCTGATTTTTAATATCAGTGAAAGAAATCTGGCTCTGTCACACAGAAATATTTCTATAATTCTTGGGTCTTTCTCAGCTCTGTCTGTGACTCTTCTGAAATGAACATTTCAAAACTAATGTTGTTATACTATTTGATGTGTGACAGTCTCTAGTTGAGAATTATTTCCTTTTGTCATTTATTTGTCACTCTAAAAACAAACAAAAAAACCCCCAAAACCAGCAAAAAAAACCACCATCAAAATTAATCTGGAGTGTATAATACATGGAAAGGATGAATGAAATAATAAAACTGGGATGCGCAATTTTTTTTATTAATATCATGATATCCTAAGAACTCCATTATTAGAATTGCACCAGAAAAACAAATTATAAAATAGTTGGCTGTATCATAAATATTTTTATTCTGGTTGATGTATTTTAATACAAATTAAATTGTAGTATCTATTCATTTACATTGTGATTTAGTTGTCTATTTCAATAGCCAGTAATTCATTACAACTTCTCTGATTGCTGATGTATTTGATTGATTTTTGTTACTTGTTTCCTTGCAAAAAGTCATCCCATTTCCAGTTCTCTGAGCTGTGATTTTGTTCAGGACTCAGCGCTAACAAAGGTTTAAGAATCTAAAAATAGACCAGAAGCGTTCAGTGGGGTTGTTGATCCTCGAGGAGGAAAAATGGTCCTGACATGACAGGTGTCTTCAAAACTCATTTTATCTAGCAGAAATTTCCCCCTATGTTAGTGCTGATAGTGGGGAGGTTTAGAAGGGGGCGTGGGGAGGAGAGACAAGGGGGAACATACATAAGAAAAGCCCTTATCGCCAGACTCCTGAGCAGCAGATGGGATGTTCTGGAAATACTTACATCATACCAATAAATAAAGACTAGAACATGGTCCAAAGAAACAATTGGTTTTGCCTATACAGTTGAAAATAAGATAAATCTGGTCTCAGTCACAGCTGTAATGGCACAGTGACTCATCGTCTGCAAAGTGTGGGATACTCCCTTCGTAAAATGGAGTGGAATGAACTGATGCGAAATCTCTAAAACCCACAACTGAGCTTTGAAGAAAAATTTTGTCTTGTCAACAAAAAGTAGCTTACTCCAGAAAAAGAAAGAAGGCGGGAGCAGGATAAAAAAGCATACAAGCGAGATGTGGAAATAAAGTGGGTTTCCTCCTCCTGCTCAAATCTTTAAGTAAGAAATTGAGATTCCTGTTTTGGTGATTTGATTCCATTTTTCCTCACCCCTCTGGATTAAAAATAACTAAATAATCACTGTTATATGTATCTTAATGTTCTCCCTCGGGGTGTTGTTCATGAAGAAATAGTTCTACTTAAGTGCATACACTAACTATATGGAAAAAATGCTGTTTTCTGTTTGCCATTAAAAAGACATTTAAAAAACATTTTAAAACTGTTTTAAATGGACATTATAATTACTAGAGTTTAACCTGGTCCTTGCAGTTTGATGTTTTGATTTAAGACTTTAGCACCAGAGAAAAATGAGTTTTAATTAGAGTTGCTGCTGTTTGCCAGCAGTAGCATTGCTATTTTGATGGTCTTGGACTATAAACAAAGTTCATGGAGAAGGAACATGCAGATTTTTGACTGATATAATTGTAAAAAATTCAGCTGCTGAACATGCAAATACTTCAAGTCACTTTTTACTCACAACTTAAATCTTTGTTACTTTGTTTCTGCTTATTCTTTAAAGCACAGCAGTTAGTTAATAATATAAATGTATCATACTCTGCCACTTGCCAAACTGCTGCATACACAGCCCAACCAGCTGACTGGGTCGGCTGGTCCCTGCACAGCACCGGCCAGAGCCCCGACTGTCCCTGGGTGGTTCAAAGAACCAACCTCTCTCCTGGGGTGCAGATTGGGTGAAAAAAAAAAAAAGGGGCTAATTTCATCCTCAACGGTGCAAGTAACACAGCACAGTGTATGTTAAGAGACTCTTTGTAATGGCGAGATTTAAAGGTCCAAAGTGGACCGCTGTATGGCTCCAGATTTCCCTGGTTCTGTACCTGAGTTGCTTTTCTACTTGCAGTCTGTGGGAGGGTCTGCAAAGGCTGGAGATGTGGGTCTTGTGACAGAGTCTTTGGCAGGCTATGTGTTGTGATGTTGGCTGTGCTATGCCATATACTGCCCAGGTTAGCTTTAAATATGTGCTCCTAGTATGGTGGACTGCAAAGCTGTGTAATTCTAGGCATCCTCTAATCCCTGCTTTCTGAAAACCTACATGAATTGGAGTAGCCAGTATTTCCCATGTACTCTTAGTTGTGGGTCCATTCACGTGAAGATGAAACCTTACATTCTCTGCTTCCACCTGCATTCATGTGGAAATATAAAGGTCAGGTCTCAACCGGAGCCTTATTCCCGTTGCATTTATAATTAGGTACCAAACATACCCAAGCCCAAGCCCCACCCCACCTATATATACAAAAAGAACCATATTCACAAATATACTATCAAATTACTTCCTTACAAGTGTCTTCCATTGCCATGCCCTCCTACTTGTATTTTGTATTAAGTTTCAAAACTCTCGCATAGAAGTTACTGTTGCCGTGATCTGAAATGTGTAATGGTAGTGTAGTAACTTCAGAGGAAAATGAATTGTGTTATTTGGTGCTTAAAAACAAACATCCAGGTTCTAAAGTATTCTGTGTCTCTGTGTGAAGAAGCTCAAGTGGACAGCAAAATTGTCTGTGTTGAATCTGCAGGACTATAAAAAAAGGCATGTTCTGAAGTGCTTCAGGATGGTTTTGAGATTTTACCTTTCAGGAAACAATAGACCATATTAATTGAAGCACTTAATTTTAACTGAAATATGCAAGAGAGATTCTTTTTGTATTTGATGCCATTCTTCCATCCATTTGGAAAAAAAAGACTGTTTTGAAAGAAAACATTCTTCAGAAGTGTGTTACACTCATGGAAATGTTTCTGTTTTACTCGGTGTCAAACAAAGGAAAGGAAAATTCTGACAGATAAAGCACAAGTCACAGGCATATGTACAAAGTAACATCCATAGCAGTGACACCAGCTAAAGATAAGTTTTATGAGTAAAATGTATCTATATTCAAATAAAATGTAGTAAATCATGACACAGTCATGAAATTACATAGGCATGCAAAGCCTTTCTTACATAGTGTATCCTTCTATGCCTTTACTGAAGATTTAAAGCTTTTTGTATGTCCTGTTCTAGTTGGGTAATTTTCATTTGGATGCTGGTAAAGTGTAAAGGCTCTCTAAACTACTTAACTATGAGAACCAATGCTGTGTTATTTAGCAATCCAAAATAGCGCAGAGGAAAAAATAACTCAATGAAGAACATGAAATGCATGAAACACAGATGTCATAAGGATTGTGCTGTTCAGATTTACACCGAGGCATGACTGGTGAACTTCAGACCCTACTGCTTCTTGTGAACAAAATGTTGCTAGGTATGGAGCGCTGCTAATTTTCTTAATTATGACAGGCTAATAACATTATTACTGTATATTTCTTTAAAGGTAGAATACTGTTTTTTCAATTCCAAAATATTCAGGATATGTTTGAAATGTGTATGTGTGTGTATAAATTTGAAAACAAACAAACAATAACAAAAAAACCCTCATAAAATAAATAAATATATACTTTACCTATTCTGAAATTCAGTTTTCAAAGCTTAACGACAGCGTCAATCTGAGTTTAAGGATAGTAATGTTGATTCTACACCAAATTTCCCACTGGTAACATGGGTACAAATACGGTGGGTGTCTGTCTGGTCCTGTGCAACGTGAAGCCTACTACCCGCTGACACATAATTTTAGAATTTTAGTATTGCAGGATCCTATCCTTGTAGCACTGGTGCAGCTACTAGGGAACACGTTTAAACTTTTTATAGGCTCGTACACATAATAAGACAAAAAGTTACAAAATCAGATGCTATAGAACAACACAGAAAGAAACACTCTTGTTTTCAGTTTCTTAATACGTATCTTGATAAAATATTTAGTAAGGTGAACTGTGTCATGGGCGAGCACTGCGTGGGCATCTTGTTTTAATTCTGGTCTGCACTCCGTAGCTCTGCAGGCTTGCATTTGATCTCTGAGCCAAGATAAAAGCCACAATGAGAACCAAACAGTGCAAATAAACAGAAATGTCTGCTTTTGTACAGGGTGTAAAAGAGCAGAAGTGTTCCACCAGGTCGGGGGTATGTACTGCCAGGCGCTGTCACTGTTCTGGGGCAGCATCCTCAGGTGGGGGCTGCGCGTGTGGGAGCGGAGGGGATGGAGCTGCTTGAGCTCTGGGGGGTGAGAGGTGGAGGGCACAGCTGCCCCAAGCCCCAAACGCTGCCTTGCTTGTATTCTCTTTTAGTAGTCACCATGATAGTTAAGGAAGAACATAAAACCGATGGATTTCTGTACCTTTTTCCAGGGGCAATTTTAACACGCCTGACCCGTCTGAGCCTTGGGTTTTTATGTGGCACTTCTGTAAAAATGTTTTTCTTCATTAATAATCCCCAAGAAACTGGTTTTTATGAGTGGCTTGGAACTTAGTGCCCTGGTCAGGAAAAAGTCTGTTAGAGGATTATTTCCTCAGGAAGACGAGGGGCTGGGGAGCATTTTGCTTGTTTAGCAGTTTGTGACTTTTTTTCAATTAATAGACCTAGATCTTGGACACTGCTGGATCATTTGTTCAGGATAATCCGTGACTTCAAACTGGTTTCCATCATCTGAAGAAACATGAGAGACTGAGCTATTCATACTGCAACTTTTTCTCTGCTCTCCCTGTCTGAATGGACGAGGGAACACATTTCAGAGTACAGTCGCCTAAATATTCAGTAGCGAGTTTACCGCTTGCGACTCTTGATTTCAAAGGGGTCAGCCCCAGAAATGAACACAGCTGTTGTACGCTCAGGAGTAAGTGTTTTCAGGATGGCGCCTTAACACAGGGCTTGTGTGGAATTAACAATTTTAGGTCTTGAACCTGCAAACACTTATGCATTTCAGTAACTTTATTCTCGAGAATGGTCCAGCAGTACTCACACGAGTGCGATTATGGACACGAGTAAGTGCTTGCAAGATCGCGGCATTAGTTTTCAAAGGGACCATAAATTCTATGGACCATTGCAAAATGATATATACTGCAATGACCTGTGAAATAGCCACATATATATGTAGCTATATGAAGTAAACGACACATTCCTAGTAGCCAGTTCTGTGAATGCTGAAATAAATAAGTAGCTTTACTCACACAAGTAAACACAATCAGACATAAGAAATTATATAGGATTGCTTACATGGGTAAAGTTGGTGATACATTAAAATATTTTCAGGGTTGTCCTGCAGACTTTAGTGTTAAAACATGTGTTTTTGTTCCACGTACTGAATCACAAATGCAGTGGATTCAAATACCATTAGAAAAACAAGTTAGTGAGTTTGCAGAGTGACACAGACTCCACCAAACTCCTCTGAAGTTGCTGAAATGATTACTGTTACATGCAGTGAAGGTGAATCAGGTCCCATCTAGAAAAACTAGTAATTTTAATTTTGTTTTCTGATTAAAAATGTCTGCAAACATTAAGGCATGTCACTGGACAAAAACCCACACAATTACATTATTATTCCCTGTTGTTGCTCCTTGTCTTCTGTTGCATTTGGGTGAAATTCACCAAAATTTTATTTATAAATAGTCATATGTTGTATAGGGTTGAACTTTTCATTAGAAATAATCAGCATTGCATGTTTTCAAACTCTTGAGGATAAACAAAATCAAGAAAAGGCAATATTTCGCTCTATGTGTTCCGTAGTATATACGGCAGATAATATAGAAGGCAATAAAAGCAAGTGATTTTTTTCTTATCAGGAATGGAGAAACGATTTCTTTAAACAAAGCAGTGTGGTAGATCTTGGTCATAGATAGCCTGCAGTAATGAAAAGCCACGTTCATGGCTGCGCAGAGGTAACGACCAAGGTGGTTGCTTCTCTAATAGAAGGGAGAATTTTATAGAAGCAGCTCAGGTTTTTTCATTGCCTTTTAAAAAGCATACTTGTTAGCTCGTGCCGTTTATTAGAGTCAACAAAATAGACAATATGTCGTCTATGTTCGGATGCTAACTATGCTTTTGCTTTACAAAGCTACTTGAACTTAAAACATCAGCGTCTGAGAAGGGAGTAATTCATCCTACTATTGAAAAAAGTTGTGTTAAAATATTAAGCATTTAAATGTCACAGATGCTTTTTTGGGCTATTATTGGAGGTTACTTGGGGACTGGTATCATGCCTTGTAGTTGCTATGGAAACTTTTTAATATATGCAGTTTGGGAACAAGAAATTGGAAGTAATTTTTGCATTCCTAAATCCAGTTTCCTAGTAATAAGAGGGACAATTGTGGATTATCAGATTGTTACCAAAGCTTTCTACGAGATCCTAAGGCTGTTAATCTCCAGAATCAGGAATGGAAAAATTATACTAATAGATTTCTACAAAAAAATAGGAAGAAATCTTCTCTATTTTTTTCATCATATGAAAACTAGTCAATTCAAACCTCAGTATTTTAATACATTCTCAGGAAACTGAATGACTGATCAAAAAGTGGATTTTGTAGAAACCCTAAACGAATTCTAAATTATTTTTTTAAAATCGTGAGATAATTGTAAATAAAAAAGTCAGAGACTAAATCTTATATGAAACACATTTTTCTTTTCTTAAAAGTATTTAATATATCTTTTAGTTATTCAATTGAAGTAATCCTGATGTAAGAATCAGAAAACACTTTTTAATATGACTGAGCTTTAGAAGCCTGATCACTGGATTCTTCTTTTCTTTATTCATGGATTTTAATGAAGTAACGTACCTAGAAACATTCAAAAATACACTAAAACAGTTTTGGAATAAAAACCCTTGTGCTCACTAATATTTTTTGAAGACTAAAAGGTAAACCAAAATTACTTATGAAGAATAACCCTTTTAGTTTCTTTGCAAAATGATTTTAAAGTGATGATCCCTTATATTTTCCAGGAAAAAAAAAAAAAAAAGGCTTTTGAGAGTGTTTCATCAGTTCCTATATATTTGTGTTTATTGTTAATTCCTAGAGTTGAAATATGAATAAACACGGTATTTTAATTTAAAAAATATCTCCAGTAATAACTGGTTTAATAATATATATTTTGTTTTAGTGTTCATGAGATTGAAATATTTTTTTTTCCATGGTAAAGTAATTCAATTTAGGCATAAAACACCTAAATACTTTAGAAAATTCTATAACATTGCTGTTCTTCTCTTTCAAAAGAACAGCTTTCTGAAGAATGATAATTCGAATGTTTTAGAAATTACATTGGAAATGAAGCATTGACAAAATGTAACTTGTATAGATACTGAAAATTTTCTGAGATTGCTCCATTTTAATAAAACATTTTTGTTTCAAACTAGCTATTTCCAATGTTTTTTGAAGTTTTTCTATTGCTAGTTTTAAATTTCATCTGGAGGCTTAATGTTTGAGGAGGCTGCGAGTATTTTATAACATTTATGTTCAAAGATATGATAGCATAAACACCTGAATTTAAATATTGATTAGATCTTTTAATTTTCCTTTCCTGTTGGTGAACTTGTCAATTAATTTCCACAGGGATATGAAAAATAGGCTTCAGACTGAGATAATCCACTATAATCCTAAAACAGAAATCAGAGGACAAAATGGTCACAGCAATAAATTATTCTTTTATATATTCTTGTTACTTTGATTCCTCCAAAATTTTCCAAATCCCCTGCTTAAGGTCACAGGAAATATGAACCTCACCAAAACCTTAAAATAAAGAGGTTGATAATGCATAAACAAAACTGGTAGGTTATGTTAATTAACATTATTTAATTATGGTAATGGCAGTTTATTCTTTGAATTTGTTAGTCATATTTATAGTAGTGGAATTTTAGACTGTATCTGCAGAACTTGGATATTCTCAGTTTTCATTGATTAGATGAAGATTTAAAATATTCCAGAAAGTTCAAAGTTGGATCCGGTCACTTCAGATCAATGTGTACAAAATGTGTGCTCTCCTAGAGAGATGGGCACAGACCAATTTCTCTGAACGAAGTTCCACAGTTAGATTTTTAAGGTGGGGGAGACTGAACTTTGTGAGCACGTTTTTGTAATTCCCCTCTCCCTCCTCAGTTCAGTTAGTCTAGAATTAGAAATAAAAGATCATCTCTTCATGCAGGATATACATTTTGTTCTTCCATCCATTTATGACGACTGATGTGTTTGTAAAGAAATTATTTTGCGCAAATTACCATCTGTTTAAGGAAGTCAGTGTCATATACATATCATGCGCTAATATTATATTTTAAGGTGATCATAGAGATGCAAATGAGGTTTTAGGGGGTAGAAGATAAAAGATTTAGGAACAGAAAGTTGGTGTAGTAAATATAGGCACTTACACTGTTACCTTGAATATGCACGTTAGTGATGATGCTAGGAGAAGTTTAAAAGTATTGTGCTATAATTTATTGGTAGTACTTAATATATTTGGTAGAAGGAATGTGTAATTTTTAATGTTATGTAGACGCTTTATGGAAGAATAATGTGCATTTAAACTATCATCCAGAAAAAAATCTCATTTTAATTAAAGACATAAAGGATATAGTACAGTTAGAACATTTCAGTATGCGCTTGTTTAAGACACAGTTGTCACACAGGTCACAAAATCACAAGAATTTTAACTTGACCTTTGTCTTAATGTAATTATTCAAATTCTATTGAAGCATGTAGCAAACTGACTATGGCAGAGAATATCGTGTTAGGAAGTGTCTGAGTTGCAAGGATCCTGCCTGAGAAGAGTATTCAAAAGCAACACGTTCTCGGCAGCGAGGTAAATTCGAGCCAAGCTGACCTCTCTTTGCAGCTAATGTACATGCTAAGAATTATTACCATTCACTCAGAGCAAAGTTTTAGTACAAACTGAAAATATTTGTTTTAGAGCAACGTGAAAAACCGAAGAACTTGCTTACCTATTCGATTAAATGCAAAAGTGAGACCACACACAGGATTTTGTTGTGCTGTGATAGAACTTATTTTACCAGTCACTTTCATAACCTTTAAACAGCCTTAAATAGTACATATGAAAAACACATTCATAACAGATTCCCCACAGGGAATTTTCTTTGGTTTAAGAAAATTTTATTAAAGATTGGCATTGCAAATAACATTTTTCATAACTATATGTAGACCTGTTAAAATTTTTATTAAAACTGGAGTTCGGCCTGTTCTTTTTCATCATTCTATCAGATATTAAACTCCAGCAGCAGCTGTAGGAAATGGAGAAAGGGATTTTCAAAGGGATTTGAGTCTCCCTGTCTCTGTGCCTTTAGTGATCATATTATCATAACTATCACACATAACAAAGCTCTAAATCTGTAATTCAGATAAAGTAGTCAGGACTTTGAAATACAAAAATCCAAACATATGCTGTAACATTTTTTTTTTTTTTTTGCGATGCTGGTTCCTTTAGCATGGATTTTGTAAACTTGGAGAAGTATCCAACAGATTTTGTGTACTACAGCACACTAAATGACATTATTACTTAAACGTTTGATGGAGATTTAATTAAAGGTATGTTCTGTTAGACCTACAGTAGTTCCACTAAAAGTGTAGCAGATACTGTTCTACCAAATGATGATCAAACCACTAAAGGTTAATAAGAAATGATGTTAGGAGCTTTTTTCTGGACTGAATTATGTAAGCTAAACTGCTGTGGAGGCAATGCCCGTCTTCTCAACAGTGTGTGAGTCCTGTTTCGTGAGGGGACAGCTCAGCGTAAGGCTGTGTTGGAATGGTAAGTATGAACAGAATTCTCTGATGAACTTAAAAAGCTAAAGACGCGATGTAATAAAAGTTAAGGAGGCTAACTTTTTAAGTAAAAGTAATGTAGTACAAAAGGAAAGGTTTCCAAAGTATTTTCAGCGCTCCTCTTAGCTTATTTACATCGAGAAGATGGTTTTGGAATTAAGTGTCTAGGGAAAACAGCAGTTGTGTTGTGAAAAGTTAGGAAAACTCTAAATCTCAATATCAAACTGGCTTGTAAATGAGCAGTCGCATATATATTTATTGTAACACTGCCTTCTGCTGGTCACACCTCATTTATGATGTAAGTGAAAGTGCTGGATAATAATAGGATGTTGTGTTTATCTGAAATTATTTCAATATGAGATATTTGGTGCTTAGGGAATATTTGTATGGAGACAGTGTACGTCTATCTAATATGTATATATCAATGACAAACACATTGCATCTATGCTATATGCTTGCAGCTGTTAATTCGATATTTTCTTGACCTCAGCTGAGAGAAAATTTTTCATGCATAGCATAGCACAGAGTTATCAAATCCTTTCCCTTTGTTGTTAAATTGATTACTACTTTCAATATTTCTGTAAAGGTAGAATTTCTGTTTGTTTCTGGGTTTTCTATTGAAGGGCTTTGGGTGTTGGAGAGCTTATAACAAGCAAGACATCTGCGGAAAAACTTGTGTTTCATAACAAATGTTTAAACGTAATGGAGGTTAGGAGACTCTTAGATCTAGGTGTTTATGTGTACATTTAAGCAAGTGTTTGCATAAGCTGCACTTTCTGTTAATAAGTACTTCATTATTCTTCAGCTGGTCATTCAAAATACACACATATATTATAATAGTTACTCCTTAGGTGAAAAATACAGGATTTTGTCCATGGTTTCTCTTTTACTTTCTAGCATGTAAAATACATACTTAGGAATAATAATAATAAAAAGAAAAACCCTCTGTAAGAAACATTTTCTGTTTCCCTAAGCATGAATAAATGATAAAAAAGTGTAATGTGAATTTATATATATTTTACTGTGTGCCTGTCAAAATTAAGGAAAAATATTTATCACTGTATACTGGCTTCATTATACCAGCTTTAAGAGAAATGATACTATGTTTCAATTTGATATAAAAACCTGAAATATAAAAATCAAATATTTGGTAGGAGTTATGTTCAGTTTTAGAGAATATAATGGTTAAACCACACATTTGCTCAGTGAAAACATTGGCATGCATGTCTGGCTGCCTACAGTAAAATTAATGACTAGATTGTGTAGTGTGGGAAAAATTTTATTTTACTTTGGTTTTCCTCAAGAAGTGAAATCCTGCTTCAGTTGCCTGAGGCTACATTTTTAAGCACCTTTATTACAGCACAGATAAAACCCCAGCTATCTGACAAAATGCATTCTGTTTTATTACAAAGGATTACTTCAAAAAGCACAATTCTGTACATTCTGGGGATAATTTAAACACCAAAAATCCCTGTTGTATGGCAAATAAAAAGCAATTATCCATAATGCAGACTAGAATTGCATTTTAATGGACAAGACCTATCAGAAAATATGCAGATGGAGAAATTTCCATTTTTAAGTTCCTTCCCAGAATTTGGGGGCCTCAGCCGACAGCCCAAGAAGGATTTTGCCCTGACTCCATGGGATCTCTGTCTGAGCAACGGCTGCAGACTCCAGCCCTGCGGTCCTCAGAGGATCACCCTGGTCCCATCTGACCCTTGTAGTCTATGAACCTTAAGGTTTTAATAATCAAAGACCAGCGTAACCCCATGTGTGCATGTTTTTAAATTCCAAATCTCATCTTAGATGTAACAGTAATTAAAAAGTCACTTGCAAAATCATCATAGAGTCAGCCTTGTAAGAGCAGATATAGCAACACGCATAATAAAATGCTCCTTGGCAGTGTTAAGGTTGCGCTAGGAAAGACTGGGTGCCATTAAAAATGCAAAAGGATGCAGAAAAAATCAGTAAGGTTTTAATCTTTGGTGGTGGAAAGCAAGGTTTAATGGTCACAAAGCTGACCAGGAAGCATTCTGTATTAAAGGGGAGTTACTGTTAGATTTTTATGGATAGCACTTAAACTGGACTGCTTTTCCAGATTTACAAACCTTCAAGGAAATTCCTAATTCCATTATATTTTTGTCTGTCTTTTATTTACAAGCATCTGTGTATGTGATTTTTTCACTTACATGTATGTGAGCTCACTTGCGTGTGTACACACAGCATACATGAGAATGAAAATCTCAGAGTGAGCCTGTGTTCAGGGTGGTCACAACAGTATATAAACATGTTTAAACCTGAGTGTTAAAGCGTGTGTATCCAGAGAGATAATATGTGATAGTGGGCAGCATAATTCGCTCTCATTTCTCTGCGTTAGACACGGCTGCATAATTCATGAATGGCAGAACAAAGTCAAGGCAGGAGCGAGTTGCACATGGACATCCCTACTGAACGTGCGTACTACCTACTGCCCATCAGGGTTCTCATTAAATCATAGCTATTTTATGTGAGCATTCCCTTCTCCCCCTCCATTTTTACTTGTCAAAGTTGTTTTTCATAAATGTTTATAAAAGTTTTTTGTTGCCCAGGAGAAACTGTGTGGGGATTCCTCACTCTCACCCAAATCCCTTTGTACGATAACACAGCAGAGAGTGTTTGAAACTCTGCTTTTAGGTTTGCAGAAGTATTTTTAGGCGCATCTCTATTTGGATTTCACATTTGTGTCTTTTGGTTCATACTGCTGGATTTTATCTATATTTAGCTTTCCAAGTGGCCCTTTTTCAAAGTTTTTTTTGTTGTTGTTTTTGTTTTTTGTTGTTGTTTTTTTTAATTTAGTTTTGTATCTCCCATATGTACCATTGTACAACCTGTAATGAGCTTTTTAGAAGTTCACTTATTGTACAGAAATTAGTAGAAAAACAGCAACTGATTATTCTTTGCGCAGTAGCAGTTTTCAGGAGAACATATAAGGTCCAAAAATGCAGATAATCTTGAGTGTGATCGACTATGTATTTGGAATATATTTTAAAGGTTTAGAGATAGAAACAACTAAATTGGTGTGGATTTTTATTGAATATGTATATAGTGCTTCAAAGACAATAAAAATGTAAGCAAATCAGCAATGCCATTGTACTTCAAGATCTAAACATAAAAGCAATTTTCAGTCTAATTTTCTGTTCCTTCTGTCTCTGGAATCTGAAATTAATTGTAAAATATTAAGCAAATTTTTTTCACCTTAATTTTATTGAATTATCTTATTTACTAAATGAAATATTTTATCGTGTATAACATAGAGGTGGTGTAATGTGGATAAAATTCTTCCATTTGTAATACAGGTTGCAGATTATATACCAAAACATATGGATTACGATGATTAAATATGTATAAAGTCAGGATAATCCATTCGTATGTTTGTAAGGGCCCAGAGTCCTCCAGAGAGAGTCACAAATCCACTTGATGTTCTTGAGTGCTGGATTTTTTCCTCCCTGATTTTATCTGAAATATGTGTAAAAATTCAAAAGTCAGAGGGATCCCTGTTGGTTACAGCTAAGTAGTCTCAAACATATTTTCGTCCTGCTTAAACTTGGTAGAGTCCTGTGCTTCCATGTGTGTGGGTTGGTTTTTTGTTTGATGGTTTGTTTGGGGTTTTTTTTGAGAAAAGCAGCACCTATCTTTGAGGTTTGAAGTAAACAGTTCTTTTCTAAGTAAAATCCGTCTCTCTTAGGGAGGTTCTGCCTTGTGTGTGTGTACACAATGAGAAGAGGATCCACATATTTTGGGAGACGTCTGTGTGCTGTCTCATCATATTTTAAGTTAATACAGCTTCTTTCAAGTCTTCAAACAACCCATTTTGTCCAGATTTTCAGAAAGATGTAACATGAGCATATGGACGACATAATTAAGCCAATCATGCGAAATCCTAATTTAATTATTTGCGTGTTTTTATTAGTCTGTTTTGCTACTATAATTTCAAATGAATAAAATGAAAATTTGAGTTATGCATTCTCGGGGGAAAACCAAGAAGGTGCTTGTCTAGGAATGTTATCTCACACATGTGCTTATGTGTAATAATGAGTGTAATGTCGGGAGAATGATCCTGCATTGTGCCCAGCTGTGACTCCTGCCCCTTTTGCACCAGTTTTACACCTATATGATGCCATTGATTATTGCACATGTTCTGCTCGTCTCTCATAGCTTAGCAGGAGCTGAGTGAGCTACGGAATAAATATCCTGCTGTGTGATTACTGTATTGTATAAGAAATGTATTTTGATCTCTTTAAAAGCATAAAACATTTCCAACATATTTCACCCGCATTGGTAAGAATCAAACAAGTTGATTCTTTTCTTAACTAAGTGGAGCAGAATAATTGCAATTTTTCAAGATAGCCATTACTGCAAATCCTGTAAGACCATTTTGGGGGCATCAGACAGGTATTTAACAGTTTGGTTCAGGTTGCCTAGGACAACAAAAATGCTGCTATGCTGCATCTCAAAGCTTCTGGGATGAAATGAGTTGTGACATACCAGTGAAGATTAAATTTGTAACAGATAGAACACCTTTGAAGTACTAGCTTATGATTTCACAGTGGCATTAGGAGTCTTACTACAGTATTTAAGCAGTTAGAAAGAATGCTGGTTATTAGTGGTTGAATTTTGTAAAATGGGATTTTATTGTCTTTTAAATAGCCATGACAGCAGTTTGTATTATCCAAGCACAACATTTTTATTGCCGTGTATTACTGTTGGAGAAGTGCTTTTTCACACTCCCAGAGATAAAACTGTGGCACTTAACCAGGTGAATACTTTTTGTCTGTTGTTCGTCATAATCTTGATGAATTTTAAACAATACAGGCTTTTTCTTTCTATTTTTTTTTTTCCCTGTTGGCCAGTGGCTCATAGAAGAGGGGAAGGAACAGAAACATCCAGTGTTTGTCTCAGATAACACTGGAAGATCAGATGTCCAAAAATGTTCAAGACCTGCACATTTTTACATATGGTAAATTACTTTTTAAAAATAATAGCATAATTTCAGATGTCAAATATGCCTTTATCATATGGCTTTATGACATGACAATACCAGTACGTAAAGCTACTATGCTTTATGTCTGAGTCAGATCACAACACATTTTCCTGCCGTATCATGTGACAGAAATAGAGACTTGTTCCTAAAAATAATGTCTAGAAATCTTCAAGTATTCATTAAAGCGCTTGAGGGGAAGCAGGCATGAGCCTCTTTCACAGCAGTAATCTCTTAAGGATCACTGGACTCCATATTACAATTTCCAGTGTTACTAATTTGTGAAAGTTAGTTTAAAATATTAAGCTCTGCAGTGACAGGATTGTTTAATGACTCTCTAGACTTCAATGGGTTAATTTTCAATGAGGGTCGGGTTTTATATGTTTATATTTTCTTAGCCTTGGTCAGGAGAAGTGGCTTTGCTTGCCCTTGTGCTGTGCCAAAGTGATAGGGTTTCATTCGTTTGAAAACCTAGCACATCCCCAGAGGTTACCTTGGTGTAGCTTGCTTTCTTTCTGTATTAAATCGCTCATTGTTGCAAAGTGACTAGTGCTGCTGGGCTTTGAAAAGAACTTCTAAGAGGTTAAAAAAAAAAAAAAGCTTCTGTATAGAAGGATTTTTCAGTTCTGCAGACAGAATACAGTTTGCAGCTGTTTGACTTGCGACAGTGATATGGATCTGATTGTATACAGTATACTAGGAGCCATGGATGCAGCTGGAATAGAGGTTATAAATTTTAAAAGCAATGCAGATTTTGGCCATTAATTGGCTGCTAATAAAAGCAAACTCAATGGGTTCTAACTGTGGGAGCCTGTAGCTCTGTATCTGATATCAGGAATTCATACACATTACACAGTTTTAGTGATTCAGACCACGACTAATTGAAATATGAGGCATACCGATCAAATTTAGCATTACCAGCATGCACTCTGGTTTGGGACTGTATGGCGACAAGGTAGCATTTATTACTTATTCTCCATAACACTGCCTGATTGAAATATCTAGCTATGTTGTCAGCAGAGGCCCAGCTGGGCTTTAGTACAGCTAATTAAGTCATTAAAAGAGAGGTCAAGCAATCTAACTCTTGCATACTAAACTACATAAAAGTCTTTATTATATTTTTTAATAAGCCAAGATTTGAATTTTTAAAGAAGTTTGTTTTAATAATAAATGCATTTGCTGGCTGCTTTGTCTGGGGCCTGATTGAAATACCCAACAAAACAAAACCTGATTTTTTTTTTTTTTTTTTTTTTTTAATTTGAAGGGGCTAAAAACTAAGCCTAACTCTGACTGATAACAGAAACATGGCTGTCCCTGTGCAGGCAGACAGAACTTGGTTCTCAACTGCAGAAGGTACCAAGACACAAGTTGTGTAGAAACTATTCATGTTTCCTACTGGAAGATCTGTTTGTTGGCACAATAATGTTGGGTGGCTGTTGCTACCTATTTTATTGATTCAAATGGGAAAGAGATTCAGATGAAGTGATGGACCATCAGTTTCTTCCTGGACCTGAAGAGCAACAGGCTGTGGATTGCCAGAATTTGGAAGGGTAAAGAAGGGAAAAGATAACTCAGGACTTGTGTTTGGCCTCGTGGTGGTTGGTGCCAAAGACACTGTAGCATGGTCTTGTCAGAACCTGCATTGTGGAATGAATTCTCCTTCATAGCTTTTATTTGTGTATTTGTTTCAGTGTAAAACTAAAGCATGGGGGCCTCAAATACAAAGATAATCAAAATAATTCAGGGCTGCAAATGACAACCGTGGTTATTTCCAGGCATTCAGTGCAAGGCCTGTGGGTTACTCAGGCATTTCTTTTGTAATTTTGAGTACTTTAGTTCAGAAATACAAAATTCTGATCTACCATGTCTTTTCTTCTGTATATTGTAATACATAACAGTAAATGGGATGAAACATATGTTAGGTATAGATCCAAGATGAATACCTGAGGTTGAATACTGAGAACTGAGGAATGTTTTGTTTGGTTTGTGGTTGTATGGGGTCGTGGTGTTGTTGTTGGTTTTGTTTAGTTTTGTCATTGTTTGTTGTGGTTTTATTTGTTTGTGGGTTTTGTTATTGTTTTTGGGGTTTGGTTTTTGTGGGTTTTGTCTGTTTTTTTGTGTATGGGTTTTTTGTTTGGTTTCCAAACTGGAAAACTTATCAGCAATGAATGTTAAGGATCTGTTCTGCAATTAACAAATAATGACACTTGGCAAAATGAATGTAATGTCAGTTTATACACCATCTTTTTATAGCCAAAAGAAGCAAGTCATAAAACCCCAAATCCCTGATGTAAATCCAATGTTTCCTTTGAGGTCAATCATTACTGTTATGAAGTGAGAAAGCACAACTCAGCCAGGTGTATATTTCTAGTGGTAGCACATGATAGTATTGACAGGTGATGTGTCTCCATTCTTGTAACAAATGGATATTACTGTTCTGCTGTTTTTGTTTTTGGCTCAAGCTTTGAAATTTGTTACTTGGATTTCCAAGTACACCATACAAATTGTAGCGCCTGGATTAGAAACGTGGTGCTTGTTTTAAATAAAAAGCATGCCAAAATTATGTGGTTAGGAATCTGGACTATAGGTATAAGGAAGCCAAGGAATTGAAGAGAAGTTAATAAATGATCCCAGAGGTCAGTTGTATAATATTTTTCTGTTATTAAACTTATGAAGTATTTTTAGAGAAAGAACCTTTGCAGGGTAAAAAGAGGGTTATGACAGAGTAAATATTCTGTTCAACATAACTTAAAAATCTGACACAGATTAACTTGGTCTCCTCTTCCTTATGCAGCAACAGTTGATTTACTGTTTTATTTTCCTGATTAGTTTAGTCTTATTGCTGTTGTTTTGGCAATGAATGTGGTATATTAGACCTCATTTAACTTACCAGAAGGTGCAATGGTGTGAGCAAAAAAAGGTGTCTTGAGAGCAATTTTTTGAACATCAAAAAGTGAAGTATAATTAGCACTGTACTGAAGTAAGGGGAGTCTACATGGTGTTGTCTTGCAGATCCAGATCTTACATGATAACTGGAGGTTGTTTCCTACCAGAACTATTAAACTATCAACTATCAAATTATTATGCTCATTTCAGCTCAGTGGATCCTCAAATACATTGGATTTAAAAAATATTTTTTGCATTAGTGGTGAGAGAGAAGTTTTCAGAATGAACAATGCCATCTGCTTAAAAAAGCTTTCCTGAATTTGATAGCTTTTGCAAATAGATGCACATTCACTGCAATGGGGTACCTCATAGTCTTTCCAGAATTTTGTTCTTTCCTAATTCTTTCCTTCCTCAGACAAAAGCTCAGGCCCCAAACACAAAAATCCAAATATATATTTATGTATGTATGTAAAAAGCTATACATATTAAATATGAACTCACAGCTACTGGCTTTTAGATCTATGGCCTTTCCCCATCTTAAAATTAGTAGATCATTGACATAAGCAGTCATTGAATTTTTTTCAGTTGGTTTCTTGAAAGGATTTGGACCAGTTAATATTCAGTGCTGGTATAAAATAATATTGCTTAGATGAGTGAAGAGACAGAATTGGTAATCAGCATCCTCAATTAGAGTCTAATCTTCACAGTGATACTGTGGGTCCAACTCCTCAGCAAAAATGATTGGATCAGTAGCACTGGGTAAAAAGAATGACTGTTCTGCCTCAAGAAGAATATCTACCTTGCCTCATGGTCTGTCTCTGATGGCCCTATGTGTGTGCAAAGGAAAAAGAGTGAGAACAGAACTAGTGTCTATAATGACACTTTGCTTTAATGTCATAGCTGGGCTGTGATTATTGTTCTGGTATTACTGATTAAATTGGTGTCAGAAAATCTTATAATCTGTTCTAATGAAATTAACTAGCCCTATTTTTACAATGCAAATTTAGAAGTGTTCTGAGAAGCATTTGCTGCCTTGGCATTTCTTCTCAGAACCCCTGCTCCAAACCTGTTGATATGTGTCCATAAGTAATGTGTATATGGGTGTGCATTGCATGACTCTGTATTGACTGTAATTAATAATTCATACTGTGTGATTGTATTTCACTGTTCTTTTAAGTGCAGAACAAAGCTGTACACAGGATGAATCCCCCATATTGCTGAAATCAATGGCAAAACTCCTGTAAGCTTCAGCAGAGTCAAGATTTCATCTCAAATGTTAATACAGGTGTTTCTATTGTAAAGATCAATTTCAACAGCATATTTTTCTTTTCTCTGAAATTTGTGTAATACCTGGAGAAACTTTTTACTCAATGAGGATGATTGATGTTTTTTTTTCCTTAAAAGGAGTTTTCAAAGTAATTTTTATAGTTACTTCTTACCATCAGGCAATACAATCATTTGACTGTTTTTTAAAGTAGCGCTAGGCTAGTTGGGAATGTGCCGACAACTTTGTACTAGAGGTGTGTATCTGTCCGTGATACAGAGAAGAGCTTAGAGGTGGTTTTGTGGTTCCAGTGGAGGTGGAGCTTCATGCAATACGTATGTGAATGGAACAGATGTTGGCAGCAAGTGATGTGCAAATTTATACCTCTGTATGGCAACTAGTTGAATATAGAGGAGTTATATTTATTCTTTTTTTCCTCTCAAAAAGTACCATGCATATGCTATAACAAAAGTATGGTAAGGTCACAGACTGAATCACTCCAGTACTGCAATAATGACTCTGCTCAGGAACCTTAACTTACACTTTCATGTATGTAATACAATTTTTAATCACTTAAAAATATTTTTATTTTCCAAAATGCTGCACATCTCAAGTTTCCATTTCTCACTGAGACCTGGTAAGTGCTGAGTTATTAAAATCTTAATGTCTGTTGTCCAGGATTGTAGATACAGTTTTAGGTTTAGTCACACATTTTGGATTTTCTTGGTTTAAAAATATATTATTTATGATAATATATCTGTATCTTCTTATTTCCTTTTGTCTTGTTATACCTCAGTTTCCAAGTGTCGTTATCAGTGGAGATACAGGGTAAGATAATAAAAAATAACTTCATCAGTAAACCATGGTAGTTTTCACACCTGGAGCTCATAATCTGTGTTTTTTGGCTACCAAGAAGGCTGCTCACCACTGAAGATCTAACAGCTCCAGGCACAGATCTCACAATCTCTCCCACGAGTGTTGTTTTAACAGTGATGAAAAAATGCAGCATTTTTAAGAAGCTGTGCTGTTCTTCTCGAGACACTAAGTCTGACTGAAAAATTAAGTGGTGGAGATAAACGCCATTGATGTGTTTGCTGAAACATTCTTGTTCTTTTAAATGCCTTGCTGAGAGTGAGTGAATGTACTTCTGGTCTGATTATGCAACAACAAAAAAAATACTGCAGGAATTCTGTGCTTTTATTTTTTCCCTTTTATAAGTTCAGTTCACCCAGCACTGATGGATATTTTTACCTCTTTTTTTCTTCAAGGACATCTCTTCTCAAATACAAGAGACAGACTTGTACAAAAGTAGAGGGCTTGAGATGAAACTTAGAGGAATAAAAAGAAAAGTCTTGGACACAGTCATGTGCTTTCTAGGAATACAAAGGGGAAAACCTGGCTCCACAATTTATCCATAACTGAATTTTTATTTTCCTCAGCAGGATAAAGGTTTCTTCCATTCTCAACAGACATTTTGACTTAGTAGTTTCTATACTGACAAATCACTTCATCATTGGCTTAGACTTGGAGGGCTGTGATAGATAGGGTCAAAAGGAATCTGGGTGAAGGAGGGAGGGGGACAAGAAAGATGGTAACCCTCACATCCCAATCTTTTGTCCATTGCTCAGTTGTCATTAGACAGCCTAATGCGTTTCTTATGCTTTCTCTGTAATTCTGATCATGAGCGACAGCTCAAATCACACAAGACCTTCTTGCAAATAGACCTTTCCTAAGGCATATCCACTTCTCCCAGCACAGACTGAAGAAAACCAAGTGAGTTGGTTTGCTCCAAGCTGTTGCACACCATGTGAAGTGACCACCATTTATGTTGATGATGGATCTCCCATCCAGGTTGTCTGTTCCTGCAGTTTCCATTTAGTGTCAGTTATTTCAGTTTACTGGTTTGGCTCTCCTTGACATGCAGGGAGTCTTCCTGCCCCTGCTGAGTGCCCATTCCCTGCTCTCTCTGAATAGCACCAAGTTCTTGCTAGAGCAGGTGCTTCCTCCTCAAGGAGGAGGAATTCTATGTCATATTCTATTATTGTTTTGTAATAACATTGAACTATCTCCTTCCTGCTTCTGATCTTCCAGAATCTTTTAAGCTTTCCTTACTGTTTAGTACGCATCAATTCCATATGAAATATGATAATTCCTTACTATCGTTTAACAATACCCCTTTTGAAACAGCAAGCTGTATCAAGCTCCTGTATTTTGCCCCCAAAAAATCTTTGAGTGGATTTGGAAAGTTAAGTAAGATCTGGAGCTGTTTGTTTAACTAAAAACAAGCAAACAAAACCCCAAGTAATTAAAAAATATGTATAATTCACTTCAGTGCTGCTAGCAAGTCAACTTTCAGTACAGTGATTATAGAGTACGGAGGGTGATGCTCAGGAGAGCTTGAAACAAAAAATCTCAAACTTTAAAAGCCAGGATTTGGGGTGGCAGCTACCCTGTGGCAGGATGCAGTCCTAGCCTGTGCCATATGCTGCAAGGCCCTTCGTCTGATCTCTGGGAAGTAAGTGTGGTATAGCTAGAGCAAAACTATTCCTCCTCTCTTCTCTGCCCTTAAAATACTTTGATTTCCTGTTTGATAAGGCCAGTGGAAAAGACCATGAGTTTTTGGAGAGAAGTTGTGTTCCTGATGAAAGTGTTTTTCTGCTTCATGTTTCCTTTCGGCCTTAACTTTCCTGGGCAAAGCTGCCAACCAACTTTGTTCCCTTTGCCTTAAATCTGAAATCCATTAGGAATTGTATTTCTGAACACTAAAGATCTACACAGGCAATTTCCTCCCAGGGACGAAGTACCCAGCTAACTGTTGTAAATCTTCACAGTTTCCCTTGCACCACCATTTCTGAAAGAAAAGCACGGGCTCTTTTCCCCCATCCCAAACTATTCCACAATTCTGCGATCTCCTTGCACAACCTCCCATCCCACTCTGTCCCTGTCTGAGGTGTTGTTCACAAGCACAAGACTTGTCCTGTCCATGCTGGTGCAAGACTCGTTCTGGCAGCTATTCTGGGGGGGTTTCCCACACCCCGGGAGCCCAGGACCCACACCCTGACCATCACCCCTTCTCCCTTCAGAGGGTGGGAGAGGATTTGCATGTCTGCCTTAATAATCATAAATTACTATTGTTCAAAGAATCCAGAGAAAGAGTGAGAAACTTTCCTTCCTGGGCTTTGACCTCCTAGAAGGGAAGTCCAGACCAGGATTTTCTAAACGGAGTTTTAAATTATTGAAGAGGAAAATTTGTAAAGGCATTTGTGACTAATGATGCGAAATATAATAGCAGAATTCAGGGAGACTCTGAAGAGATTTTAATCTGGGTGTTACAAGTGCAAATACTCAGAAAGGTCTGTCTTTATGTAGTATTTGATACATGCAAACCCCTGCCATTTTGAAGTTACTTATTTGTGTTTTACAAACAGAGATAACACTGGAAAAAATATTATTGCTGCTTTTTTCTGCTATCAGTATGTAGTTCCAGAGAGTTTCATGAGGATGTTGTGATTAAGTTGATGATAAGACACAGAGCAATTAAAAATCCCATGACTCCACCGGAACAAGAGGTTCACTCCAAAAGCTCTGTCTTTATGCTGTTATAAAGCTATTTTTTTTACAGTGCAGTTTTTGTTCTGTCAGACATTTGGCAATATTCTGTGTCACATTTTGGAACTCAAACACCATGGTGTAGAGTCTAAATTCTTTGTCTGAAAGTCTTTTTGTTCTTAACCGTCAGAGAATATAAAAAAATCAGCTGTGGTATTTTCAGTCATCTCATATTTCAAATGCCTTTTTATTCAGTGCTTTTATGACCGGTTGCTTGACAACATATAGATATAGTTACTTCATGTGAACAATGCCCCTGTGCAATTGGTGTTGGTATGCATTTTTCAGGGCATATGTTGATATACAGTAGTTCCCAGCTGAGGGAGATTTTTTTAAAGGGCTTTGCTGCAGCGCATTTTTACATAGTGAAGTGATGTTTTTGTTGAAATTCTTCCATGACATCCTCTCTAGGTTGCATCTATTTTAAGATACAAGTTTTATTAATCTGAAATATGCCAGGTCCTAGTAGTACAGCATTTCAATGCACAGAGCATCTTTTACAAGATGTTATCGTGGTTTTGCAATAGAAATGAAAGCAAATGAAAAAAGGAAACTATTCAAGAAATTAAAGAGCCTATTTTGCTTAAAAGCCTATATTGGTGAAATATCAGTTTAAAGAAAGAAAAACAAAAAGTGTCAACAGAAATGTTCAAAATCTTTATAGGTTCACTGCATATGAAAAAATAAATTGTATTCTTCCCAGAAGAGATTTCTTTGAAAAGTTACTATATTCTGTGTGAGTTTAAGATCATTTTTTAGGAAAAAATTATATCCTTGCTGTATGTCATATGATAGTTGTGAGGAGGTGGGGAGCCTATAGAAAGTATATGATTACACAGTAAATGCTACTTTTTTTGGACTAATTTCTACAAAATCCCACTTAATTTCTGTAGAACTCCACCAATTTTATGCTTACTGTATTCCTTTTTCACGAGGAATTTGAGATTATTGTTTTAACCTCTTTCCCCCACTGAGTGGACAGTAAGTGAGAGCGACTGCAGTAGCGTTTTCTTTTGTTTCTTTTAAATTGTATTCTAAGCTCCGCCTGTAATTTTTACAGTTTTCATAACAGGGATTAGTCATGAATACTTTAAAATCGAAATAAGTACATTAGTCTACAGAAGAAGTTTGAGCATGCTGCCGTTCCCAGTAGTGAGTGTTTATTGTTTTGGGCCATTACCAAAGAGCAGCAGAATTTTTGTACAAGAAACTAACTCTGGAAAACCCCATATGTAAATATTACAGTAATTGGCTAATCTTCAGGTCCTGGTTCATTAACTTGAAATTTAAGAATTTCTGTCACGAGCAAGCATCTTTGCTTAAAGGATTCAGGTAAATTCTCTTCATCTTAAACAGAGTAGGAAGGATTTAAGCATTTGCGTGTGTGTATATATTTACTCCCCACTGGTTTCAGGTTCATTGGCATTGCGTACCTGGGGATTCCTTCTGTGTTTCCCAGTACCCGAGAACAAGCATTTTGCATCTTGTTTGTTCCACGTAGGGAATAGTTATGGAAGTGAATAAAAAAAGGCACAGTACAAAATTGGTAGGCTCAGTAAAACCATATAGCTTACAAACTAGTTCTAGCCTGATTGCGTGCAGGATAACACATATTATTTTTATTTTAGTGAATAATATGAGGTCAGTTACTAAGACTATTTGTGTGGCGATGAAGATGATCTCAGAAAATGTGTGGTATTAAGGGAGTTGTACAACCATTTTCAATGTTGATCCTAAGCAGATATTTTTTTTCTAATACGTCAAATATGGTCTAGTGGGTCACCAAACAGTAGATTTATACAAAGAAAAAATAGTTGATGGCAAACACAGAGAGCTGATACGTTTTCAAGGAGGACTAGCCCGCTGCACTTGTGAGTGATGATAGATGTGTGTGAAATATAATCCTGATTAAAAATGCATGTGTGAAACCCCTCCGAATAAAGTGCTGTGTCTGACAACATGTTCAGAGCTCCTTTATGTGAGAAGAGCAGGGCAGTGTAACAGCCTTTGTACCATTTGCTTTTTCTTCATCGCTTGCTCAACTCATTGTTCTTCCAAAATTTTCAGCAGATGTAATGCTAAAGTTACCAATGCAGAAAGTGGCATGAGGCATTCTAAGAGATTCACATTGGAAACTGACATTTTGAAAACACACCTAAACCAGACTAATGCTCAAATATGTCCTGCCTCTGTTTTCGTGTATGATAAAGAGTGCCAGGTTTGGGATCAGGGGATGATCGTGATCATTTGGCAGTTTCTGTGATCTAGTCAGGTATTAAAATCCTCACATGTATTTTCTGTTAGCTGTCGACATCTGCACTGAAAATGTTTATCAAAGCTTAAGCGTTGGAAACTGATAATAAATATTCACTTTTAGAGCTGGACAAAGCTTTAGTCAGAAGTGACTGAGCTGCACGTGTGACAATCCGGACCCTGTTATAGCTAGGAAGTATGACACAAGTGGCAACCACACATGAAATGCGGTGGACTGCCCTGTGTATGGGGCTGATCCTGCAACCCTTTGCACGTGATCTTCTATGACATCTTTACAGGCTGCTACTTGAATGTTGTTTGCAGGAGCTCTTGCAGGCAGCAATTATCTGAATTACGAGAGTGCTGAAAAGCAGTTTAGTTGCAGTTCCCTGACTGCTTCCGACTTTACTGACTGCATGACCTTGTGTATCCCTAGTTTTCCCCTAAAAAGGCTCATAACTGAAAGTGAGGACTCCCAATTGCTTTGGTAAACTGCTCTGGCTAAGCAAAGCCTGCAGTGGAGCCATGCTGGGTGGGCGTAATGCTTGTACACTGCATTTTGATGGAGCTGTTCTATACAGGCACCTTTTCTTGTAAGGGCAAAAGCTGGAGTTGGCAAAGGAAAGCCTGGGAAGAGCTATGAATTTGAGAGACATTTCTCCCTCTCCTCCTACTTGCCTGCCATTATTAAAGGCCAGGGACTAGTAACCTGTGTGCTGCCCTGCGCCCCTTTGTCTGTGCAGCCTGTGATGTTTGAGAATTGCTGCTTTGCCTCTTCCACCTTGGAGGCAGCTTCCCATCAACTGCGTGTGCAAGAGGGTCTATTGCTGTGCTCACCTGCAGCAGCCATTAAGGTGGAAAGACGTCACCTGTGGGAACATGGAAGAAGGAAAAGGGGTGTCAGCCCTTCTTGCAGCGTGTGAGCTATAAAAGTGGCATTTGGGACCATTTTTAAAGGTATCCAGATGTCTACAGGTGCTGATAGGCACCCAAAGGGATTTTCCAAAGCCCACGCTTTTAAAGGTATTTAGGCATTAATCCAACATTGGAACGTCGAATTCTCAATTTCGAAAGTGCCTAAGGGCCAGATTCTTAAAGATCTTTAGGTACTGGGCTCCCCCTGAAATCAAACAAAAGTTACATCAAATGATCTTATTTCCCAGGACAGTATTCTTGAAGAAGTGTCTCCTGGAATATTAATGCGTGAGAGACCCAATTGATCTGAATTGGGAGGATATCCACAAGTTACAGTACATCTCAGCTTTACTCAGAAACCTCGTCTTAAAAGATTCATTCTTGGATAAGGATCTGCTAGCTCTTTAATATAATTACTCCATACCAGTAATCTGGCATGATGACAACCATCTATTAACTCTGTAACTCAACTCAAAATAACTCCACATTCATTACATGCTTTTAATATATAATTTTGGTGAATTATAGAGGTTATGAGTGAGCAATGGCTAAGAGCCAGGATGAATACAGTGTATATTTCAGGCAAGTATACAGAACCTTCCCTGGCCAGCCCATTGTTTCCTCTGTCATGACAATGTTTTCCCCACAACCTGAGGTTACAAACTCTATGCTAGTTTTATATTTATAAATATGTGTATGGACAAGGCCTGGGAGCCCTTCTAAACCTTTGCACTTTAGAACACAGACCTTAGAGGAAAAAAATACACAGGCTAAACACAATTTCAGACTTTTATTTTTTAGTGTTTTCTGTCCTTTGAAATTAAATTGTAAGCAAGTGTTTCTATTTTAGGCAAATGCTTATAGAAGTAAATCTTCCTGTGCACATTAACCCATGTGTTTATATTTGCCTATAATATTTAGCTCTTTACACGGGGCACTGAGAATGGGGTAATCTCTCACTGCACAAAAAGACTTCAGTAAAGCTTTTGAAGTGCAGGAAAAGGCATGTGTGTAGTGAACCCAAACAGCACTTCTCTGCAGTGCCTCCTGCTCTGTCTGCCTGCAGAAGGAAAAACAGAGTCGGGGACTTGGAAACTGAGGCACAGGAGCAAATTAAACCCCTTACCCAGGCATTGGTGGCATAGCTAGGAGTAGAGTTGGGCACATATTGGGAGCAGGAGACCACACTCCCTGCCTGCTCTGCTGCTGACATGGAGCCTGTGCTGCTGCCCGTGTGGGCAGGTATGGGTGTCCTGCAAGTGATGTGGCAGAGAGAAGTCGGGTCAGCGGCATTTGGTGAATTCCCAAACAAAAGCCTGATCCAGCAGCTGTTATTCGCAGGAGGGATTACTCGCAGGATCAGTCCCTGAAAGGGGGCTGAGGAAATTCAGTGCAAACATTATTGCTTTCTTGATCTGCACGAAGAACAAGTAGCTGTAAATATTAGAGAGGAAAGGTATATCTTGCTTTCTTTTTCCTGTTGTCTCCTGTCGCTGCTGGAGGGAGCTAGTTTGCCATAACTTATACAATTACCAATAGTCTTTTTTAATATGACATTTTAAGAGCTGTGTTGGGCAGAGGATAATTAATAGCACTTACTTGCTTTGAAGTTGAGCTTTAAATTATATATAGCATAATTACGCCTAAAGCCTCTAACTTACTACTTACCCTACTAGGTACTTAATCTGTGTTTTTCTGTAACACGGCTACTTCTGTACAACAGCACTAATCCTGTACCTGGGCTACTTAAGCTCAGAAACACTGATTACATATTGTGATTTTCCTGCAATAACCTTAATTAATTCCTTATGCCTTTACCTTGTTTCAATTATTTTGAGTTTCAGCTCAATATTAAGAGAAATAAAATGGTGGATGAAATTTCATAACAAAATTTGTTGCAGGTAAAAACCAATGAATAAAAATTACTGTCTTCAAGACCCAAACCCACCAACCTTCTAAAACCTTTAAGACCTGAATATTTTTTCTAATCCCCAGGTGCCTTTTAACAACTGAAACTATTTTTTATTTTTTATAAAATTGTCAATGGCTTTTCTTCAGATTTATTGGGGCTTCTGTTTAGCTTCAATTGTTGTCTTCTGTGTTCCAGTGATACATGCAGTAATACTTCTGTATGTGGCTGTATTAATTTTTTTTCTGTTATCCAGACAACAGAGAAAATAAAGATGTAAAAATGAAGACTCTACTTGGATAACCTACATGGAAAATTGTACAATTAAGGGTTCATTTATTCATCTCACACACGCTCACCCAATCTGCTTTCCAATAAATATGCAGACATTAGTGACAATGAAATCTTGCTTATCCTTGGTATTCTCCAAATTTTACTTTGCAATTAATTGTCTTACCAGGTTACATCTATATTAGTATATGTTTCCCCTCAAATTCTAAAGAGAGTAAAGTCTCTAATTTATTTCCCATCCTGCAGTTGATATAAGCAGGGTTTTAATGCTGGTGATCTCTTTCTTAGTTACAAATACACACTCTGAGTGCTCTGAGATTTATGTAAGAACCTGGAATTCAGACATGGGGTTTTGCACTGCTTCTTCAGTTAAGATTAATTAGCAATTATTATTAATAAAATTCGCAGTGTGAATAAAGTGTTGTCTTTCTAGTCTCACTTGCAGTCCCTTTTATTTGGACTTCAATATTGACAAGGCTGTGAATGGGGAGGGATTCTCTTGTTACCACAGTCACAAAAATTTGTATTATGGAAAGACAGATGGTTGCTTGTAAATATTAAGAAAGGGGTAAATTGCAGTCTTGATTTAATTTAGGTTTAGGTGATTTTAGCAGCAGGGAAGGAAAGCAGTGACTGCAGGAAACACAAATGTACTTTTAAATATTTTAAATTTCTAATGAGCTTCAGCTTCTCAACTGAATTTAAAATGAGTAAGCCTTTCACTATGCTTTCGATAATGCAACTTGAAAACAGTATTTACTAGAAAGATGCTGTGCTGATACACTATTCTAATGCATAACTAAAAGAAAAACCCCTAATAATAGAAAAATATCAGGAGATGCTGGAAGAGCTGCCATAAAGTTTTGTTTTATTTCTGACTGGAAGGTAGAGAGGAGGGCAAATAAATATACTGTTTTGATTGATATGAACAACACAATGTTAAAGGTTATATCAGCCATATGATTTAACGCGAGAACGCAAATTTGCTGAAAGTGAGTTCATGTGTAAGAGGAAAATACACAAGTTTGCTTTGTCTCACTCTCTGTCTCTTTCCATTTAATTTGTTTCATTTGCCTTTTTTGAAAACATGTGGACCCAGGAAGTTTGTCCAGAGGAGCCATGGAATCCACCCGTGTATTTTGAGGGGGAAAAACAATTTCACACTGGCCAGTTGCAAGTGTCAGACCTTCTTTTGTGTAACGATCTGAGCTGGTTTGGTGGCCAGCAGCTCCTGGGAAAAGGTTGTTGGTGCCCGAGGTCTGGCCGGCTGTCGCAGGCACGGGACTGGGAAGGGACAGAAGCCATTTGGGGACATGCTGTTCCTGGGAGCTTTTGCTTATGCGGGAGAGAGGGTTGGCCAGTTCTGGGCACATTGTAAATAAGGATTAGACAAATTACCCTTTGGTTCTCACTGACCTTTCCAATACGCAGTATACATAGGGAGGTTGTATGCACTAAATGGCTGGTAATACTCACTGTTTATATAATAAATAAATTTTCCAAGTAAATGTGTTTCTTCTTAACCCTAACCAATGGCTACAGGGAAAGGTAACATGCCTACTGGCCTATAGTCCTTAGTTAAATCATCAGTTTGTTAACTGCTGTTTGCAATCTAAACCCTCCCTCTGGAATGGACTTCTTTAAAGCAAAATGAAATAAAATAAAGGTAAGTAAAAGTAAATAGATTTTCCTATTGAAAGTTATTACTTCAGGAATGAAGAAGATGGATATTGATCCACACCATCCTTTGCCATTACAGTCAGGTTCACATAGATAGCTCAGACACTTTATTCTAAGCAAACAGCCATTTTCTCTTCTGACTTGGATTCCAGTGAGAATTGAAAAAAGTAAAAGGTTTGTAAAAACATTTTTCTGTCCTTCTTACAGGGACAATTTATGTTGAAGTAACAGTTTCTGAGATACTTGCACCTGTTATTGATTTATTTTTTCTTTGTCATGAACAATCTCCTGTTTTATAATACAGTTACCCTTGTATGCTGCCTTAAGGTAGTTATTCAGAGATAGTTTTACTATGACAAAGTTCCAGAGGACTTCAAAAGATATAAAGCATTCTGAATTAAGGAACAGACATTTGTCCATACGTTGTTTTTTGCATCTTATATGACCTGTATCACTGACAGCGATGTTCGTTTCAACAGTAATAAACAGTATGGCAGGACATGCAATTGTCATAACCCTGCAAATGGCACTGGGAAGCCATAAGGTCCCTTGCCAGAGAAAGCTTGCAAAATTACTTTGGGAGTCTGTGGAGGGGAAAACATTTTAAAAAAATAAAACAAAACACCAACAACAAAAAAGGTGAATAAACATATTTTCTAGGTGCTGCTGAGATGCATGTGTTCTTTTCAGAAAAAAAATACATTGGGTCTGTGTCATGAACGAATTGGAAGCAAACGTAGTGTGGATATACAACCGTCTTTCACTTATTCATGTACACGTAGGCATGCACACACATGTACAATTGCTTGCTTGTTTTAATATAATATTTCCATTATTCCTCTACTGCTCACTGTTTTAAAGTTAGAGATTAATGTGTGGCCTCTGCCTCTCTGACATTAACTGATTACTACAGAGGAATTCTCCTCTTTTAACTTTCTATCACATCTTCTGACATTTTAGCGAATAATACTTGACAGTTACGAACATCTGCAAAAGTTATTGTTATCATAACTTGAGCTCAACAGAGCTACTGTCACTGATGCTTAGGAGAGATCGCATTGCAGAAAAGACAGGGAGTGCGTTTACATTCTCTCTTTTTTTATTCTTGTTGGATTTACAGTAGGAACATTTTATTAGTGTACTTTTTCATCAGCGAAGACATGTCTCTCTTATATTTAAAAAGGATATGTGTAACACTTACATTGCTAGACCATAATTTTGCAGTCAAGCAAGGCTGTTTGATGAAGCGGTTTTCTTTCGTGTAAGATTTTCACACACATCATGGAATGACGAGTCTTATCTTTTTCCCTTCTTTTTCCCCTCTCTTTTTTCCTCACCTTTTTCTTTCTTTTTTAATTTTTTTTTTTTCAGTGTATTGGGCAAAGAGCTACTAGTGGGTTTAAAGCCACAAAACAGTTTTAAATAGTACAGACTTCTGAGTTATTTGTGTTAACATAATTTCACTTTATTCTTCTGATTGCTTATTCAGTATGCACCCAAGGAAATTGTTATATTAGAGTCTCCTTGAATACAGCGATGCAGACAGTAAATGCAGTTAGTCATTTATGTGCGTATTACAGTATAAATCACGCAGATTAAGGGCAGTCTTTTTTGGGAGCACCGCAATTTTGCAACCAAAAGCACTTAAATAATTACCTTTTTAAGCAACTTTTATTGACTATGTAGGAGGATAAAAGGTAATCTTACTTGTTTTAAATGGCATAAAGCAACCAAATGCCATTAACAGAGTGTTACATTTCTTATTTCGCTCCGATTGCTGCAGCTTACCAGCAAGAGATAAAAAATGTATAAATTCAGGAACGCTGGCTAGCAATATCCCGAGCCATTGTCAGTGGACTACTACTTTCCCCTGCCAAAATATGTGGAAGCATGCATGGATTGTGCTAGATTAGTGCGAAGGGCTTGTTTCCGTGGCATTAGCCAGGTATCTTAGCAACAGGATCATACCAGCTTCTCGCAGTGCTCTGTGGTGGTGCATGTAATATCCTGGACATAATCTGTCTTTTAATTTTCTTTGGATTGTAGTGATATTACAGATACATGTGTTCAGTTATAGATCTTTATTTAATAAGAAGAATGCTTTAGCTGAAGATTTGTACTATGTCAGAAGTGGGCAACTCACAAGGTTTAGCCCAGGTACAGCCTTGTCTCGCATTTCAGATTGACAGGAAAACTTACTCCCTTCATTAAGATGTGTCTCGTAGTTCATATCTTTATGCTGTGGAGACGGGGATGCTGCCAGAATTCATAATAATGAGAACGTTATTTAATGTCAGATAGAATGCAAATTGCTTGTACAATTGAAATGTCATCTAAAACATGCCACCGTATGCAACACCACTTTATTATAAGTCACTGAGAGCAATATCTTAAATTTGGAATTGCACTAATCCTTCATCTGCTTTTGTTTACCTTTCATCTATAATAGAGATGTCGAATTTCCTCCAAACTGCATTTGCATGTTTTAACTGCTTGCGCACGCAGCTCAAGATGTGTGGGAGAAGCATGAAGAAGAACTTCCTTTTGATTTTCTTCATCTTTTGCTTGTTTGTTCAAAGCAAATTAATAGGAAAAGATAGCTTTTGAATACAAGACAAAATGCCATGTCAACCCTTTTTAGACAATAAGTTGAAGCTCGTAGAAGAACATTTTGTGACTTAAGTATGAATTGTAATGCAAATTTGATTGTATTGATTAGATTGTAATTGATTTTCTTGGTAATTTATTTTCATACAGTAGTTTGTTTCATATAATTGAAACAATAACTTCACAGGATTAACTTGGTTCACAGTAAAATGACATTGGATGTATTCAAGATTTTTGGCATACTTTGCTCTGAAAAAGATACCCAGAACAATTACTTTCCAAATGCAACATATGCCGCTGTGGAAAATACGGTTAGTGCGCCAGACAGGGCTGCATAACTGTATTTATAAATATCGATCCAAGCAGCTACCCTTTTCTCGGACAGGTCGTTTTTGAAGTATTTGATGCAAAACCATAGTGGCATCTTCCCTCACTCACTCTGCCCTGGCAGTACTTCCTCCTGCGCTTCCATGTGAGGAGCCCTTGAACAGCAGGAGAAGTGAGAGGGGAAATGAAGCCCTGGGAATCTAAATTTAAAGAAAAAAAATGCCTGGCTTGGGGCAGAGGTGTTGAGCAGCCCCAGAGCTGGCAGAGTCTGGCCAATGCCTCTGGTTCTGGTTGCACCACGGTCAAGGAAGAAAGGGAAGATGCCAGAAAAAGGCAGTTGGATTTAGGAGCTGCAGATTTTCCAGATGTGCTAAAAGTTTCAGCTTTTGACTCTTTTTAGTCTAAGACTAAGGAAAAGTTGGAAAAGTTGTTTCAAAAACGTTCACCTTGAAAAACAATAGAAGCTCTTTAAAGCTGAAAATCTGCTCTTTCAGGAAGTACTTCTTGCCAGGATTGTGCAATATTATTCAAAGGGAGACTTATTTTCCTGGACAAAAGAGATAACATGAATAAGGCAGGGAATAATTCTCTGGCTGGAGGTTCATGTTCAAAGTCCAAACTTATTGTGGCAAAATTTATCCTGTTGTATCGATATGCTCTACTTCAGAGACAGCTTTCATTTTGAAGATGTGCCCCACAGTTCACAAGGAATTTCATTTTACCAAACTAATTCATTTTAGAAATTGTCTGTTTTTTTCATTCAATGAGAGGTACAATGCCATGGTCATCTCCAGGGCATCAGCCCTGGCTCTTGCCTCTTTTCTGTTCCTTTTCTCTTCCTCAAGTCAGAGATTCGTTGAAAAATCTTCTAATAGATAACAGTCAGCCTTTAGGCATAGACAGGGAAGAGCTTGTTTGCATTTTCAGTGTAATTAATTTGTCTGGCACATTTCCCACCATGGGACTTCTGAACCTCTCTTTCTGATTAAAGAAAAAATGTGGCCACTTGTTTGAGTGGGAAACATGGTGCCTTGGATAGAAAGACTACGTTGATATTTCAACTGTGCTGTAGCATTTGTTACAGAAAGCAATTAAATTGTCTGCAGTTTTGCTTTAAGTGGGATAGAGAATATTCAGGTATTGTTGAGTACTCAGAAAGGTTTGCATGATGTCTTACATGAATGTGGGACCACTTCTCCTGCTTGGAAGTGCTCAGTCACATATCCTACTGTGGAGAGATTTACAAATTACAGTTACGTGCCTTCCTCTTTGCACTTCAAAGTTTTTGGAAGATAAATCCAGTACTTTAAATGTTGGTAGAACAAATCTTTGTCATCATCTAAAAGGAGCAATGACATGAAGCCTTGGAAACATGACCCAGTGGCCCAAAGTAGCATTCATAGAGAGTCTCCGAAAGGACATATGTGATGCAAGACTGGATGCCATAATCTGAGATACTAATTTTGCTTTAATGAAGATACAGGAGGCTACACTCTGGAGGTTGTTCGAGGGCTTTTTTAACCTATGTATAAGACTGTTAATTTTCAGACACAGCTGATGCTCCTCTCAAGAAAGCAGTGTTACCTTTTCTATTAACAGGTTCATGGATTTCTGACCGTGCTGAACACAGCTGTGCTTGTGAGCCAAAGAAGCAAGCTAAGTGAAAAAAAATGTATTCGTTCACCGAGCTTCAAGTTTGCATGTTTGGTTTAGGTGTCTTAAGGCTTCACCTGTTGCTATTTTTTCTCTTTGCTGTGGCAAATGATTCCTAAGCTATTCCAAACGTATGAAAGACTCTTGTCTTTGCTTCCTTATCTTTTGTAGAGGCATCACCACTGCAGTGGCTTTTTAAGTGAGTTTGGTTACAAACCCAAATTCTTTATTTAAATCCTAATTGTATTTGTGGCCTAGAGCTGTCAGCCAGTCTTACTCTCCTATACTAGACACTGAGCAAACATACAAGCTAATGATGGCCTCTGCTCTGAAGAGCTTAAAATCTTTAAAAGACAAGACCTCCCAGATAGATAAGACAAATAAACGGGCCAGGTAACAAAACTCAGATGCACGTCTGCCTTCTCTGCTTTTCAGCTTCCATTTTGTGGATGTTTTGTGGGGTTTTTTTCACTGTAAATAGGAAGGATGCTCAGGGCTGCCTGCCCTTGAATAAATTCATACCCAGATATCTGAGAAAGAATTAGTATCTTTGTTGGTTTCCTTAGCCACTTTTCATAGGGAACTGACCGAACAATGAAATTATATGGAATTTTTTAGTACTTATTTTTAGAAGGACTCCGTTAATTTACTGACTTTGATAACTTATTATTCATTTGTTTGATTGGAAACTTTAAAAATATTTTGTCTTTTTTCACTGTTCTCTGTCATTATCATAAGCCTGAAATTATTTCCTTGTGTTTTTAAGGCAACTTAATTTCTTTATCAAATATGATTTCTTCCTTCAAAGTGAGATTCACAGATGTTGTTCCATATTATTCTAGGCAGAGTTACTCTCCTGTTTGATAGCTCTCAGAGAGAGTTATCAGAGAAATGTTTGACAAATGAAAACTATCATATGCGCCTGCAGCAGAGATGCTAATGTCCTTTTCAGCTGGTATCTAGAGGGAACTCAGCACCCTGGTCTGAGACACTGCAAGGGTGAAACATGATAAGTTTAACAAAGCTGAGACACACTATAAAATAATTTGGATTGTGAAGTGAAAAATACTGTAGCTTTGAAAATGGACAAGCAAATTAACTTCTGAAAAATGTGATTTTGGGGCTTCTGTTGCCTGTTTCTTCAGGACTCTTTTTCAGAATTTGATTTACCACATCCTAAAGGCCTTTGACTTTTTTATAATGCCAGAAAACAGGTAAGTAACCTTCTGAATGCAGTGACATGGGGGGAGAAGGGAAGCACTTAATTGAATTCAGAGTTAATTTCAGAATGATATGCCTACTCTCATTAATCAGGCTGCACAGAGGACAGGAGTAACTTTTAATTTGCCGTTCTGAAAGGTTTTAATTTTTTTCTATCTGTAATCATCACCCTCAGGCTTACAAAACATGATTTTTGATATTATGATATCACAGAAATGGTGGATCTCTTGATTTGCAATCGGGAAACTGATTTCTGCAGTTACGCTTTATAAGTTGATCAGTCTATCTGAAAGTATCCATTGTATTCCTATTAAATAAAAATTACATACTTTTAATCTGAATACAAAGAATTGCATATGTAAATTATTTCATTTATTTGGTAGAATCCCTTCATGACACATATGGCTGATCTTAATTTTTATTGGTGATTTGCAGTTTATCATCAATGAAATGCCTTTTTTTTCTTTATTTTTTTTAACCGGAATTACCCAGTGTTCTGTTGATGCTGGCATGCATTATTCTGCCTTCTTCCCAGGGAAGAAGCAGATTCACTGCTGGGTTTTAGTTCTTGCATCTTAACAGCACTTTAGGTGAGGTGTAAGAGGGTAGGAAGAACTTAAATGGTAATAAATTGGCTTCTAGGTGGAAGTTGAGTCAGATGTTTAGACTTGAGCTGCTTAGCTTCCTCAGGAGTGCGGAGGATTCAGTTAAGGAGAACAGAGGGACTAGGAAGCTCGTGATCTCTCATTCTCCATCAAACTATTGCCCAAACCCCAGTTAGAAGGGAGAGAACAAAAGTACACTGGAATTCTATCTTTACGCTCATTCGAAAATTTTGCTGTATGAAGACTGTGGGAGTAAGCAGACATATTTTAATGAGATTTATCATTATGGTCACCGGATTTAAAGCTTTTGTTAGTAGTAGGTAATCTTCCTAGCTAATTTCCATCACCTGTTACTGCATACACTGGGCTGGTATTAAAGGTGGGTTTCTTTCACAAATCGTTAAAGAATTTCTGAGTGGCAGTTCGACTTTGGAGATCTTTTAGTACTGGCTTGTTGAAATGATTAAAACACAGGTATTACCAAATACATAAATACGACTCACTCTTGGTCACAAAATGTATGCAAAGATTCAACCTACAGAAATGGCTCTGCTTTTTCATGGGCAATGAACTGAAGTGATCCTCGTGAGCTACAGGTCTATGGAATAGAGGAGATGACTGATTTTGCCATATGTCTGATCTTAAACTGGTTTCCTCAAACTAGGCTTAGCATGCCCGTGCGTGGAGCTTACCCCATTTGTCTGAACTATGTGCAAATAAAAAGCACTATATTTCTTTGCTCAACACTCTGTTAACTCAGATAGTTAAATAGTGAGTCTTTTGAAAATTCTTATTTTGAAAAAGATGCTTTTACACGTTGAGGCTGGTAATAAAAGAACTGAGGTAATTTGTATGACACACTGGTGTCAGTGAATATCGTTAGAAAGTAATACTACTGCCAGTGTCTGTTGGACTTTGTAAATCAATGTTCATTTTTCCCAAATACTGTTCAACAAATACCAACCCCAGAAGAGATGACCCTTTTAATTCTTTAGTATAGGCTACAGTTCGGTTTGATTTATGGAAGACCAGTAGTCTATTTATAAAAGATGTATCTGCAAGATGCACTTTATGAGAAACTTGGCTTTTGGGACACATTAATTCTAAGTGCAGATGCAACTTTCATGTTTTATAATATAACCCTGACAGCTGTAATTTCAGATTAAAGATTTTTCATTCACATTCCCATCCTGATTGTTCTGCATGGTCCTTATATTACCTTATTGTCAATAGCAAGTGTTCATCCTATTGGGAGTCATTTAATAACCAGCTGCCATTTAAAGTGTAGACAGAACATTTGTCTCAGCCAGCTCATCTCAAGTGTAGTTTCTGTGCATGGGGAGCTGGGACTTCTTCAAGAAAAACAACAGCTGGACCTCACTATTGTTCCCTGCCTTTTCTTTTCTAGCGGCAAGCTAAAACAAACACGAATACTCTGTGAATTTTCTGAATGCATTTGTGGCACTGGGTCATTTATTTATTTATTTATTTATTTATCAGGATTGAGGTATCTGCTTAGTAACAGACACTTTTGTCCTTTCTTATGCCATACAGATCTGCCACACTCATTTTGTGTTACTCAAAGCCGTTTGCTGAAAGTTAAGCAAGATTATAGGTTTTGTGCCACTCCACAGCACCTCTGTTTTTCTACATGTCATTATCTCCACTGTATCAAGCTACTCTGCTTGCAAAGTATCTTAAAGCCAATTTTAAAACAATAGTTTAAGGGCTTTGGGTTTATTTCAGATGTGATTTTCCAACCAACGTCATTGGAAAATCAGTATAACTGGTCTATATGAAAATGAATTCATGACTGGTAATGATTTTTTTAGAACCTACCTTTTAAATTTCCTTAACTTGACAGCTGGGGATTATCCTTTGTGGCAGTGATCTGTAACAAAAAAGGGGGGGAGGGAAGGTTTCAGAAAAAAATTGACTCTTTCATGGCTAATTAAACTGGAATACAAATCAATCAGCAGAAATAGCTGATGAATTTATTATGTCTGTGCAAGCTTACTGTATCCTAATGTGTTTGATGTTCACTAAAATTACTATTCCCATCATCTTATAGGGTAATCGTTTACCTTAAGCTTTACCTTTATCTATAATATTGATCTGAGACTCTCAGGCAAGTAATGGAAGTTTGGTTTTATATAAGTGTGCAGGGTATAAACACGAGCCATGACAACTTGGAAAACCTGACCTGGTGATTAAACCCTTTATTTTTCTTTTCAGATCAAGTTCTCCAAGTATCCTAGGCTTGTAAACCTACAGGTTAGCTTAATTAAGCTAATGGAAGGGTGGATGAAGAGGTGTAACCATGGAGAAGCTCTTTCAATCTGGTTTCTATAAACATTTTACCGTGTAACATTTGTCCCTTTATCATTGTATCTCTGTGTCTTAAAACTGCTTCTTCTGGTATACTCAAACACACAGGCTTTTGAATGCATTATAAATGTTACTCAGAAAAGTGTTCAGCAGCCAGGGGTTATAGAGATAAATATATACCACAATGTTGAAACATCTTGAAAATTAGTTATGAAATTTGAACGCTTTTCTCAGTCATTTTCTGACATCTGAATGCCGTGGTCATGTGGTTGCTGACACATAATTTGTTGTTTGATTAACTATAATAACAGACCTTGCCCCACCGCACCGTTTAGAAATAAAGCATTATTTCGAGGTGATGAGAGGGGCTTGTCTGAAATGTTACAAACATGCCTGGCAGTTGATTCAGCACTTTTGGGGATTTCAGAAGAAACTGATGCATGTCCTGCATGCAAACTTCATTGAGGCATGCTAGGAAGAATTTTGTCAACTTATTAGTAAAATAAATATGACATGTGATGGGCATCTTGCACAACTTATTTGCTGCTTCTGTATTCTGAAAAATTATTAACAAAATGTCCAGCTTCATTTCCTTTGCCCTGTTTCCCCTTACCTTTTCCCATGTACTTAGCCACTCCAGAGATGCTTTAGCAGTCATCCTTCAACTGCTGTTTTACAGCACACCTCAGCCTCATAAGATAAGAAACTCCATTCTACCCATGAGCTCAAGCTCAAGTTGATTTCTACCAGGCTCCTCAGACTTTCGATTTATTCCTTGCTTCCAAGGAAAAGAGCAACATTCAGAACAAAGTCCGAGTCACGTGTTGCTTGAGCAAAGAATGAGATCAGCTACTTGCAGTGCACGTCTTCCGACTACAGATATGTATGAATAATAAATTATATTGTCTTTGTTAACAAAGGGTCAGAAGCGAATCCAGTCTCCAAACAGAGCAGAGTTGCTGGGCTGTATGCAAAGTGTATGCGGAGGAGGAAGCAATCTTTCCCCCTTGGTGTCTTGGAGAGACTTGTCAGTCACCCTGGTGTGCCGGTAACCTCGTAACAACACAGAGGCTGGATTTCAGACTTTCTTGAATCTTCTCCCTAAACCTTGCCCAACGTCTCACTCTTTCCTGTAAGCTCCAGTATTTGCCCAAATCCCTTCTACTGTCTGCCAGTTCTGGAAGCAAAACTTGGTGATTCCAGTGCACTTAGTACACGTTACAGCAAAGTGTTGAAGGGCTGGAGAATAATACCAAGCATCTGGATAAAGCTGGGTAATGGTTAGTTAACGAAGGTTAGCACCCTCCTTTGGTAATCCCCTGTAAAATGCTCCATAATTGTGCATCAAAAGTTACTTGCTTTTGAAAACGTAGGCATTTTGACTGAAGGCTCTTTAACAAAATAAATCCCAAGTAGCTGTTAATTTTTAACGATCGCGTTTTCATCAGTCTTGTTTTCTTTTTTAAAGAGAAGAAAACAGTACTCAGGGCTCCCCTGCAATCAAACCCCAACTTCCAAAGGGACCCGAAGCAGCCGGGGACACAGCCTGGGCAGAGCTCCGCTGGCGCTGCTCCCGTGTTTACTGCAAACAAACTCTCCTGCCCTCGGGCGGCTAATGGGGCTGTCGATTGGTGTTTGCTCATCGCAGCAGGGGCTGGGGTGTGACACCGGGGGCTCCCGTGGCTGCTGAGTGTGGGCTGCCGGTGGGAGGTACAGCCCGCAGGACGGGGAGGGGGCGCGGGGCCTCGTTAGCTCTTTGTGGCCGGGTGGAATGAGAGCCCGTGTTTGTTTAGCATTCTTAGCAAGTCCTCCAGGACCCTCGCAAAGTCTACGAAAGTAGAATTCCCCCTATTCCCATGGATCTTTGTAGAAGTATCTTGCTGTTGAAAGACCAGACAAGATAGTTGTGTGCTTACTTAAAATAACCTTCATGCATCTGATCAAACATCTACTCTCATCTGAAACAGCTTAGGATCTCCGTAGAGGCTTATTAAGCAGGTAGCAATTTAGAGTATGTCCTTGTCAAACAGTTGTGTGTAAGAGTTTGTTTATGTTCTCTCAAGCAATAATGCAAAGACAGGAAGATTTGCCTGACATTAGGGACTTGAATCAGGTTTCGGTTCCTAAGAACTCAATTTTTTTCAAAGGTACTATTAAATTCCTAATTAAATTACTATCATGCACATATATAGTGATCAGAAAATTAGAGCCTGGTTACAGGTGTATATGTCTAAATACAAGCAGCAAAGCAGAAGATTTTGGCTAATAAATGACAGAAGTAAGGTGATGAATCGTACTTTTCATCTCGATTTGCTTTATAACTCTTACTGACTTTTTTGTTTTCTCATTTGTTAGGCTATTGTGTTCATGATGGAAAGACACAGTAAGGGATTGATTTTGTGTTTTTTAATAGCTGTTTTAGAAAGTGGTATCTGGATCAAGAGGGAACTCAATAGAAACCATCTAAAGCAAGGTAGCTGGGGCGTATTAGATTCACTGATAAATATTTTTTAGAAAAAGTTATCAATGATGGGGTCTTCCTTATTATTTACTTTCTGTGATCACATTGAAGGCTTCAGTAGCACGTGAATATTTGTGGTTATCCGACCCTCAAATAATTTTCCGTTTGTCATTTTAATTGTAAAAATCTGGTTTTGTTCTTCCCTACGTAGTTTGTTACTAATTTTTGTGCTATGTGACTGAGAATTCTGGCCTTACCGGTGTGTAAGCTGGAAGAGATGTGAATTCTTTTCCCCAATTCTAACCACTGTTGAGAAGCTTCACCAGTGCAAACCTTTGCTGCTTGAAGTTGGGCTGAGCTCCAGGCTCATGCACAGACATCTCGTTTATCCTTAAATGAGCGCATTGCAAAGTGGAAGCCCCTGAATGTCAACAGCCAGAATCAGATCAAACTGATAATGTCAAGAAGAAGAAAGAAGAAGCTTTAATAAACATTTTTTCAATGCTGTGATGTTATGTTACAACGTTATGTTACTATAGATTCTTCTGCCTCACTCATTTGTATTCGTAAAGTTATGTAGTCTAAGTGGCTTTCAGAATGTAAGAGTCTATCTTAAACTATGAACTGATATTTAGGAAGCAACATTAAGTTGAGGTTCTGCAGGACACAGTCTGGGCCTTGTTTTATGACAAGAGATTTGAAAGAGCACAAATCCACTTCTCATTTATGATTGCATCTGAGCATGTAAACCTGTTCAAAGACACTGAAGATCCATTAGGAATCACTGAAGGATTTTAAGTTGCTGTGAAGATCATCATAAGGCATCTGTAAAAGTAAGATATAGGCTCCTTTGTTACTTGGGTACTTTAAAAATAAGAAAACAAACAAACAAACAAACCGCTTGATGACATTTATGTTAAGATAACATATAAAATCTTCTTGTAACAATAACAATGAAACACACCCCAACTGAGTGTTATGTATGTCTTTTCTTGGCAACACTCTATCTGTAACATCTGTTCAGGATGAAGTTGCACATTATTCTTTGAGCTTGGCTAACCCCGAATTTGGTGCAGCATCTCCCAAACACAGAGCTTGTATTCCACCTCCCCCCATCTCCCTCTGATGGCTGTGCAGCTCTTCCCCTCTCAAGGGAGCTTGAGCTGATTTAACTCACTAAACTGGCACAACAGTAATCCCACCCAAAAATGCCTGTGTGTTTTTGCAGGGGGTAGTGAGCTGAATTTGCTCAGCAGAGACACACTCCTGCTGGCACGTGAGAAGGGTCAGGTCAAGCCTAGAGCAGGAATGGTAGTTGAAGGAAGGAGGGAAGGAAGATCTCCCTGTCCTGGTGTCTGCAAAGTATTATGTTGTCTATAATGTGTAATTTCATTCTCAGTTAAGCTGACATACTGCTTGTAGGTCTGCTTTGTGAAGATTAATGAGGGGGTAAGCTAGATTTGCTGCCAGATGAGGTGCTCATGGAAATGCACCCTTGGACTCAAATCTCTTTTAACTGATCAGTTTGCTGACTTTCTGCATTTGGTAACACTTCGGCTATTCAGTTTTTCTAGATTTAATGTGAATTTCTCCCTTTTCTCTTGATGGACACAGTGGGAAGGGGAATCTTGGGCAGCTAGAAAGTGCTTAGAATTTACAAAAGTTGTTTGGCTGATTTGACATGATATGTAAAACTGAAAATAGCTTCTACAATATTCTTACAGACTTTGTTTATATTTCAAGTTTACTGCACTGTTTTGTTGTTTGTTTTTTTTTTTTCCTAAAAAGAAAAAGTATTGATAAATTGTAATAAGAAAGTATCCAGTAGCTTTATCTTATCTGAATGTGACCCATCCATAGGTCAGATCAAATGAATATGACCAAGTTCTCAAATTTAATGATCAGTGTTTATGTATATAGGACTAAAATACAAACAAGCGAGAATCTTTCTAGCATCTGATTAGTGCCCTTACCTGCTGCTGAATGACATCAGACCTGTTCAAATGTTTGCAAATACAATATTTCACCCTCTAGAGGCCAGCTTACCGAAACTGAATACACGAGTCACCTGCAGCGCTCCCCTCTCTTCCACTTGAGATAAACTTTTGCTTATTTAGTCTCACATTGTAGAAAGCTTCAGCAGCTGTTGTCCAGAGGTGCATTGACTTGATATACTTTCTAAGGCTCTAGATATTTGTTTTTATTTAAATAAAGTGAAAATGTTCATGTTTTAAAACATGAATGCTGAGGAACTGTCTTTTTCATTGAAGAATGTGGAATTTGTTCAAGTTTAAAATTG